>NW_027271183.1:1200000-1800000 GCF_040938485.1 Diadema antillarum
ACAATTCATGCGGTACTGTCCTGTGGTACTGTTGTGTGGTATACGTCCCAAAATACCACAGGACAATTTGTGTGTATACTGTCTTGTGGTAATGTCCTGTGGTACTTTCCTGTGGTAATGTCCTGTGGTACTGCCCTGTGGTACATCCCAGAGTACCACACGAGCCTGTGACACAGTACCACACAGTTCCTGTGTTAACATATATTTGTGTGGTACATTGTGTGGTACCAACCAGTACCACAGGGAGTACCACATGAGCCTGTAAAACAGTACCACACAGTTCCTGTGGTAACATTTATTTATGTGGTACATTGTGTGGTACTGACAAGTACTACAGGGAGTACCCTACAAGCCTGTGGTACAGTACCACACAGTTCCTGTGGTAACATTACAAGTGTGTGGTACATTGTGTGGTACCGACAAGTACCACAGGGAGTACCACAGGACTTTTTTGTTAGGGTAATTACATCTTATAACTCCTCTATATTTTGATAAACTCTGTTTAAAAAAAAAAAAATTGTATGCGGTCTTGCTATTTCTAAATTCTTACGTGTATTCCTCAATCCATAATGAAATTCTTTAAATACAAAATATCGTTTTCATAAACTCACCAGGCATCAATTCATGGACAATCTTATACATAATATACAATACATGGTTATCTCTTCATACTGAAAGATCATCAATATTCTAACATTCATAGATATCTCGACTAGAAAATCTCTACTCTACATTGAGAACCCCCCGGAGTGCCCTATTTTGCATTCGTTGTAAATTTTTCTTTCTTTTTCTTTCTTTCCTTTCTTTTCCTTTCTTTTGCGAATAAGACTATCGAAGGCATTATACATTGACCTGAGTTCTAGACAAACATATACCACTATATTCTGGAAAAAAACCCCAGCTAATAACTCAACCTCTTCATATCGCTACTAAAAGCTGACCATGCCATGTTACAAGTCAGTAGAATCTGTTGAACGGCAGAAGTTACGCAGCAAATCGTTAACGTGTTGACTATTGAACATACAAGCAATAAATGAGCCATACATCATTTCATTTTGCCTAATCTGAGAATTTATAACAAAGTTACGTCTAAACTCTGTCGTTAAAAGGTTTGGGGGATCGAAAGGTTCATTCTATATTCAATGTCAACCTGTAGAGAGGTGCATTTTTTTTTTTACATGAATGAGCACTCAAAAAAGTTAAATGTGGAAAGGGAAACGATGATATCAAATCAATACATCATAGGCCTATTTCTTACTATAATAACTTAATAGCCCGAATGTGCTAACATGCATTTCAAAAAGCAAAGAAAAACAATATTGCTGACAGACGAAACAAGCTTCTGTAGAGGAGGAAAAAAGAAAACCCAGAAAAAGGGCTATACTTTATAGTGTATTATACAAGATTTACGTTTTTTGTTTGTTTGTTTGTTTAATTTTTGTTTTGTTTGTTTGTTTAAGTTTTTTTTGTTTTGTTTGTTTGTTTTTTGTTTTCGCTTGAGGGAGCATGCATAATCATATACCGGTCAGACGGTAATACGAATTTATTGGTCATAAAATTCATACCGCAACGATCACCACAAGGCCCACGCAATTAAAACCCAATACAATCGCTCTGAAAAGAAGAATGAGAACCGTGAATGCACATTATCATCTATCTTTTAATGCGTTTCACACACACAACTCACTGAAAGAGTACTACATTGGTCTATCAGATTGTAAATAAGGATTGAAATGTTCTCGGCGAACAGCATCAATTAAAAACTGCTTAACTTCATACCTATCATATTTCATACACTATTTGCCTTTCTTCCAAAACACCGCGAAATGGTCTTTCCTTTGTTCTACCCCCATTTGAGTAATAATAATAATAAAAAAAGTTATAATATATTCTTTACCTGGTCGAATAAATGATGAGTATAATAATAATAATAATAACAATAATAATAATAATATGACTTTTTCGAAGTTCGGAAAAGTAGAGTATAAATATCCCATTTATACCACTTAAAGTCATTATTTAGCATTGGGATTAGTGATGAAAAATTGATCAAATTATCCCGTTTGATGCATTATGTATAGCTCAGTTGTATCTCAAAACACCCTACTGTCCAAAAAAATAAAAAAATAAATAAAAAATCGCGATAAGCCGCAATATAGGGAGATATTTCTGACTCTCAATAATACTTCTATTATATAAAAATAATTAACCAACATTGATTTTACTGATAACATTTTCATGATGGTTTATTTTCTTGTAGCCCTAACTCTCATATTCTTAAACACTAAAGCTGTTTTTTTTTTCATCTGCAAATTAAATTTGGGAAAATGGTCTTAAAACCAGCCAGGAAACCACTGAAAAGCGCGTAACAAACCTCCAAGGCAGCAAGTATCTTTTCCAGTGACAATCCTGTGTGTACGTATACAAGCATTGTTTTTTTTTTCTGACCCCGTTTTGTAACGCAGGTCCTACTTGAGTAATTATTACTCAATGAAGCAAAGGATAGGGGGAATCCCCTTTACTATACATCGCTTATATTGGGCACCACACTTTGGTTGATCAGAGAGGTTTCTCTCACCTCCTTGTGTTGATGCACGGAAGTGCATCTCTAGTGAGTATTGTAACCCCAATGGGTGAATTCAGTAACAGATTTGCCCATTACAGTCAAGTGCACATAAGTTTACTCTCCCATGGCGCTTGATAATGTGATTCCCCTTCTCAATAATGTATCCTTCTCTTGGTTTGTACATTTGGCGTTTGGTAGACCACAATGATCACAGAAACACCCACCCGATTAGAATTTGAAACAGCCAGTGAATCGTCTTATTGAAACATCAGTTCAGCTCAGTTCAGTTCAGTTCAAGTGAGATTTTATTCCATTCTTTCACAAAAGCTTAACAAAATATACGTACAATGTATAATTATTTCATCTTTTTCCAGAAAATTTAGGCTAGTATAATGCAATATTCGAACTTCAAGTTTCGAGTTTCTTTATTTCACCAAAGCAAAGAAGATATCAAAAAACAAACAAACACATACAACAACATTAGAAAACAATTACAAACATATCAGTTAAACAGTGTAAAAAGAAATGATATGGTAGTCAGCAGCCAGAAAGGAAATGTCCCTTATTTTCGGCTGACCTAAAAACATTCGTTAAATTTCTGTTACCAATGTGTTCGAAGCAAGTAAAACATAAGAACAGGACAAGACTAAGACATCACAATCAACATACAAGGACAAATAACAAAATACCTGATGTCTCATAACATAAAGGATAAAAACTGATGCTCTTAACTTAAATGACTTTGGTTGTAAATATTGAGGATATTTTTTTTTTATATAACCAGATTCAAATATATTCAAAGAGTTAGCATTGCGTATTACAAAGGGGAGAGAATTCCACAGAATAGGACCACTGTAAAGAATTGATCGTTGATAAAAAGATGTTGGAGATAAAGGTAGGTGTAAATCGCTCGCGGTTCGCGTATTGTAATTATGAATTTGATTATTGTATGTGAAAAAATCCAAGAGAGTTTTGGGTAATAAAAGATTTTTACATAAATACAACCCCCCCCCCCACTTGATATTTATACATATCATTCAATTGCAATATTTTTAGGGATAAAAAAAGTGGTAGGGTATGGGCAAGATAAGAGGCATGGGAAATGATTGGTATTGCACGTTTTTGAAGTACTAAAAGTCTTCGAATATGACATTCATGAGCATTACCCCAAACAGTTATTCCATAATACAAATAACGTAGAATTATAGTATTATGAATTGATTTCAAAACAGACTTTTGGAGAAAATTAAGTTTATACATTACACTAATATTTTTTGATAATTTATTACAAACATAATCAATATGATTAAACCAATTCAACTTATTGTCTACAAAAACTCCAAGAAATTTCAGTGAAGAAGCCTGCATGATTTGAGGACCACACATGTTAATAGATACAGTGTCAATGCTACATTTTTTTCTTTGTAAATATCATAAAATTATTTTTTTATATATTAATTTATTATTTATTCATTCGTAGCGAACTTGTAACATATTGCAATTCCTTATTAAAAACCTCTTGTAAAGAATCCATGTCATCATGAGACAAAAATATGCTTGTGTAATCGGCAAATAAAATGCATTGTAAAATATTAGAGACATTTGGCAAGTCATTTATATACCAAATAAATAAAAAAGGTCTAAGGATCGATCCCTGGGGCACTCCACATCTTGTTTTTATATTCAGAAACATTCTTATCAATTGATACAAACTGCCTACGATTACTCAAATAACTTTTAAAAAGATTTAAACTAACTCCACGAATACCATACTGACCTAGTTTAGCTAAAAGAATATTATGATCAAGCGCCGTGTCAAATGCTTTGCTCAGGTCTAAAAATAAGCCCAGTAAAACTTTCCCGCTGTCCATTGCACAGATCACCTTATGAATGAATTCAATCAATGCAGAAGATGTGGAGTGCCCGGTCTAAATCCATACTGATTTTTATTGGTAATATTGCACTTTGTCAGAAACTCAACAAGCCTAGTAGAAATACATTTTTCAAAAACTTTGGAGAAAACGGATAAAACTGATATTGGACGATAATTTGTCATAAATAAGGGGAACTATGCACTTTTAAAAACTGGTACAACTCTTGCTATCTTCAGTTTATCTGGAAAAATACCAGACTTTACATAAAATTTCATTAAAGTGAGGCAGTCCTCACGAATTAAAAAAAATATATTTGTTGTTGTTGGTACGTCCAATGAACTACTTTCACCATAAACAAACTTTCAAATCACCAAATAAGCTCGTAAATTTTGGTTGAAAAACAAATATCACAAATATCAAGAACACTGCATAAAGTTATGACATGGGAATAATCCGTTTCATATAGTGTTCGTTGGCATTTCAAATAACAGCAAATATTATCATAGAAAAGTTATGTGAACTAAGGAAACACAGACGAATGTGATGTGGTTCTCCTGATGGTGACTGCATCAAAATTTATTAGAACAGAAAGGAAATTTGTATGAATTGCGTCTTGAGACCAACTTACATTCACTACTTTATCTTTTTTTAATCGTCGAGTATCACATTGTTAAACAAGTGTGAGTGTATGTGTGTGTGTATGTGTGTATGTGTGTATGTGTGTATGTGTGTGTGTGTGTGTGTGTGTGTGTGTGTGTGTGTGTGTGGTCAGGTGTGTATGTGTCTGTGTACTTTGTGTGCCTGTGTGCCCGTGTCCATGTGACTATAGTTCGCTGCACACTGTACGACTCACGACCTTACGGCTGACAGACTTTGGATCCGATATAAATCGCAATAGCCTCAGAATAAACACGCCTGTTTATTTCAGATCCAAAGTCTGCCAGTCGTATAGTCATGAGTCATACAGATAAATGTGTTAAGACCCTCATCGATCTTTTGAAGATGCGTGAGGTGGATATGAGAGGAGACGATGTTATTTCTTCTTTCATAAAGTACTCATTTCTACATCTTTCTTTGCTTTTCCTATCTTGTGTATACAAGAAATGGTAGATGACAGAAAGGGTGTGTCTTTGGGTAATCAGGGCCTACGCTACAACGGAAGAAAAAAGGGGTTCATTTCATCACAGATCATATCTCTAAAATATTTCAATAACCATATTTCAACCCTTGACACGTCAATTTCATGGCTAGGTGCACATGGCACGGAGGAGTGTCATGCTATTCTATTTTTCTTTCCCCTCAGATGGTTTGTGCCCGTCAATGTTGACGGGTATCACCCTTGGCCTATTACTGTTGTATAATACGTATGGTTGCTTTCCTTTATGTTTTTCTACTTTAAAGTTTCAATTAACACTTGTTTGTTTAACAGTAACACATTAAAAAAAAAAACTGGGGAGAACGATTAGCACAGTTTCACAGCTTTGGTAAAAGACAAAAACAAGACAAAAAACAACACCGATCGGACATAATTATCTATAGGGTTGAGTTGCAGTTGTTGGTTTTTTGTTTGATTGTTTGTTTGCTTGCTTTTTTCACAGCAGTTCTTGGGTATTAGAAAACTGTATTTCCGGAGGAAAATGACCTAAATATCATGGCAAATACAAGATACGCAATTAAGGGATACAAATTAGGTTAAGTATCTATATATGTCAGTATTTACGATACAGACAGTCAAGAATATCCTATGATTTTACGGTTGGAATAATATATGAAGTATTTCAACTATATCTAATTAGAAGTAGAACCTAAAAAGTGAAATTCAAATACCACGAGAACTACACTTCATGTAGGATATAAAGCAAATGATGGTGATATAGATACGAAGGAAAGTATCTGAGGAATAAGCGTGTATTTCCGAACAACGTTCCCCGCAGTCACAAAACACCTTGAACTTGGACTAGTCATGCCAGTTGTACTACGCCTGATGTCAGGTCCCTTACGGTTGTCACGTGAATGACTGGCTGCGAGTTGATTGCGCAATTTGCTTCCGCGTGGGGAATTCCTGCAGACTGCACAATATTGCGACATAATAATAGGGCCTAACTGTGCGAATGCGTCGATCTGTGGATATCCATATCTAGTGAATAAAAAGAGTACGTACCTTGTAGTTTTAAACAGCTTTGAGATTTTCATCCCGTTTGACACTTGAATACAAACTAACAATTCCAACTAACAAACAAACAAACAAGCCAAGTTTTGCTCTCTTGGAACTGCGATTCAGGTTGACATGAAGATGACATGACAGTAGACTGATAGCTGCAGATGGGAGCAAAGGTCTTCTTTGGAATGCGTCGTGAATAAACAACAATCTCAGGAATCAAAGTGTCAATTGACTTTTAAAACTAACTTCTTAACTCCGAAATACTATGACTTTCCTATGCCTGATATATAGCCACACTTGGTTCCCTATTACAATGATGAACTTTCAGGTAAATTTGCACCCCAAATAAACACGTGAATTTAGTGAATGCAGCAATATCAGCAGACGGCATATCAGCGAAGTTTGATGAAATCAGACAGTACATTAAAAAGTTATCAATTTTTACATTTTCGGTGCTACCACTTCTGGATGAGAAAACATCCATATTTGGTGACGTCACAGCAGAAGAACAATATAAAGAAAAGATTAATGGAATTCCGCAAAATTTCATTTTCCTACCATGATGGAAGAGTAATTGATTTACCTCTTTTTGAAAGCAGGAGGAATATTATTGCCCTTAATAACATTATGTCAAGAAGGAAGTCTCCGTGGTAAAGACTGAAGTGGAGGGGGAGGAAGTCTGCAGAATACTAAAATTTCCAAGAGATTCTTCAACAAGTCAAAGGAACGTGTACTATTTAATAAAAGTCACATTTTTTTTGGGTGAAATTCTCCTTATGTTTTCTTCAAATCATTGTTCTACAGTGATGTCACAAGTCTTTGTAGCTTTCTCATCCAGCGGACAGGTAGCGGCACTAAAGTTTTAAAAATATTTAAATGTTGAACCGATTACTAGTATCCGATTTTCTTCATACGTTCACTGTTGTGCTACTAATAATTGCTGCATTCAGTTAAAAATCCATGGATTTACTTTATAACATTTCCTGTTCCAGACAAGAGGGGGGAAATATCAACTTGAGATGGTACAGTTTAGATTGAGTTGGGGCTTCAAGTTTCCAACGTTTTTCGATTATAAATCTTTGAGGTAATTAGAAACCTCTCATGAAATGTTAAAGAGCATGCATTTCTCTTCTAAAAGAAGACTACTTTCTATGAATATATTTGGTGAGATGTCTCCTTTTTAATGTTTCCTCATTCGTCTGCTGATATGAACTCGACAATTCTAAATGACATTCGAGTGGTGCAGCTTCATCTAATACATTCTATGTGATGAGTGGGCCAAAATGTCCATGTCCCCATTACATCATGGTCTGGATTTTTCACCCCAAATTGATTGCATCTTCTCTGATGGTGATGATGATGAATTCTGTTTCCAGTCTGTGATCTGTCTGCCACTGTCTGAACCCCCCCCCCCCCACAAAAATACAAAAACTACGGAGAAGCACAAAGGGTAGCTGAGAATACGAGAGAGAGAATTTCCTGAAAGTTAAACAATACAATGTACAAGGCCTCTTACTCTTAAACACACAAAATTAGTATCGCGGGTACGGATTTAACATAACGTGTTTTTTTGCCATAAATATTTGTATATACAGAGTGAAAAGGTTGGGAAAATTTAAAACACTAGAATTTAATGACATTGATGATTCACATTTTCAAATGTGTACACGAAATGCACATAATAATATCTAGCCATTTTTTGTTAGATTCAATCAGAATATTGGCTTAAAATGAAGGCGAATCATAAATAGTCCATATGAAAAATTAAGACAAACAGGTACCTCTTAAAGGGATACTATACAGTATAATCTAAAGACGTTTGACGAATATAGCTCCTACACTGTAAAAACATCGGTGTTAGATTTAACACCACGGGTGTTAAATCTAACACCGATCAAACTTCAATAAAGGACCACACCACAGGTGTTAAAAATGCACTGTGATGGTGTTGAAAAGTGTTCACCTGACACTTCGTGGTGTTAATTTGACACTGTACCTGGTGTTATTTTGACACTGTACTGGTGTTAATTAAAAAATGACACCACATGGTGTTGATTTGATATTTGTTGGTGTTAATATCAATGGTTTAACACCCGTCCAGCTTCAATAAGGGACCACACCAGCTGGTGTTACTTTGGTGTAAATTTATTTTCACATTTTTTTCAAAAATCTAGTATTTTAATGTAAAATTCTTTATCGTCTTGTTTAAATTAAAAATCAACAAGAAGTGCAGTTACTAAGAAACTCTTCAAAAAACAGTTTAAAATTTGGAAATGACACCCGTAGGTGTTAATTTAACACCATAAATGAGCACCGAAAATTTAACACCAGCTCGGTGTTCACTATTTAACACCGGACTTTTTGCAGTGTATCATAGTTATTTTACCACGATAAGAGTGATTACTCATCTAACTAATCACGATCAGTTCAAGAAAGTATGGTAAAGTATACTTCAAGTTTTCGTGAGATATTTTTGTTTCTGTAAGCCATAGTTAAATTCATCATACTCCAGTGTCCAATGCTGGAATGGAAGAATGAATGAATAAGATTTAGGCCTACAAACAAAATAAGAAAGATTCCATTTATCCATTTTCTCTTCGAAGGGGCTGGCAACTGGTCACGTCAGAGCTAAAAAAACAAACAAAAAAGAAACAATAATGTTCTCCACTCACTATCTTACTCCTTTTGGCTGTGAGCTCCAAGAAATAAAAATAATCGTAGGTAACTTCTGAAGTGTAGAAACTAAGCAAAGGGTAAAGTACAATTGTAGAAAGATTAAAAAGAATTAGTATAGTACTGATATCAAAGATAATGACATGCATTAAAAGGCAAATAAAGTGTGTGCGTGTGTGTGCGCGCGCATGTGTGTGGGAGAGAGAGAGAGAGAGAGAGAGAGAGAACGGGGTGGAAGAAAAAGAGTAAGTGATAGATAGAAACATCTTCATAATAATTATGATGAGTGATCAACTCTATCCGCGTTGGTCTTCTGTTGCTGTATATCAATACACATTTTTTTTTTTCCACGGAAGTTCCATAATTTCTTACCACAACATGGCATCTGTATTTGGAGTATACACACTGCGCTCTCCTGTACAATAATGTCATACTGCTTTGTTCTTCCAGGGAGGTGCTCCCTGGTTCTTCAAAGGAATTCACAAAGGTAGGAAACTGCGAGGGTGCATTCCCACAAATTCATCAAGCCTCGTTGTCGCAGGTATAGTGCTGCCTGGATGTGGGCGGCGGAGATGGCTAACGGTCGAGTATTATGCAGGAAGTCTGCCTGTTTTATTTTCTGGCCTGCTGGAATTCGTCCACCTTAAAATGATGGCGGGTGAGCGCAAAGTGTTCTTGTATTCATTGCACCGCACCGCGCCATCATTTAGAGGTGACGACGAACTCATTCAAATGTGCACCTTCTCCGTCCATCAGGTTTTCTGATCGCCCTGTCCTCCTCCTCTCCTCACCCTGTTACCACAAAACTTGGGCCATGTTCGGGAGATTTCTCCGATGATTCAGCAGCTTTGCTTGCTTGTCAGTTGTTGCGTCAGCTTCGCGGCGTTGTCCACAAAGTGCTATACCGTTCAAAGAAATCACCAGCAGTAACTTTGTAAACCAACAGCATTTACGATGGCTCTTCAATACGAATGAGCTCTGCTTCCTTGACGAAGTGATATTATAAAGTGATAAATTATCATCTTTGTTCGGTATGGTAGGGTCTTGATTTTCTTTCATGCACTAATCGCACTACATGTCAAGTCGGGACAAGCTTTCAGTGACTTGGGTACAAGATAATACATACATGTACCAGCAATCTTATCCACTTCCCCGAACTTCGGAACACATCAAACACTATTAGCACGTTGAGCGAACGTTTTCTAGGTGGTGATAACACGTTAGACCAGTTTTACAGCTAGCTGACTCCCTCATTCCCCCTCATTCGTGAATGTATCTCGACATGTCTGGACAAGATTGCCAAGTGATCATTGCACAAGTTGGACGTGACTTCTCTATGCGGTGAACAGCGTACATTGCGTGAGGCTTAAGGAAAATGTGCTATTGCAAAAGACCATCTACAGGATAGAGTATAACCCATTTTGCGTTTAGAGTACGAGTAGATGTTTGCATACACACGCACACTAAAAACAAATCAAAAACAAAAACAGAAACAAAAACCGATGGCCATTTGTACACATAAATACTAGTATCCAATGTCCCTGGAAAATAAAGGGTCGATTTGATGAGTGAAACCGTGTAACGGGATATTTGAGCGCAAACTGCTCATTTGCATGTGCACGTTGCTAAATTCTGTCCCACTTTTACGGATGCATGAATACAATTTGATGTATAAAGGCCACACACGGACAACAAACATTACCGGTAACGACAAGTACGCATTTGTACAACTTGCATCTGTGATGGAACAGTTTCACACGTTTACGAATATGTCCTTGTCTTATAATATGGTAATTGGTTGACTAAGATCATTTTAAGTTGTTAAATATCTCTTATTCTCATCTGATTTATAATTTCTTTCTAAGAGTTCTAGAGGGCATTCAGCATAATTCCCGAGATCGATTTTGAATGATCTGAAGCTCAGTCAAAAATGCAGCCTAGGAAAGAAATGAAGTCTTATGACGTCATGTCTCAGTACACGACTGATGCGAATTTTGCTTCGTTTTTGTTAAAAAAGAAAAAACACCGACCATTTAACTCATTTTTTTCTTTTACCCAGACGTCTTCTCCAGTGGTTATTCGATCGCTCGTTTTTGTTGTTTCGTTTTTTTTCTTGACTGCCCTGTCTGAACATTAAATATCCCAGCGTATTCAGTCCACAACGGGTGCACGTCACAAGACCGACACCCATGAGTCAACACAGCCTACGAGTTATACAGCTCACGAGCCATACAGCCCATGAGTTCGACACTAAGCAAACAAGGCCCACGAGACCGACACATTAAAGGGATGGTACATTATTGGTGGAGATGAGAATTGGGCTTTCAACTTTTTGCGAGATACCAAGAAAACTCTTATGATAGTACAGAGCATACCATTTTAAGAGGAATTCAAAGTTTATTTGATGAAAATCGGGTTTGGAATGACTGAAACATCCAAAAACAAAGTAAAACAAAGCGATCGTAAGAAAGAGTGGGTCCCACACTTAATAGAATCGCTCTTTTTTTGATATCTCAGCCATTTCAAAACCAATTTTCATCAAATAAACGTTGAATTCCTCATAGAATTACATGCTCTTTCATATTTTATAAGAGGTTTCTCATTATCTCACCAAAAATGTTAGAAACCTGAAATTAGGTCTCAACCAAAACTGTACTATCCCTTTAAGCCCCGTGTTGTATCTGTCGAACTCGTGGGCTGTTTTTACCTAGTGTCGGTCTCATGGGTTTTATTTGCCTAGTGTCGAACTCGTGGGCTGTATAGGACTCCAGACCCGAGGGCTGTATAAATGACTCATAATGGGTGTCGGTCTTGTGGGATGACCCCGTCCATAATCAGGCACAATGTCACATGCACGCATATAAAATAATTTTTGTGACTTGACAAACATATCTGTGAAAGTCTCTGCTATCACAAACAATTCACACTTGGTAACATTTTTCATGACTGAAATCATTCAACGAGGACAGTGTGTTTCGTAAGCATAGTTCAAGATGAAAAAGTAACATACAATTAAACATGAACACTCTTCTTGAACTTGTAGCAACGGAAACCATGAAAGCAACAAGGTGCCAACGCCCCAGGACAAGCTGTTAAACATTATTAGTATGCCATATAAGTATACTAGTATCACTGCTTATCAAACTAAGCACCAAAAACACATGAAAAATAGTTCAAATTTATTGCTTATCTCACATCATTTTCTTCATGTAAGTTGCATTGATACACCAGACGATATCAACTACATAAAACACACACACACACACACACACACACACACGCAAAGGATCCTTACATCACTATCATACTCTTTTCCCAGTCCCTCTCTTTCTTACCCTTTTAAGTTAAACCAACGAATGTTTGATAATTTATTCACATACACCACACACAGACAGACATGTACACACACACGCACACGCACATGCACACAGAGACAACATACATGGTCCCAGGAACATGCCTAAAGAATTAAAAAAAAGTAAATGATGCCCGACAGAATATCAATGAAAATATGTGAGAGCTTCGTCATTTTGTCGACATTGTAATTGCCAGGTAAAGTGCTGCTAACTATGATTATGCTTTATACACGTAATTGGGTGTGGAACGTTTGGAAAGCTGCTGTACCTCTTACCTGCCTTCACTGAAATACGCCACAATGTCGATCGCGCCGTATAATATCCTCGATACAGTTTGCGCCATTGTTGGGAGCTCTTTGCTGCAATGGTGCTCAAAGAAATGACATGACAGGAACGGGAGTGAACATTTTAAGCCACCGCTGGTTGGTACATTTTGTGAAAATTCCATCTAGAATTTCGCAACGTCCTCTTCCTGTTTATAAACCACAGGCTTTGTGCCAACAATTGACATAGCAGAAAGGAATGTGTTTGAAAGAAAGAAAGAAAGAAAGGGAATTCCCCGGGCAATGACATCATCGATGTGGAAAAACCCAACGTGCCGATCTAGTCTAATGTCAAGGCGTTTTGTATAATACTGTCTGACACGCATTTTTTTTTTCATATCCTCAAAACCCAAATGTTATGTGTGTATGTATATGTGTACATGAGTCTGTATGTGTGTTCCCACGTTTCTTACTAGTATTCCTTACCTTTTAATCAATGAGCATAATAGACAGACTCTCATGGGTCTCAAAAGTTATTTCCTTATTTTGTGGTTGGATATGAAGCCAATTATGTCTCTCGATTGGAAGGTGAAGCTGATTTAAACATAATGCTATCGAAATTATAGAGTTATACCATTCGTGGGAATAGATGATATTTTCAGAACCTGGAGTGTATGGCGTGACCCCGAAAGAGAAGGAGCAATACATGGTTACACGTGTAACTTGTGTGTGACATATTAATTGCGCAATCAATTCACTGGGTGTGTTATGACAGTGTTCCTGTGTTGTATACGTGGCAAGCAACCTGCACTTTCATGGTGTAACAATTGCTTTGCCATAATTGCCCCCACATGAATCCAAGTAGTCTCCCACGAAGTTGGCAGGATGTATATTATATTGATTATGTTGATACGTATCATAGGGCCTAGGCCTATAATAATTCTACGCAACTCGAGGAGCTGTATATAGCCCAGTGGATATAGACAATGGACTATACCAAGCGTGAGATCACTGCATAGTCCTTCTCAAAGCTTTTATGGTATACATAGTACCATGTGTACAAGAATCCATACCTTTCTTATCAGCCATGTAAAACAACAACAAAAATAGTTCATAGTTATAATCCTATGTAAAACTGTACATAATTCATTTCAATTCCAACCCAACTTCGTTTCATTTTATAGCAGAACAATACATGTGATGTTTGGAATAGTTTGCTTGTTTTGAACAGAATTGTTTATCAGACCTGATAAGGCCTGTACAATCATGATCATCACCAAGCTTTTGTCATTCGTCTCCCTGTCTCATTTGAAGGAATACTTGAATCAGTACCTGATACGACAGCAAGAAGTTCTTTTAATTCAGGTTGTTGGTTGCCGTTGCTGTACGGGTTTTTCCTCAAATCAGTGTTACTGTCTAACTCTGCATGACAGGAACTGCCTTGAATCAGGCCTATAGAGTATAGATGCAAACCATGAATCGCAGCACAACGACTGTACTATTGATTTTTTTTCTCCCATAATTGCTCTCTTTTGATTGGTCAGCACAATAACTGTTTTAGACATCACGGAGCGACAATGGCTCATTTCACCTCCCCAAAAACAAAAACTAAAACAAAACAAAACAGTATCTGCTTCATTTTGCCACGTTGGAAGCTGACGTGCTCTGAAAACCCCCGAATCCATGATTGTGAGTTTCATTTTCTTCTTCTTTTCTGATTGGCATGCACTCGAAGGAGAGGGAAGGGTCCTGGCAACATCAGCTCGGAAGTGATGCATGGTGAGGTATTATGGTCGGGTGCACGTCAAGAGACCGACACCCACGAGCCATACAGCCCACGAGTTACCGAGCTCACGAGCCATACAGTTATACAACTCACGAGTCATACAGCCTATGAGTTCGACACTAAGCTAACAAGGCCCCCAAGACCGACACATTATATTAAGCCTAAACCCCGTGTTGTATCTGTCGAACTCATAGTGTCGAACTCATGGGCTGTATGACTCGTGAAATGTATAACTCATGGACCTCGTTTCAATGTCGAACTCGTGGGCTGTATGACTCGTGGGTGTCGGTTTTGTGGGATGACCCCTTCTGGTCTCGTATGGCGTGCTATTTAATACATCCCAGTCATGAAACTTGCTTGGAAACTGATTTATCTCAATTTTAATTGTCCAGTTTCAGTCTTTCGTTTCATTTTGATTCAGCCTACCCCTGAGAGGTTGAAAATATAAACTTTTAGGTAGGCTATATACTTGTGCCAGGATCTTGCCCTAATTTTTTTCCCTCCAATTCTTCTTCTGTTCATATTGTTTGTCTTCTACATACCTGTATGAACGCGTTTTTCTCTACTGCTTCTTCGTCTTCAGGGAATCTTCTAGGTTTTTTGAAACATTCTGGAACTTTCGATCATCATGTTTTCAAATTTGTTTTGTATCTTTACTCTCCAAAAGAAAAAAGAAAGAAAACAAAACAAAACAAAAGAAAGAGAAAAAGAAAAAGGTCAATGGAAGTCAATGACATGACACGCAGACAACTCATCATCAGCTGTATCCAGTGACACCACCATTTTGCAATGGAGTCGAGTTGAAATAGAAAGTAGGCCCGTGGTCGTGGTATGCCCATATTCACTGAGAAATTTCGTGACATGAACGAATATTGCGCATGCGCAATTGGCTCCAGAATCTGTGCGCAGCTGTCTGCAATTTGCTAGAGTTCAGTGGTAATCGTGCTGTTGTAACCTCCAGCCTGGTGCGGTGGCCGTCACATGACCAATATTTTTATTATTATTATTATTATTTTTTTTGCCAGAGAATAATCTTCATCACTCTCTCCTCCATGACTAGAAAAACGTAAACGTCATTAAATTGGTTTATACACGGAAACGCCTGGAGGGAGAGCCTATTACACTAGCCTTCCCTGATTTGTAGGCCATTTCACTTTTGACAAAAGATACCTGTTCATGTTCCGACACGTCATAATTGATAAAAAATTAATGCGAGTTCCTTGTCGGCCTTCATACGCTATTGCATAGGTTTTTGCCTGTCTTAACATGCTCTTCCAACAGATTTGCAGAATGTTGATAAAGAGTTCATGGGCAGAACAAGATAACTTGTTATTTGCACTTGACTTGACAACTCTGTTCCTCGTGTAGTTTTATTTGTATTGTGTCTCTGTCAACTGTCACGTTTATAATGGTTAGTTCAAAAGGCAAATGCATCTGTCATTTTTATTCTTTTATGTAATCATATCGCATGAAATCTGATATGAGATAATCTTGGCATTTACCATGTTTACTCGGCATTCCTTTACAACCTTATCATCCACGCAAAATATGCTCGTCAACAGCTTAATGTCTCAAAAACAGACTATGTAAACATTTTCTCTCTCTACTTCTTCTGTCTCTGTAATATGTTCAAACCAATAATACCATATTATGTCTATGATCTATCTATCTATCTATCTATCTATCTAACTATCTATATATAATATTATGTATATATATATATCCGTCCATCTATCTATCTATCTATTTGGTCTTTCTATCAATCTCTCTCTCTCTCTCTCTCTCTCTCTCTCTCTATCTATCTATCTATTTGTCTGTCTATCAATCTCTCTCTCTCTCTCTCTCTCTCTCTTATCTATCTATCTATTCATCTACCCACCTGTCTACATTTCCATCAAGTAATTTGTTTGTCTGTTTCTCAGTCTTCTTTTTTATCTTTGTCTATCTCTGTGTCTGTACTTCCTTTATCAGTCCTTTTTATTATGCATCTAAGGTTTTGACACCGATCCTTACTGCTTAAGATTTTGATGGGGTAAAACATGAACGACATGACATGCGTACACGGAAATGTGATTTAATAAAGCTGTAACCGAATCTTTGGACTTAGAAGTGTCTGAAGATAAGCTATACTTCAGACTCAACATATTTATACTGGTAGAGCTAGTCAGAGATCCTTAGTATTCTTGTCAAAGCAAGTTCGAGTGTATGCGCTCTCCGTTGCGAATAAAAATAATGTGATATCGAGTTCTGGCTGGTTTTACCTTTCAGGAATACTTACACACACACACACACACACACACACACACACACACACACACACTGTAACGATTTCTGTAGGTATACGCATGTTCAAAAAGCATGACATAAATTGCTGTTCATTTCTTAATTTCTACTGTTACGTTGTTACGCTGTTATTTTATCCCATCACAATAGTGTCAAAACGGGCATAATCAATTATCCGCAAACACCAGTAATATTTTATTCTGCAGAGTGGTTTCTTTCCTTTTCAGACATGATGCATAATCAATGTGGTACTCAGTCATATATAACAGATGCCTATACGAGCAAAATATCGAGGAAATCAATTGTGATTATCAGTTGAAAGGTCTATCATTGGATCGGTCACTTGAAATATGAGTCTGCGGCCGAGGTATTACTAGTAGACAACGAGCTCTCGGTCTCAAGGTCCTGTAGATTCGATTCCCTCTTGAAGCAGCAGTGTTCTGGGGCAAGTTCCGCTATCGTGTAGTTGCCTGCCCTTGATCGAAGCCCTGGTCCCTGTGTTCAACAGGTGTTGCTTGCTTGGAGTGGGTATACAATGGTCACTTTAAGTGGTTAGAAGTTCCCTATTGGGTCATGCAGCTAATACTGCACCTTTCGCATAAAGTGAACAGCATTTTCTGCGCCCACTAGCATGAATACCAGTAACGAACATCATTATGTGTGCGTGTGTATATATTTATGTTTGTGTGTGTGTGTCTGAAGGAATGCATGTGGGAGAGAGTGTGTGGGAGTGGGAATGGCTGTAGGCATAATCATTGTGTAAGTGTTTCTTACTTGAAACGGGCTTTTTCTTTTCTTTTTTGTGCTGACAACTTTTTTGTCATATTATGAAGTTTAGAAAACCGACAACTCGAAGAACATCAGAACATCATGAAAATCACTGTTCGCTTCTGGTTGCTGTTTTAGTCTTGCGTGATTGGTGCAAACTGCAAAGTAGTACGAGGTTAACTTCTGCTACTGGTATCACTGCGCTGGACTTTGTTTTGCAAGTGCCACGAAGTGGAACAGCGATAGACGCAATATATTCGAGGGGGAAATACCCGACCAAACAACACTCTTTGCTGTTGAACAAAGGGAGGAAATGCCTTCCTGAAAAAAAAAATGACTGTTACTTAATACGACTTTACAAAATGAAAAAAAAAGTAGCTCAATAGGCCTAAGTGGGCCTACGTTTCCGAGTTTGACTAGACGCCAAATGGGACTTTTTGTCCCCGATTGCTGTACGTGACTGAATTGTTCTCTGTTGATTTTTTTTTTTTGCCTTTTGTGCACATGCAGTGCGAGATGATTACAGATATTGAACCATAATAATGTCAGATATTCTCGTATATCGAGAGCCTCGAAAGCTTTCACTTTTAAGGATTATATTAAGATATATATATATACAATATATTATCAAACAACAATAACACAAAAACAAAACAAAACAAACAAAATCACCAAAATTAGTCTTTGGATGTCAGGAAGGCATATAAAATGTTTCCGAGGCTGGAAGGTGTTGAAATTTAACATCTTTGCAAACGCTAAAACATGAAATTAATACAAAGAAAAGACAGCAGGAATGCTAACGAAATGTTAGATTTTTTTGATACTAATTAGGCCTACATATCGCGTGATATGTTTGTTTGTTTGTTAGTTTGTTTCATTTCATTTCCATCTGAGAAGATGGCTGGAAAGCCCATGTTCAGCTGCGATAGCTGGTCTTCCATGGGGTCCACTGATTGGATGTTAGGCGGGACTACTTCCCTCTGCTCTTTAAAATGAAGCGGGATCTTTTATGTACTCGAGTACACAATTGTACAGCGTAGACGCAAATATTCCTCGTGTTTGTCATGATTGTTGCGTGCCGGGTTTAAGTGTGTGTGTGTGTGTGTGTGTGGGGGGGGGGGGGTTAGGGTGAAGGGAAAGGGCAGAATGTGAGGCTTTCCTAAGCATCTTTATTCCTTTTTGGCGGGGAGGTAATTTATGGTATCAATAAACTACTATTACACGTACGACTTCAGTTTAACAATGAGGTGGACACCTCCCTATTATAGTCTAATGAACGACATCTAAGAAGTTACAGTAGACCTACTATACAGTTGTATAATAGTGAGCCCGTTCGTTCTTTTTGTGTTGTAATACACAAACGATAGATAAACACGTTGTCAAGAAAGAGTGTACAGTAAAAATAACCAAGAAACACAATTTATCTTCTCGTCTCCTTCTCTCTATTGCTCCTTCCTCCGTGTATTCTTTTTTTTCGCCCTCATTCTGGCTTTTGTGTATCTTTGTGTGTCTGTGTGTGCTGTATAAAAGTACAAAAAAAAAAGTTGTTGTCTTCTTCTCCATATGCCTTTATTTTCAACTTTTTAACTTTTAACTTTTTTTCATCTTGATTTTATTCCTTTACAGAATGTCATTCTTGTTTGTTTGTTTTTTTCCGGCAAACTTGCGTGGAGCGCCATGCCCAGATTCCCTTGCCACGGGTGCTGCTGGTAGCCTAGGATACAGGTGAACCTCTACACCCCCACCTCCGCACACACACATTCTCGTATCTCACAAGATTCTCAACCAGCCTCGAGGTAACCGGACGTATTCCATTACACTGTACATGTACATGTTTCTGAAAAAAGTGTATATTCTTTGTTTTTAATTTTGATATATCGACAAATGGAACATGCGCACACACAGCCACGCACATCCACACATCGAAGTTTATACCAGGGTGTTGAGAACCTTCAGTTTTAATAATCTCCTTGATTATATTTCTTGCTGCGTGTTTTTGTCATGAAATGTGCCATTGTTAGGATTTGGTTTCAACTGAACATGAAATTATTCAGGGCTACAAAACTTACGTATTCCTTTATGTGCATGTAATAATCAATCAAGCATAATAGCCTCTGCAATAGTATACAAATAGTGAATGGTCACGAGTACAATGGTACGAGATTTCGCACGAGGCGAAGCCGAGTTGAATAGAGCGCCTCATCTTTCACCGAGTGCGAAATCTTGTTCCATTGCACGAGTAAAGACCATACACTATTTGTTTTATACAACGTCCAAGTAGATCTTTGTTTTTGGTTGGAGGATTGTTGGGTAGGTCTAAGTAACAGTTAGGCCTAGAAGAATATGTATGAAAAATATAGCCATACTTACATGTGGATCCACTGAGGTTCTCTTTCTGGCTTGTGCAATCAATGTAGGTAGATACAGGTCAGTAGTTCAAAACCAACGGAATGTCTGAATCAAAGTGTTAAAAGTTTAATCTTGAAACTCATTTACACTTGCAGTAAAGCCTCAACGCTCGTCGTAATTCAGTTGAAGAAAGAGTCAAAGTTCCAACACATTTTTCTCAATTCTTAACGCTAAGAGTTGAAATGTCAAACACAAACACATACGTCATATGCACAATAGCACTCAGCAGTCCATAGAACTTTAGGTCTAACTCTCTAGTTAGGCATATTCCTACTTGTTGTAAAAGGTAACTGGACCATGGAAGTGGAAGTGTTGCACCGAGGAGGTTGACGTGGCACTTTGGATATTGAAATTTGATTCGCTCAAAATTAACTGTTCTTGGGAATCTGTAAGAAGGCTATCCAACCCCTCCAACACATTTTCATTTGATTGTACCTCAGGCTCAGCTGGCTTTGGAGCATTTTCACTCATTTCGTTAGCTAGCGCTTTACTCATAAGCTTCTTCTTTTTGTCACTTGTACGCGAATAGTGCTTCAGAGACGATTCCGAACGATGTCCAGTGACTGACATGATGTGTCGATTCGGAAAGCCAGCTTCATCCAGCACTGTGCATGTTGTTGCCCTCAAACTGTGGTTTGTGTACACTTGCGAACACCCAGCCTTTTCAGAGATCTCTCTCATCTTATTTCCTATTGTGTTGATCCCTAACGGTGCATTCATGTACCACGGAGAACCGTCCGTTGGCGCCTTGGCTTTTGGACGTTGCCACATGCACTTTTCAGCCGGGTTCAAAACTTCTTTCAAAGCAAGAAACGATCGGACTGGACATCGGCTTGAACCAGGAATTTCGTACATATGACCGCTACATGCCTCGTCCTCACATTCACGTCTTGATTTAGTCATAGTATCACGACGGGTAATGTAACGCAAGTTCTGTTCATCAACCTCTAGATCGAAGTCTGAAATCGACATACTACGCAGATTCTCTCTCCCACGGTTAGCAAAATATGTCATAACGTCAATAAAGACTTTATTCTGAAGACCAATCGGGGTTGTTGTATCAAGTGAATCAATGATCTTCGTCATGTCTTCTGCACTCACCGCTTTCTTGTGCTTTACGGCTCCTTTCCCACTCTGCTTGAGTTTAACCATCATAGCTTTGTAAGTCTTGTCACTCTCTTTAAACATGTCACTATTACAAATGTCTATGTCTTTGGTGGCCTGAAAGTGACGATGAAGTCCATATCGAATTGCGTGCATAGACTTCTTCGTGTACAGATCTCCATTGTTTCTCCGTAACCCACCATAAAAACGAGACAGAAACTTATCAAGTTCTGCATTACCGTAGCCTTGTACTGTAGCCAAAGACGTTCCAGCACATTCAGCAAACGCTTCCAGACGATGCACAGCAAACTGTATTTGTTTTTTTGTGTTCGTTGAGTCCGCAGCATCAACCAATTCCGCAAGTTCGTCGTCATTTAGCAAAACGAAACTAGGTTGAACCGCCGCCATTTCTGATGGCCCCCTTGATGTTTACAAATAAACGAGATTGTGTCGTCTGCGATTAAATTATTGCAGCTCAGTTACTTCTAGAGAAGCTTCGCTAGCGCTCATACACACGTATACGAATAATTTATGAGTTGTGAGTGCATAGGGCACGAATATCGCACGAGGCGCGAGATGAGCCACTGGTCTATTCAACAAGGCGCGTAGCGCCGCGTTGAATAGACCAGTGGCGAATCTCGCGCCGAGTGCGGTATTACGTGCCCCAATGCACGAACAAAATCATAAATTATTCGTTTTATACAACACCTTGTCCACAATCACAATACAAAATTAGTGACCGCCAACTCAGGAAGGCCCAAAAATAAATGTAACAATTAGGCAGAGAATTGTAAACCACCCTGTGTACTGCTTTCAAACACTCGTCATGATTCGACCACACAGTCACAGGAATCACGAACTCCGCAGGGTCTATACCCATTCTACGCTAACGTTAGATCGAGTTAGGCCTGACTGTTAGGTCGATCTGAGATGTCGGTAGATCTAGTAGTAGGTCTAGACTTTGTCTATTTCCGAAAATGATTTTGTATAAAAACACAGAAAAATAATCAAATTACGGTTTCGATCAACTTGAAATGAAGTCTTGATGTTGGGATCACTGTGGTCCACGTAGCAGATCAGAGTCAAAAGTAAAAACACAGCAGTAGGTGTAAAGGCCGCGATACATGCAACTAGCTAGGTAAAGTAACTGCGCGTACACGTTAACGTTGTTTATGGCAGTACTCGTACTCCGCCGCGCCTGGTCTGTGAGACTTACCGGCAGCGCAGCGCAGCCGGCCAGCACGTACACTGTACAATGTAGTTTGCTGGCGCTTTGCTACGGGTGTGAGCCACAGAACTCTGTGAGCGGCCATGCAATAGTAGCCCCCCGCGAAGCCGTGCTATAGTACCTTCGAGCCGTGCTATAGGCCCATGCCAGGGGCCTATTGTATGGCTGTCACTCTCAATGAGTTTGATAGGTATTTTCTATTGAATGTCATGTGACATGTTCTTGGCCAATCACAATTCGAGATCATTCTGAGGTGTTGTATAATACACACTAGCACTACGTAGGCAAGGCCTACATACGCGCATGCATGTACCGCACACGTACACTGCGCTAGCTACATGCATTCTCAATACACAGTACATGCAGTGCCGAACCGTGGAATAGAACGAAAAAATCGAACCAAGTTGCACGCAAAAATAGAACCAAAATTGCACGGCGCGCTGAATGGAGTGCTTATTGAATATCACGTCACCAACAATCCTCCAATCAAATTACAAGGATCTACTTGGACGTTGTATAATGTTATATAAACAATGGATACATCGTTGTTGGGAATTGTTGTCTCCCTTTTGCATACTCCTTATGCGATCATTTGACTGTTACATTTCTTGTAATACACGTAAAAAAATAGAAGTTGAACGTTATGAATGAATAAATAAAAATACGACATTATATAGATGATGACTGGCGGGGGAGGGAACATACCGAATGTTCCACCCGAAGGGTTTGAAATGCTATTGAGGGAGGTTATAAGTTCCGAGACGAAGTCGAGGGACTTATAGCCTCCCGAAATAGCATTTCAAACCCTGAGGGTGGAACGTTTGGTACGGTACATGTTCCCGACAACAAAAGTCACCATCTCTCTCTTCCACCTCCCTGGTTATACTATATGGGTTAGTCAAATACGTCAACGTCAACCACCAAAGATCGTCGAGATTCAGTGTACGATCTTTGCAACCACGGCCACCAGCATGCAGCACAACGCACTCGATCGCTCGCTCGCGCAGAGCCAAATTCACTGTGCGCGCGCGGTCCTATGCCTTCTGTCATTATTTTGTTACGTGAAAATGTTTTCCCATGGGAGAACATTACCAAGAATGTTCGCCCATGGGCGAACATAACGAATGTACCTCCATCACGTGACTGTGTTTAGCCAATCACTAACCGGTATTTGACTAACCCATTTAATGATATTATTGTAACGCGCCATCGATGTAGTTGGCCTTTTTCTAAGGCGCAAACGTTCTCTCTTCCCCTGTTGTTTTCCCCGTCATTTCTGTCTCTTTCCCTCACTATGCAATGCATACATTCGCAGACCCACAAATAAAAGGAATATACACGAAATAGCAGTGACACTTGAGTTTTATCACCAATACATGTTTATCAATTTATTGTTAAAAATACGCGGTATTTGACACAAACGTAACAATGCCATTACCACTAGGAGACTCTCACTTGCAAGTAGGGCTCAGTCTGTACAGATTGTTTCACTTTAGTTTGTAGCGACATCTTGAAGCGTCCTTATATTCTCGCCGTCCCGAACTTTCGTTACAGTATACTAGTAGACTTCGCCTGCATTTCTTCACTTCTGTTTAAAATACGAAACCATAATATTATTGCTCAAGTTCCACAGAAATGGAAGTCATGGTGTATAAAGAGTTTCCACGTTTGCCCTGTTAAAATGATATCATGCCATCAGCTGTAAAATACAAACGTCTTTATTTTTGGAACATTTATCACGTGCAGGTTGCTGGTATACCAAAACGTCTGTCCATAGAAATACCGCTTAAATTTCTCAGCAGCAGTAACTAAGTCTATCCAAGAAGTAGCAGACGAAAGCGCTTTGAAAAGAAGACATGGTGAGGAATGCGCGTACTATGGTTCCCCACAACAATATTTAAGGGCATTATCGTACATTTTTTTTATTTCTTATTTTTGTGAGGAATTCAGGCATTTTGGATACACTGTAGTCGCTCATAGTAATCACTGTGAGCCTGGTGATGACAATACATGGATTCACTTTTAAAATTCGATAATTCCCTAAAAGAATTCACCCAAGCTCTATACTGATGTAATCTTCACATTTTTCTGGATTCGCGTACTCAAGAATTATACGTCCAGGGTAAAGACCTCTATATGGTTGGGCTCATTCTGCTGACACCTCACAGTTCAAGATTGTTGTAAATCAAAATTTACTTATTTATCACTCCATTATCAAGACTTCTTCCACGAAACTCTTAAAGAATAAACAAAACAGCAATACTTTTTTGTGGTGGATTAACATGGCCAAGGCAAAAGAGTACAGAAAACAAAATAAATACCAACAAAAGTGTAATGAATGTGTATATTATGCGTCTTGTTGTCATCGAGAGTAGCTGTTTGTTGAAATTTTCTGATTATGCCATGTGTTCTCTTATCATTGGCGGCATCCAAACATTGAACAATGGTATATTCACCCTATCAGCCTACTTTTAATTTAGGCCTATACCTTTCCTCAAGTCTTATCATGGCAACAACAATTACTGCATTAGGCATCTCCAAATAATAATGGACAATTCACAACAAGTCACTGACCCTGTTTAGCTGCATACCTCTCTGAATTGTCTAACACAAAGAATTAACGTGACAAAAAAGGTGAAAGCAGAATAAAAGGAAAGAAAAAAACCCCCCACACATCTACTATAAACTTCCCAGATAGAAGTTTGCCAAAATAACCAGTGACTGGTTTTAGTCAAGCGAGCCAATGTTTTGGAATTGGAGGTTGAAGGGTTAATTAATTTCTTTTTTTAAATACTGACTGTGTCTTCGTATTCAAACCAACCTAAAGTTAACACATTTACAGTATTCTCTGCCATGTGCTTACAACCACAACCTAATACTACAAGTGTGTCATATGATGCTGCATACAACGATGCAAAATGCTGAATAACATTAGTCAGTTTCACCTTCTCCCCTCCCTCCCCCCCCCCCCCCCAAGAATAATGGCAACATGCCTCAGCGGTTGTCATAAGTGGATATAAGACTTGTACACACAGAAAATAATGCAGTCATTACTCCAAGTCACTGGTTCTATTAGTTCTCATCTTTCAGCTCGTAGAATCATGTATAACAGAGAGCAAAGCCTGTACTGTGGCCAACTTTGACGCCGGGGGCCGGTCTTTCACTTCGTATTTGCGTTACATGTTATGAGAAGACACATTCCTCACACTGCATAGTCTACTTAACCCTCTGTGTACCACATTGATTTCCTGTTCATAGCTATATGTGTGAAATTTGGCACAAATAGGGTTGATCTTCCTTTGGTAGCCCTCCCCCTCCCTATGCACCCGAGATTGACAGATTGACGCACTGGGCCAAAGCCGTGAACTTTGGACTAGCTCCTACTCATACCGCGATCTCTCTTCTTTTCTCCCCAACATATACATACATTGTATACTGCAATATTGTGTACAGAAGAGGTGTTTGTGGAAAGTCATTCAATCATTTCTTGATTTCTCTCATGTGCAGTTAGCGTTTACTTTCAGGATGGTTAACCCTAGAAATGTGAAACTAAATTGCACTATCACAGTGTCTTTGTATTAATTTGATTGAATTTTTGTCACTGCATTCCTACAAAAAAGGAAGTAATATCTGTAAAGAAATGAGGTCAGGTGATGCAAATGAGTTTGATGAGGGGCAAGCATTATGTCAATCATCTGCTTTCCCTGCATTTATACTACCAAATAAGGATGTGATCACATCTGAGCCATCCATGCATATTATCAAAAAAAAAAAAAAAAAAAAAAACACGGGAGGGGAGGGAATGCTAATATCTACGGTATTTACAGTTTACACAAATAACAAAAGAAAATGTGAATGTGTTTGGCAGGAATTTAAATCTGGGATGTAAAAGAAAATGCTCGGCTAAGTAATACAACCCTTCTACACAAGGTCACCTGCTGTTCAGCCATGGCTCATTAACCCTGTGGGTGATATGAATGGCTATGAGCGCAGTCAGGCACCTAGTCGCAGTGTGCATAATACGGGTGGTAAGCTTCTAGTACAGAGAGTTGATAAGGAGGGCCTACTGTATGCCCTTGATCCAGATGTAACAGTTGTTTTCTCTCCATTGCTTCTTGTGTGCAGGTGTGTATGCTTGTGTGTGTGTGTGTGTGTGTTTGTGTGTATGTGTGTGTGTGTGTGTGTGTGTGTGTGTGTGTGTGTGATGTGTTTGTTAATTTCATCATGGATATATCTATGTTTGTGCATATATTTAGTTTCAGTTTATCATTGACAGATACTGTGTGCAAGGTTTTTCCCCCTTCTCATTACTGTATCAGTGTAAGTGAAACAGCAAATAAATAGATCATTCAAATCATATCTTATTGGTGAAGGACATGGAAAATTAACAAGATTACCCCCCCCCCCAACAAGAAGAACCATTAAAAAGATTCATTTTCTTTTCTCCTTCATGATCAATAAATTCAACAGTGTTTAGGGCAGCAAGAAGTCCATTGAGGTGGTTTATAAGAAGCATATCTTTTTCAATAAGAGGAATGAAATGTCACTTGTACTTTAATAAACTTTGAAAATACTGGAGAGTATTGTACAAGAAAGTTTAAAGGGATCATATAGTTTTGGTTGAGACCTAATTTCAGGTTTCTAACATTTTTTGGTGAGATAATGAGAAACCTCTTGTGGAATATGAAAGAGCGGGTAATTCAATGAGGAATTCAACATTTATTTGATGAAAATTGGTTTTGAAATGTCTGAGATGTCCAAAACAGAGCGATTCTAGTAAAGTGTGGGACCCACACTTTACTAGAATCGCTTTGTTTTACTTTGTTTTTTGATGTTTCAATCATTCCAAACCCAATTTTCATCGAATAAACTTTGAATTCCTCCTAAAATGGTATGCACTGTACTATTTCGTAAGTGTTTTCTTGGTATCTTGCAAAAAGTTAAAAGCCCAATTCTCATCTCCACCAATACTGTACCATCCCTTTAATGTGACTGCTCAAATATGTTTAATTAAACCATACAATAAAGATCATTGCTATAAACCTTTGTGCATAAAAAGTAAAAGAAACACAAAGAAAAAACACCACACCCCCCAAAAAACAACAACAACTATGCAGAACACTCCAATTGAAATAACAAGATTATTTTGAATAGGTGGAATATATTACAATTAAAAAAAAAGGAAATTTCTACACAGTAAGCAGGAGACTACATCATTCAAAACTTGTTTATTTTATTTGAAAACAACCACATTTTATGTTAGAATCTAAAAAACAAACAAACTGGATATTATATAACTACACTGGTTGGCAGCTTTGCATTATATTACAATAGGAATGAGTGCCTCAAAGCAGTTTTAAATTAAGATATAAAAAGTCATTTGTGTGGCAGGAAACAAACTATGAGACCAAGATTTAACAAACAGGTAATTGTAAACATACAGAGGATAGGGAAAATTAATTTGATTGGCACTGAATATGGTTTGTTACCAACATCTCGCTGTGAGCAATTAATTATTGCCATGCATATAAGAAAATGGTACACGACAGCTGCTGCTAATCATTATGACTACAACTCTGCATTTGGAGAGAAAAAAAGAAACCACCCTATCCATCTACCAAACCTATGATGATGGCTACTCTGAAAAGTATCTGGAGGAATTTGAAGAAAAAAATGAAAGGGATAATTGTATAAATAAATGTGTGGAAAGTCCATGCATCAGTGTAGGCTATTGTCCCCTAGAAAATCAACAATATTTACTGTCATAACTCGGTTGAAATGTGAATCATCTTTGCTCAAAAATATCTGGGCAAATAGAGGAGAATCGTCTGTAATTCCCACTTCTCATGTTATGAATTGGGTGCGAGTGATTTAGCACAATAAGTAAATATCCAGTCTGTCCACATTTTTTGGGAACTTGGGTGAATGGCTGATGCAGGGGTATGGTAGGGAAAGAAAAAGAGGGACAACCTTGTAAAAATGACATCCTCACCTCAAGTCACAACTCTGTTGGTAAATTTTGTCTGAGAAGCATTTCATTAAAAACTAAGGGATATCCGTATGAACAAATGTATGAAAGTCCATATATCAGTGCAAGTTACTTTTATTGTTCCTAGGGAAAAAAAAAAACACTGTTAGGTTACTGTCGTAACTCTGTTGAAATATCATCTTTGTTAAAAAATATCTGGGCAAATAGAGGAGAACCATCTATTATTCCCACTTCTCACATTATGATTTGGGTGACAGATTTAACACAAAAGGCAAATATACATTTCTTGGGAACCAGGTGAATGACTGACGCAGAGGTACGGTTGGGAAAGAAAAAGAGGGACAACCTTGTAAAAATGACTTCCTCACCTCAAGTCACAACTCTGTTGGCAAACTTTGTTGTGTTTATATTTGACTTCTGCATGGTTAAACACCAGAACTCATAGCTCTTTCTTTTCTTTTGGAACGACACAAAATAGACATTCAGTTTCCATCAGGCAAGGTTAAGAAAATTAGAACTCGTCAGTTAGTCTTACTATTAATTCCTCTGTGGAAGCTATTTAACACTTTGGATACTTTGAATGCTGATTGGCACAGAAAACACCAAAGCTTAGTACACACTCATCCAAAGTCCCCAGCACAAAAAGGATCTACTGTATACACTGTTATTTTCGTGTACAGATATTTTCGCGAATGAAAAGGCCATTGGCATTTTCGGGAGATGTTGTTTTCGCGAATTGACACCGAGGCTCAAGTTAATGCACCAGGGCGCATGGAGACATTTTCGTGTGTTGTGAAATTCCTGATCCAACTGTGATTCGCGAAATTTGTGAAAATTAAACCCTCGTGAAAATTACAGCTTATACAGTAATTCAAGTTGTAGTCATTTCTACTTCCACCACTCCTATGGTGTTTTTTACTAAATTTTTTTAACCCCCTCTCCACAAAGAAAATATTTTTTTTTTAGCAGTCCAAAAGTCCCCTCCTCTGATCTCACAGTATTCAGTTCCTCTCTCAAATTGTCATTGTACTTCAGGATAACTTTTATATTACATGTTTAACTGCAGATTAAACCCTACCATGACAAATGAATGTACTAACTGATTGACATCAGAGTGTATTTTTAATTTCACAGAGTCACAAATTACTATGCTGCCATTCATGAATACTCTTACTGAGTCTGCAATGGCTTATATACCATATTCATTTTCACGTTACATCATAATGCCTCATCATACTACGTCTGGGTGATCACTCTTGCTAACAAAAACAGCTGAATTGAAGTCCTTCCCACAAGGAAAATAAAAAACAAACACGACCAACAATTTACAATGGATAAGGAATCGTATCCAGAAATACATTATGACTGAATTATCTGTACAACATAAAATTTATAGAACATATTTGACAATCATCCCCTACAAATAAAACACATATCATATAGGCACAGATACAGACACAATGATTACAAACATAACTTAAGAAGCACTTCAAAATCTCCCAAACTAAAGAGAAACAGTAGTAGGGCAGACAAAGGGGCTGTACAAATCCGTCGCTCCTCAACCAACACAGACATATAAAACAATCCATGCATTAAAAAAAAAATCCCACGCACAAAAACCAATCATTAAAAACAAGCGTGCAAACAAACAAAATAAAGATTCCTCTACCCCTCTTTCCCCTACTCTCCCAATAGAAGAAAAAATCCGTTCACTCTCCTCTAGCAAAAACTCTACTCAAATCATGAGGTAACATGTCAGCATGTGAACTGAAGAAGTGTTCGCACGAGGTCCTCAGAGCTATGTTTGCACTTTGAAAAAAAGACCCACACCAATGTATCTATGAGTCTCTGCTCCTGCATGCACTGATTCGGGGCAAGGGCCCCTTACTGGTCATCGATAACTGCTTCCCCCCTAGTGAATCACGCAGAGGGACCACGAGCCGCCGGCGCAATTCATAAGAAGCAGACGGGGCCCACGGAGAAGCCAAACTTTTGACCCCGACCCGAGAAACCCCGGGGCGCGAAATCCTTGATGGGCAGCTGCGGGGCATTCTGCGTCGATAACGTGAAGATAGTTTTCTTGTACTTCTTGGCTCGTTGCTGTCCCAGGCGATCCAAGCCATTGAGATGTTGACAGAGTTTGTTGGAAAGAGACAACATTGAAATTGATGGCAGCATGGAGGTAAAAAGAGTACAGAAGAAGGAAGGGCAGATCCTACACAACTTGGACTTTTTAAATCCAACAGGTATGCAGAGAGAAGTGGCTCATTTCTTCAGCCCTACTTTGGCAAGAGAGAGTAAGCTAAAAATTGATAACTCCTATAAAAATGAGCAAAATGAATCTGTTATTTACACTGGCAGCTTATCTCGGGTATTTTTCTGAGAAAGCTTTCCATGACTTTATTTGTTTTGCTTTGTTTTTTGTTGAAGAAATTCCAATGACTTCATGCCACATCATATGAAATATTCCACACTGATATGAGACATCTTATTTTATTTCTAACAAACTTCCCCTGGATTTGTTTGGAATATGGATGAAATTATTGAGTAGAGCACATGTCAATAATTATATCTGTATAATTTCTATTCTTTTAAACATCGTACAATCCATCTATATGATTATGCAAGTCATCACTGATGTGTTCTTACAACATTTTTGTTTCGGTTTCATTTGATAAATTCATAGAGGTTAAGTTCTAAATGAAGAGGAATTTTATTGTAATGGTGAATCAGGCCATTTGGGAACACATCAGAGGGTTCTCATACTGTCCTCCAGAAAAGCAGATTTGAGGGAAATCTTACCTTACACCCATCCTTTGGGACGTTGTACCCGGGGCTGTTGTTGTCGATGATGTCATCGTTGTAACCTTTGAACTGGATGGCGCCATTGTAGTTGCTGTTCTTCTCATCAAAGTACGCAGGAACTCGTAGGCAGTTGAAGGTAAACCTGCATGAAAGGGACATTAATGCACCAGAAGGATCACCGTGATTGACAACAAATCTTGGTAAATGTGTGACGGTACAGCCACATTCAAAACTGCACAAACTATGTATGACTTCACATGATCAAGTTCAGAGATAACCAATGGTAACCTAATTCCTCCATTACCCCATATGAAATGGGTCAAAATGAGACAAGGAATTTCCATAAACAATAATTACAGCTAACACAAAATGTCTTCGGTAATATATATATATATATATATTACAGAAGACATTTTGTGTTAGCTGTAATTATATATATATACATATATATATATATATATATATATATTTTTTTTTTTTTTTTTTTTTTTTTAAATCAACTCTTGAAATCTTTGTGTCCTCACACAGCTTACGAATAATGTAGAGACAACATGTACCTATACAAGAGCAAAATTGAAAAGTATATGTACTTGGGAGAATCTTGAAAGATTAAAAAGATGACTAAATATTTCAATTCTGTTGTGAATGATCACCTTAAAGCAACAGGTCTGCATCTGCAAAGGTTCAATCATCACTACATCCCTTTCAATTTTCCTCTCTTCTATACTTTAAACACACCAGGAACACTCACAGTCTGCTGGAAATATTACATTCACACAAGGTTCAGGGGTGTGAGAGTACTTGCCATAAAAAAGTCTGAAAAAATCTAAAACTTATGGAAAAAAGTCTGAAATACCTTAAACTACAGATATTTCAGTGCATCTGAACTGCAAAAAAAAAATCTGAAAAGGGGGGTTTGGGGAAGAGCAAAATGTCTGAAATCAGATCAAAATCTGATCTCTCACAGCCCTGAAGGTTACACATCAAGGAGCAAACCCAGAAGAGTGGGGGCAGGCAGATACAAGCTTTTACTACACGAGCAGGCCAGGAACCGTGAACCTGGTGTTGGAGGGGATGGGGTTGGGTGGTACCATTGACCCCCTTGCCGGCACTGCAGGTCCCTCACCCTGAAAAATGTTGCGGGGGCCCCTGATGTGTCAGGCAAGACACCACACAAGTAAACTGCACATTTTTGTACACTACCATATCATATATTGATTTTTTTTTGGCTTTGTTTTGTCATAAACAAAAGGAAAACATGTGCATGAGCTTCATCAACATTCTAAACAATAAAATTAACTATTGTATCTGTTTGGTGCCTTCTCAGACTAAGAAGCCTTGAGGGATTGGTCACCCTTTGGTGACCACTATGAGACTCTCAACACACATACAGTTCCAATAACCACAACCCCCGCACATCAACAGGTATAGTACACATTGCCAACACTTTGAACTTGGGGGAATTTTGAAGGAAGTTATGTTCGTGTGACTAAACCATCTGAATTAAAGGAAACCTCACAGTATTTGTACCCTATCATATAAACAAGTCCAGCTTACAGGTTTTGAAGAGGAGCACATCAATGCTAATCATTTAGTTGAGGGAAAATATAATGGGCCTCTTCATCCTTAGTAGATGAAAAATTGGACTCACGTTAACCCTTTAGCATCGAGATGTTTTCTATAATGCCAACCTGTAGGCCTACTTGATAAAGAAAGCAAAACATTTCATACTATTTTATACATGTTCTGACAAAGTAATTGTGCATTCATAGCATACAGGATAAGTTGTAGCAGCAATAATATGAGCCAGGCAGTGAGCACACACATTTACCATGAAGGTGTTTCATAGCATACAGGATAAGTTGTAGCAGCAATAATATGAGCCAGGCAGTGAGCACACACATTTACCATAAAGGTGTTTACAGTATATCTGGAATCTATAACTCATCAATACAATAAAATCTGTCAACACATCATGTTCTTCACAAATGAAAAACATTTCCTGTTTGACTGACAACTGTACATCAAAATGATCTCTGTACTTTAATTCAAAGTCCATGGGGAATTTGTGGATATGTCTCTCTTCTTTTAATACTTGTTTGTTTGTTTGTTCGTTCATTTCCATCTGAGAATATGGCTGGATAACCCATATTCAGCTACGTTAAGCTGGTCTTCCATGGGGTTCCAGTTGGATGCGAGGTGGGACTACTTCACCAGGTTAAACACCCAGCTCTTTGCGATGAATGAATGAAGCGGAATCTTCTACATGCATGAATTATTACTCTCTCATACACTGGACCTCCATTTTATGTCCTATCCAAGGAACAGAGTGTTTTGCTTCTTGCTAGAGGGGACGGTATGCTTACACACAACATTGCTCAGTCCAGACTTGGGTTCGAACCCGGGCCCTTAGGATCGTGAGGCAGACGCGCTACCGACTGAGCCAACTCACCGCCCTTCACAGAATTTGCATGACAGCTATGAAGATAACTGTAATCAAAAGAGTTTTATGACACTTTTCTTGTCTCTCCTTTTTTCTTTCTCTAAATCTATGTTCTACATGCACAAGTCCTGTCTATCCCTTCCCTTTCTCTTTCCTCTCCTCTCCTTCCTTCTTCGAACCTCTCTATTTCCTTCTCTATTCTCTCCTGTTTTCTCTACTCTACTCTTCTTTTCTTTTCTCATCATTTTCTATACTTCTTCTATCCCTAGTATTTCATTTTCGTTTCCATGCCACCACTATGTGTTAGAAATATCTCCATTAGTATTATTCTCAATTTGCGCTTTAACATATGTTTTGTGAATTATTTGATGATTAGGCAATTTTTTTTGTTTCTATTTATCATGTCCAAAGTATGTATGTTATAATTTTTGTGTAAGTTACTTTGACTCAAATGGCAATTACGGTATCTTGTTCTTATTGCTTAAAGAAAGATTTCAATATCTGGAATATCTGAATATGTAAGAAATACACTACTATAATCATCACGTTGCATCAAACTTTTAATTTTGCAATGTATTGAGTATGAATACAGGTGTTTCATATCCATCATTTCGGCCAAAGCATGAATCCCAACCATCAAAAGAATATCAAAACAAGAATAGCTCAATGTTTAATCACTTAAAGTGACCGGCACGGAGACTGTTATAAATGCTTGGTAATATACATGTAGACATGCCCAGACTGTGGGCTGAAAATCATCATGTGTAAATGTGTAGGCGTGTGTGTGTGTGAGTGTGTGTGTGTGTGTGTGTGTGTGTGTGTTTGTGAGAGAGAGAAAGAATGGTACGCCTATATTGTTTGCATCATGTATTGTAGCTTACACATCAGTCAACACATGCCAGCTATTTGTTGGCTATACCCCATCAATCACTTCACTTTTCTTCTTCAGCATGCTACTGAATGACATTCCCCATTAAAGAGATGAAAACTTAATTGTCATTACCCCTACGAATTAGTTTCATTCTCTTAGAGAAATAGGTGAGGAGGCAGGAAAAAGAAACCAATTACAACACACAAATCAGTTTTAATCTCTTACAGATAACTGTGATCAGGCTGGGCAAAGCAAAATAACTATCAGCCAAAATCCCCAAATGATAGAGTGGAAATATGAGGGCTTTAAAATAAACAAGAGAAGAAAGCAACTATAGAATTAACCCGTTGAGGATGAGCTCCGAGTACACTCGGGCAAGTGTCTATGGGAAATAAGTGCTGTAGCAAAATCAGCCTGTACCCAAGAATCAGTTTTACTCTCATCACAGAGAAAAAGGTGATAAAGCAGGGAAGAGATTAAAAAAAAATCCCCACACAAATTAGTTTCAGTCTCTCAGAGGAATTATGTGAAAAGGAAGGGCAAAGGAAAATAGCTTTGTATTTGTTTAGCTCATACCAGCCAAGATCCAAAAATAATATAGAGTGGAAATACGAGGGCTTTGGAAATATAAAGCAACTACAAAATTTACCCATTGAGGACAAGTCTGGAGTATCCTAGGGCATGTGTCTATGGGAAATACATGCTGTAGCAAAATCAATTAATCAGTTTCATTCTCTTAATAGAGAAAAAGGTGATGAGGAATGGAAGGGCAAAGGCTGCTTTGAACTTGTTTATCTCCTACAAGCCAAGATCCCAAGATGATATCGAGTGGAAATACGAGGATTTTAAGAATAAACAATAGAAGGAAGCAACTAAACTAACATGAGAAGGGAGGAGCCAAGTAAAGGGGAATTAGGAAATTCTGATCTGTTCATTTGCTCACACCCAACACAATGAAATCCATCACGTTTTCTGGTTGGACGCGAGATGTGTGTCAGCTTGTCATTAATAGCTGCACGTGTAAAGAGTCATCGGTATCACCCTGTGCATGTATGTAACAGTACATGGTACTGATATCAACACATTGTGTGTGTTTGTGTGAGTGTGTATGTGTCTGTGTGACCATGTACGTGTGCATGTGCATTGGATGTTCGGCTGTGTGGCAGTATACTATAGACTTTGCAGCCACGTTGTTTCCTTTTTCACTTCATGGCAGGATTATTGGGATTCTATATTTTCTTCTTTTTTTCTACCCGGAGCTACGGCCTTCTTCCAATTCATTCCATATCATGAGTGCCTAACTCTTTAACATACGACAAGACGAAAGGGGAAAAGAATTAAAGCACATGTGCAGGCCTTACTAATGCTTGTGTTAAAAAAAACACACCAACAACACCAACACCAACAACAACAACAACAACAACAACAACAAGAACAACAACAAGAACAACAACAGCAAGAACAAGAACAACAACAAGAACAACAACAACAACAACAAGAACAACAACAAGAACAACAACAACAAGAACAAGAAGAAGAAGAACAACAACAACAACAAACTCTAACCAAACATTGAGGTGGGCCTGGCTGTATGTCTGTATGTGTTCTTCTTGTAGCTTGAAACAGCGTTTTGGTGATAATTAAAAAGGACTGTTTACATAGGCCCAGATCATTCACAATCATTTAATGCCTGTACAAGCACTTGACCGCTCTTTAAGCACACATTAATGGAACCAGATTTGCCACTTTTTATGTAATTGTGACTAAAGAATCATTTCATGTTCACAATTTTCTCTTTCTTTTTTTTTTAGCACACATTAAGTATTACAGAAGTTGAGAATCCTCTGGACTATTTGGAATCATATGAGTTTGGCAAATTTTGACTCTCACAAAGTGTGTTTTGTTCCCCCCCCCCCCTACATTATTCATGCCAAACTATGTGTATGGGGTACCTATATATTGCAGCGTTATCTGCTGGCATCACCTCAACTTTTATGACAATAGGGAGCTTTAGATTTTGACGCGCGGACGTTCTCCTCTCCCAGCGTCGTGCTGAAAAGTAGCTTTAGATTAGCTGCGCTGGGACGCAATGTATAAAAAATAAAATCGCGCCCCATATGATCGGTGCATGAAGTAGTTCTTTACGTTGCAAACTGTGCGGACGTAAAAATAGCCCAGTACGCGTAGTGAAAAACTCAGGTGACGCAAGCGACTAGACGCGCGCTTCTGCCCATGCTCAGAACATGTTTTTTCTCTCTGAAGGTCCGCCTCAAAAATCTAAAGCTCCCTATTGAGCGGGAGGGGGGGGGGTATATATATATGGGAACTAGAGTTTGAGGTTCAACAGTATTCAAGCCTGGAGTAGAACAACTTGGATCCTACACATACACCAGGGAGGTGGGAAGAGACACCTCCCTGCATACCTGCATACCTGCATACACAAACGCAAGCACGCAATCATAGTAGTCAATATCATATTTACACACATTATCACACACACTATGATGCCTACCACACATGCCTACATAGAGCAAAAACCCATGAATGTCACCGTGCATTATGCCCCACCCACTGGGGCAACACACTCCTCCCCTACATCATGCAATGTGTATGTGTACAGGCATGTGCTGTGCTTTTGTGTGTGTGTTGTGTGTGTTGTGTGTTGTGTGTTGTGTGTGTGTGTGTGTGTGTGTGTGTGTGTGGATATAACATGTGCAGTATGACACAAGCTCATGTAATGAGATCTACCAGAATTGATATACTGAGTAGATACTCCTCAGCCTGTGAAGTGCTTTCAAGGAGTAATATCCTGCAAAACAAGACTAGTTTAGATAAACTAATGTGATGAAATAGCTGACATATTACCCTTCTATTTTTTTTTCTCAGATTGGTAGGCACTTCAATCCTTTTAAAAGTGGCATAATGCATTAGCTTACCCAACACGACAATTTATTGAATTCATGTTCAATCAAGGATTGAACTGAATGGTCTAATAAACTGGAGCTTGATAGGCATCCATTTCATCGTCCTTCCACCATTCATAGGCCTACTGCCAAACACCAGGCTTGATGTCAGGTAGATGGAGGCCCTACTTAAACACCGTTTAAATGCCTGATGATGATATGATTAATCATTATATCACAGATGCTTGTGTCAGTGAATTTAAAAGCCAACATACTTGTTGGTACAAATGGCAGAGGGGGAGGGGGAAGAGAAAGAGGAGGATATGGAGGGGGAGGAGGAGGAGGAAGAGGGGGAGGAGGGGGTGGAGGAGGAGGAGAAGGAGGAGGAGAAGGAGGAGGAGAAGGAGAGGGAGAAGGAGGAGGAGGAGGATGGAAGAGGAGGAGGAGGATGAGGGTGAGGAGGAGGAGAAGGATGAGGAAGAGGAAGAGGAAGAGGAGGAGGAGGAGGAGGATGTTGACTACACAGACTTACAACTGAGTTGCTTCGGAACTCTTCATGTGCAAAAATCGCATCTGCACAACATCTGCCTCATACTGGATCTCAAACCCGTCACCCCACTCTGAGAACCATTGACCCGACCGCTGCCAAGATCTTCCATCTACCTGCAACATGACACCATGACGAATGAAAATTGAAGGAATGAAACCAGCGTACAAATCTACAATCATGAATGAGTACAGAAACTTATGAATACTTCTGTATGCATTAATGTGAATACCTGAATGAAAGAATACATAAATCAATCATGCAATAATGATATACTACATCAAATTTGACATAGATTACACACGGAATTTACAAACAATCAACAAAGGGGAATAAGAAATTTTATATAAATAAAAAAGATTGTGAGAAGACAACACATAAAATGAAATCAACATTCAGAAAGTAGAGATAGGCATCAAATGATTGTAGGCCTACATTGACTCCACTTATTGAAAACCAATTCCCCCATCCCCAGAAAAAAAAAATATGTTGCCAGTCAAAAATATTTCCATAATTATGAATAATGATACCATGAAACAAAAGGAGAAAAGACTTGGGAAACTTCAAATTGACACAAGTAAATTGTGCTGTGATTTCAATCTGGACAAGCATGTATTAAACATATCTGAAGTCACAAGCACAGAATATTATCTGTTTAAATCTGATGATGGAAACTCACTGTTGCTACAGCGGTTGCATTCAAGCATGTCAAGCCACCCCTCTCAAAATTGCAGTCTGCTTGGAACTTGTCTCCTGTCGCTCCACCATTAGGATCCAACCAGTATGTGCCTGTTGGATAGGGAACAGATAGAATGAAAAAAAAAAATGACTCAAAATATATTTACCCATTTCACACAAGAATATTCGTTAAGAGTGCCTTTAAGTCAGGCACTGAGACACAAAAAGTTTGATGAACTTTGCTCCATTTTCTTCCATTCATCTCTCTCCTTTTCCACTCTTCAAAATTTCTGCTTTTGTATACTTTTTTTGTCTCTGTCTCTCTCTGTACACACACACACACACACATACACAAGCATACAATATAGATTACACTGGTGAGATCATGTCAAGTGCCTTTAAGTTGGCCCTGAGACACAAGAGGTTGACGAACTTTACTCTATTTTCTTCCATTCATCATTCATTTCTCTCCCTCTTTCTGTGCGTGTATCTATTTCTGTCTCTGTCTCTGTCTCTCACACACGTGCACACACACAACAGAGAGCAGTAGTGAGATCATGTATGAGACCCTCACACCAGAGACTCCAACCCTAAGCACCTTCTGATCTGGAGATTCTCCCGCCTGAAACCCCTAGCAAACGGGAGACTCCAACTTGATGTGCACAAAGCGCATATCACGAGCGCAAAGTTCCTTGTGGCCGGCGTCCAGGGCCTGCTTTGGCCCCAGAAGCTCTAAATAATTAGGGTTCTTGATACTCTCTCGTGCTATCTAAGGCTTATCTTTCAACATACGAAGACAAAAAGTAAGAAATCATTTCAAACGGGAGACACAGAGCCAGGGCGGGAGAAATTAAATCTCAAGCGGGAGAACGGGAGATTTTGCAAAAGTGGGCTTTCGGCGGGAGATCTCCCGTCGAAAACGTGAGAGTTGGAGTCTCTGTCACACAAGCTTAGCTCAGATAATAGGCACTTTTCAATTAGCACGTTCTTGCACGCCTTGATGTATGGTTGCGCTGGCATCACAACCCTTTCGTTCACCCAATCAAAAACTCCCTATTCAAGCATGATGGAGGACAGTCAACCTTATGGATGAAGGATGGGAATTTCCCAGTAGCTGTTGAACTCCACATCGCCTCTTCACGAGACATTAGCCGGGTTCACACGTACACCAATTAGCGGGATACAAATCTCGAGATTTGCATCGCGATCGTCATCCCGAGTTTTTTGCACGTGTGGACAGAAAAAACCCGAAAATTAGCGGGATAAGCATCGCGATGCTAATCCCAAGAAATCTTGCGCTGGTTCGTCAATTAGCGGGATAATTGGCCGCGCGCTGGTACGTGTGAACGGTCGGGATTACAATCTCGAGTTTTTACATCCCATCATGCAATGCGCACATCACAACAGCGAGGCCTCTGCGAAGAGGTCCTTCACCTCTTTGGAGCACAACAACAACAGCGCGCGAACTACACCACTGACGCGTAAAAGACAATAGACAAAGGTAAGTGCGCGCAAGCAGTGATAGAGAAGGGCGCTGTGTGACCCAGTTTGCAGGCTTTGTTGTTGTCTCTATCGGCAATTAGCGGGATAATTCGGTACGTGTGGACGCTCGCCAAATTAGCGGGATACCGATCGCGATCGCCATCCCGCTAATTTGGTACGTGTGGACGCTCACCAAAAAACTCGGGATGAGCATCGCGATCGTCATCCCGCTAATTTGTACGTGTGAACCCGGCTAGTGTGTGTATTCCTTGTAGGTCAGTGTGTGTGTGGGGGGGGGGGGTGGAGTCTTCAAATAGCATAGCATCAGTTGGCGGACAAAACCTTTGGATCTCAAATATCAGTGAAAATTATTCTTGCCACATAATCAGTTAAGCGTGACGTCCCGTACAAATCCAGCTGTCCTACTCCAAAAGTGAAGCCAGCACAGTATGTCGGTCCACAGCTTGCCAAGTTCGCATATTTTGCTCAAACACGCAACCCTGCCCAAACCGATCGATAAATCGCCAAATCCCTTAGTACATTCAAAGATTCACTCACAATTCCCTTCCTCACACAGATAGTCTGTGTTGTAAATTGATTAAATAGCATTGTCCCATATTGGACTTCTTCAAGTATCAACCCACTGCGGACGAGACAGGAGTATGCTCAGGCAAGTGTCTATGGGATATGCGTGATGTAGCAAAATCAGTCCGTCTTCAATAGGTTAAGATTCTAATTTTCTGTCACAGTTGTGTCTACTGAAGTCAAGCCTCACTGCACAATGTCTTGAGTCCAGAAACAATGGGCATGAATGCCTTTGTTGGTGTGCGAAACTGATCCATTGAAGATTATGGTTCCAAGTGAACTAGCTCTGGCGTGTGTCTGTGGGAAATGTGAGTTGAAAAAAAAAACATGCTCATCTTCAATGGGATAACACCTTGCTCTGAATGAGTGACAAATGGAGTGGAAAGCAACACACGTGGGTGATACTTCACAGAATAGTCTATTTGTATCGGCTGGTTTTGTTTGTTTGTTTGTTTGTGTTTGTGTGGTTTTTTTTTTTTTTGGGGGGGGGGGAATCTGTTTTTCCTCATACAATCTTCTGCGGAATGTCATAGTGCACAGTCAGTCCGCAGCGTGTGCGATAATGAGGCACGAACGACAATTTTATTCAGAATCACGTTTACGCAGTTTGTGCCCTTGAGACTGACGAGATTTCGCGATACTTTGCGAGAGTTTTTGCAGAGGTCGCAACAACAGCTTTCATAGCTTTCGCAGTGCATTGTTTGACCCAGGATGGTTAGTTAAGTTATAGAGCTGATTATGCTCATTAATTTGATACCTAATTTCCCTATTTTTGATGTCAACATAGTAGTCCATTTTAGCATCAAAGTAAACGATTATTTTGCCAATGTTCAAGAAGCTTTTAGATCATAGTTTGATGTTTTGCTAGTTCCTGACTGGTATTGAAAATAGATCTCCGTAATTTCTTCGATTTCACAATCGTGAAACTTGAGCGAGTATGATCAATTAAAAAACGAAGAGGGGCACCATTTTTAAGGTTGTGAATTTTCCTGTTGAAAACAAGGCAAATTATGTTTTCTTACTGGAAGTGGGGTAGTGAATGAACACGCGTGGAATGTGTTGTTGATACCCAGACAATGGTCGTGGACAATGGCCAGGATTGGAATGTTTCATGAGGAATTCCACCATCGCAGCTAGTCTTTGTTCATTCTGAAATGTGGTGTGTGCAAGCACATGGAAACATGTGCTTACTTCTTTCATGTGCATGCATTTAACCATGTGTCAAGAATTCAGACTAGCAGTGCTCGGGGCAATCCACATGAATAATTGATTAAGCATTCATGTGCCTTGCAGCAGAGCTCGGGACAGGTGGCAGCCAGGTCCATTGTTCAGGGTCATTGTAAGTGCACACTCACATACACATCATTGGTTCCTGTTTAAAGTTCAAGTTTTGTATAGAGAGTGAAAATTCGATCACAATCTGGAACCTAACATTTAAAGGGAAGATAAACCCCAAGAACAATGTGGATTGAGTGAAAGCAGCAACATTAGTAGAACACATCAGTGAAAGTTTGAAGAACATCGGACAATCGATGCAAAAGTTATGAATTTTTAAAGTTTTGGTGTTGGAACCGCTGGCTGAGGAGACTACTAGAGGTTATGACGTATGAGTGGACAACAATACCAAGAAAATATAAAGAAAATACTACAAAAATCCATTTTTCATGAAAATTACAAATTCCATCAACTTGATATTGACATATGTTAAGGGCAGCAATTATTCCCCCTGCTTTCTGAAAGCGGTTGGTCCACTGCTCTTTCATAATTCTAGAAAAGTGAATTTTTGTTGAATTCTTTTATATTTTCTTTGTATTGTTGTCCACTCATACGTCATATCCTCTAGTAGTCTCCTCATCCAGCGATTCCAACACCAAAACTTTAAAAATTCATAACTTTTGCATCGATTGTCCGATTTTCCTCAAACTTTCACTGATGTGTTCTACTAATGTTGCTGCTTTCACTCAATCCACATTGCTGTTTGGGTTTACCTTCCCTTTAAAACTCACAGCATTGAGTCAGCAGCCAATGGATACTACGCAATGCGACACGCCGCGTCTTGCGACAGATTTCGACCAATCACGGACCCGGAATTCCGGTGCGAATGCGAGGATAATCTTTTTAAACTCGACGCTAGACATGTCTCTGAATTTTGCTAGTTCCTGACCCGTATTGAAATGAAGATGGGAAAACGTGCCCTTATTGTGATACTATATACTTTAGCGGACATAGTCTTTACCATATTTTAGAGGGGCATGAAAGATTTCAGGTTAGTTTTTTGGTGTCAAACGTGAAGGAATATTTTTGAATACAATACCGAACTTCGAGAGGGATTTTGATATTCTATGTTCTTCTTTTCCGTTTATTTTGATCATGAGCATATTTGCTTATATTTTCTCTTTCAGTCGATACTAAAAGTGTCGAAAACTGACGAGAAATACTCGTTCTACACGGGTTTATTCATGACCATGTATCTGCTCATTACGTATGCAAGCACCGCTCAGCCGTGCATACGACTTGAATAAATACGTGCGTTTTCGCTCGCGCTGCGGACTGACTGTGCATGTTACCTTCTGTTGTGTCTGTATCATCTTTTGTTACCTGTACCTTTCAAAATTGGAACCAGCAGTTCTGAATTTCAGTATGCAGGGCAGCATATTATACTTCTTGAATACTAACTTTTCAACCAAGCGACATCGAGTGTAAGGTAACAGTATCATGTAGGCAATAAGCATTACATACATACAAATGTCTTGGTTAGAACATATCCCTTTTTAATGCTATAACTGGTCATACTGTAAAAAAAAATATTTTCGCAGCATGAAATTTTGGTGAGTTGCCTCTAACATTCAATGCATATATAGTGTAGACAATAACTTTCGCGTGCATTTTAATTTTGCCAATCTTGGCTCTTGCAAAATTTGCGAAATTAAAATGCATGTGAACATTCCTTGTTTTACAGTATTTGGACATGACTAGTCATTACTGGTTCTCTATATATCACTTCAGGGTAACAAGACCTTGTATCTCAAAATGTCATATGTCCAGGAGAGCAAAAAACAACAACAAACAAAGAACATGGCAGCCAAAGCACTATAACTAATGGGATTGCCTTTCCATCGGCTGTGCGAACGTGGCAGACAAAGGGTTAATCTACATATTTATCCATCTCACCATCTATCTGTTACGCTGCCTGTATATCTGTCTATTACCCTCTCAAGTAATTATATTAATCTGCATGCCTATCTATCCATCTTACATTTCCACACTCATTGCTAGCTCTCTATTTTTTCTATTCATTGCAACAATAACAGATAACACTTACCAAATCACAAGCACACTGTTGGTTTTGAAGGGAAATATTTTACATTTGTATAATGTAATGGATATCTGCATGGTACTTGTTTTTAGAGTCAATATAATGTAAGCAGGAAATTGATATTTGCTTGCTCAGTAAACACAGTGTACGGATTCAGCCACCTGTTATAGTGTATGTCCTCACCCTGGTTTGTATCTGTTTATCTGGCTAACTAGTTGCTTGCATGTCTGTCTCAATCTATCAATCTCTATGTATGTATGTATGTATGTATGTATGTATGTATGTATGTATGTATGTATCTGTCTATCTACCCACCTATTTTGTATGTAATGTCTGTTATCTATCTATCTATCTATCTATCTATCTATCTATCTATCTATCTAGCTGTCTATCTATTTACCTCTCCTGTATGTCTATTTGTCTATCTGTCTATATCTATCTACTAGTATCTATCTACATGTCTATTTACCTTCCTATCTTGTATGTCTGTCTGTCTGTCTATCTATCTACCAATTATCTATCTATCTATCTATCTATTTACCTATCTATCTGTATGTCTATCTATCCATCCATCCATCCACCTATCTATCTATCTACCTATCTATCTATCTATCTACCTTTCAGTCTATCTATTTACCTATCTATCTGTATGTCTATCTATCCATCCATCCATCTATCTATCTATCCATCTATCTATCTATCTTTCAATCTACATGTCTATCTATCTACATATCTTGTACGTCTGTCTGTTTATCAAATATCTTTCTATCTATTTACCTATTATCTATCTATCTACCTACCTATGTTTGTTTATATAATATTGTCTACTTATCTATCTGTCTGTCTATCTATCTATCTACCTATCTTGTCTGTTTTTTTCTATCTATCTTTGTACTTAACTTGTCTGTTTGTCATCTATTTATCTTTCTATGTGATCATCTATCTATTATCTATCTATTGTCTATCTATCTATCTATCTATCTATCTATCTATCTATCTATCTATCTACTGTACCTATCTTGTCTGTTTGTCTATCTGTTTATCTTTCTATCCACTCATCTATTTACCTACTTACCTACCTAACTCTGTAACTCCCTACCTAATTCTAACCCCTTTCTACCTAACTCTAAAACACCCTTTTTCCTAACTTCACTTGTTCCAGGTTCTGCACCAACCCCCTCCCCCATGTGTTTGGTTGACATTGATCATGCGATTACTTGCCTTTGAAAGTACAATTACAGGCAAATCAGTTTATTTGAAAATAAGGGAAGAGGCCGAGTCTGCTGAGTCAACTATGCAATAGAGATTCAGTCAGCTGTTAAAAATTTGGTTCACACGATTATCCAGCCTATATAATGGAGAGCCCATTGACTGGAACCTCATCCTTTCAGACCTCTCTTTCACTTGTTTAAAAAAAAAGTGGGAAAAAAACCTGAATATGTCATGCTTACAGATTCATAATGATGAATGAGGTGCTGGCAATGGGAAAAGGGTTAGTCTTGCTGGCACATGAATGAATCTCAATAATACACTAAGTTCAGTCCATCGACAGGCTGAAGATTATCATAAGAGCATACTTTGCATCATCAGTTTGCTGAAAAATAAAATCGGACCTAAACCTGAAAGAAATAAAGATTACAGGCTGACTGTCTATGCATCTTGTGTGAAAGGTTACACATAATTAGGTGATCCGAGAATCCTCTCGGATCACCTTCTGTATCTGTACTGATTCTTTGTTCTTCTTCTTCTTCTTCTTCTTCTTCTTTATTTCTCCGCAAAAGTTGTGTAGAGATAAGCTCAGAAAGTGCATTGCCTATGAATGTCAAACTTATACCATATGTGTATCATGTCCCAAAGACGACATGTCAAGTAAAATCGTAGTGATCAGTCGACCGTGACGTCACTATGACGTCATTATATGAAAACACATTTTCAATCATATCTCATTAATGGAGTGGAATTTCTCAATGAAATTTACGTCACATAAATTTCAATTCAAGGGAATTCTACCCATATTTTCAGAATTCCTCGCATCGTAAAGACGTGCGCGTACGCGCGCGTTGAAATATTTGTATGCTCCAATCAAGCTCAAATTTTTTTTGCATACGTTTCAGACCATTTGGAGCATTTTTTGAAAAATTGAAAAAATTGGACGGACGCGTACGCGCGCGCACATATACGCACGTACAGCTCATATGCAACAGAAATTTCCCGATTTTTTACATTTATCGGATGTCTGAAAAGTCAAGGAATATTTCTAGCAAGTTTCAAGTCAATCCGACTCAATATGACGTCATACGGGACTGTCAAAGTTGAAATTCCGCGCGCGCGTCAATGGCGATATACAGTACAACAATGCCCCAAAACCGCCAATTTTAAATCCGATTTTACTCGTCAGGATGGACGGTGACCCCCCATTTTCTTTACATATTCTGAAAGCTGATGAGTTGTACATGTCAGTTTATGGGTTGGCGATACTGAAAAAGTCATTCAAAGATATCAAATTTCTTAATAAAGTTAAAAAAGTAAATTTTCAAAATGACGTCATCAAATTTCAAGTTCATTCAAGCATATCTCACTTTTTCTTTAATTGATTTACGTCCAAATTTCAATATGTTGTAGCTTATTAAATGGTCTTTCAGATATATAATAACAACAATTTGATTGGATGACGGCATCACCTCGTAAAAATGGATTTAAAGTAATCTTGTCAAATTTGACCAGTTTACGTGTTATCTCTATGGGAGTGCAGTTTTTCTGGAAATGAAAACTGACATGACTATCTTTATCGAGCACTAGCTCACTTATGCTTCGGTGAATTTCTCCCATATTTTAGTATGTTGTAGCTGAGACTTTGGGCTATCGTTAATGTGCCCTTCGTTTTTTCATACGGAGTCGGCATCATGCCCAAAAACTTGGTTGAAATTAAAGCTTATCTTCCATGTATTTTCATATTCCTTTCTTTCTGCAACTTTCTTTGCAATAACTCAAGAAAAACAAGCTCTATCAGCCCAATATTTTGCACATGTTTAGTTTATGTCACGTACATTATTTCATAAAATAACAACTACTTGATCGGGCACCTTCTTGGGTATGTAAATTAGGGTCAAAGGTCAAAAATGTTTTATCCTGTATCTTGGTTAATACATGTCTTATCTTTCCCATATTTTGCATACGTAAAGACCATGTTACAAGAATCATTTCACAAAATAACCACTTTTTGCTCAGACGCCATCTTGTCTGTGCAAAGTAGGGTCAAAGGTCATATGTACTTCTTTCTTTATCTTTATTATGACGTGTTATCTCTATGGGAGGGAATTTTTCTAGATGTGAAAATTGACATGATTGTCTTTATCGACGACTAGCTCAATTACCCTTCGGTGAATTTCTTCCAGATGTTAGTATGTTGTAGCCAATGTAATACTCTTTAAGTTTTGTTAATCAAAGTTTTAATCGGATGATGTCTTCACCACGTGAAAATGGATATAATGTAACCTTGTCAAATTTAACCAGTTTACGTGTTATCTCTATGGGAGGGAATTTTTCTGGAAATGAAAATTGACATGACTTTCTTTATCGAGCACTACCTCACTTACTCTTCTGTAAATTTCTCCCAGATTTTAATATGATGTAGCTGAGACTTTGGGCTATCATCAGTGATTCTTCATTTTTTCATACGATGCCGAGATCACGTAAAAACTTGGTTGACATCAAACTTATATTCGATGTATTGAGATATTTCTTTCTCTCTGCAACTTTCTTTGCAATAACTCAAGAAAAACAGCCCCTATCATCCCCATATTTGGCACATGTTTAGTTTATGTCACGTACATTATTTCATAAAATAACAACTACTTGATCAGACACCATCTTGGGTATGTAAATTAGGGTCAAAGGTCATAAATGTTTTAACCTGTATCTTGGTGAATACATGTCCTATCTTTCCCATATTTTACACACGCAAAGGCCATGTTACAAGAATCATTTCACAAAATAACCACTTTTTGGTCAGATGCCATCTTGGCTGTGCAAAGTTGGGTCAATGGTCAAATATACTTCATTCTGTATCTTCTTTATAGTGTATACCGAATTTGGTAACAGAGATAGCAGACCTAACTCTCTTTTCTAAATGAGAATCCAAATATCACACGTCCAATGTCTCTAAACACAGATGAAACCTATATGGTCATGCCTATTGCGATCAGGACTCGAATCATTGATTAAAAAAAATCGGATCACCTAATTTGTCAGTCTTGACAAATTCCAAGTCTAGTTGCATTTCAAATGGCATTTCTAAAACAAAAATCTTTCATCCACGACCAGCAATCACTTTAATTGGCGTTTTACACACATTTCATTGCTATCTTAAAAGTAATAAAGCTTTATTGACACCAGCTTCTGCTGGTGGGTGCTTGCGATTAGTTAACTATGAGTTTTTTGACATTATCTGCTGGTAGATAACTCTGGTTTGGGAACTGGTTTTCTGTTTCAAGAGACAAAACTAGAACCAAATAAAGTCCATGTACTCCTCGACAGGATATAGCAATATAATATGGACTGGCCTTGAGGGGGATATGACATTTATTGCCTGAACTAGAATTGCAGTGCCCGAGTTGACGACGAAAGTACACAGTCCATATCATTATTATTACCCATTTCAGGCATCTTGAGCAGTGAAATAAATTACAAGGTAAACTTTTTACAGCTTCCAAATTCAAGGTAACAATAATCCCACTCTGTGTCAGCATGACCTCTGTGCCAGCTCGAGCTCTACACCACTTTGCACACTACATCCTTGTATACAGCTCAGGTACGTGGCGCTTGCATAACAGCCAACTCACACAGGCGCAGGGATCGTCCTCTATTCGCCCTCTGTCGCGAAACTTGGGTATGCAGCGCACGTAGAAACAGCCGGCTCACACAGTAACAGCGATCGTCCTTTGGTTTTACGCGTTAACCTATGGGAATTTGCCCTTCGTCACGAAACCACTCCGCGAGAAACTGTCAGCAACAGCAAATTTTCTTCACTGGGAGCTCGAGTGCCCGGATGCTATATTCCCCTTGTTTTTAACATGCAAATCCCATAGGCATTTGCCAAAGAGGGGAATATGAGAAATTCACCCCTCTTCTCCCTGCTGGCGTGCAATCCCGTGCGTAATACGAGGGGAATACAATTTCATAGAACCACAGCTCAGATGGCTGATACGGGTAATAATATGTCATGGTTGATCTTCCATTTATCAATATAGTATTTAGTGACTACCTGAATATAAGAAAAATCCATTTCCATTAGAAAGAATTTTGTGAGGATTAAAAATACAAAACAAAATTAAAACAAAATAACATCTTTAATCTTTAAATTTTTCATATGGAAATATCATTTATACAAATTGAAATGGAAAACAGTCATTTCAATGATTATCCATCTTTTTATTTCTTTTCAAGGGCCAGTCTCAAAAGAAGATCACCAAGTTAGACTAAAAACTGCCCCCCAAAAGAAAACAAAGAAAACAAACAAACACAAAACGACACCAAGGCTTGGCTGAATCTCAGAACAGCTTAAAAAGTAACAGACGACAAGGCATGCAAACAAACTATGGGCATGATTTTTTTTTTTAATGTGCAACCTCAGCACATCAGTCATACAAAGAATCTGCCTGTTTTGTTTCCTGATTCTTCTGGTTTATGATGATAGGAATCATTATGTTTAGTCACCCACAAAGAGTATGGCACTTGTGACAAACATACACTCTCTCTTTCTCCCTCTCCCATTCTTCATGCCCCTACCCTCACTCTCTCTCTCTCTCTCACAGGTTGTTTTCTCAATAAAATATCTTTCTCATTCTATCACTCCATTTATGGGTAAAGGGAAATTGGCTCACATTCACTGGAAAACTACCTGGCTTTGCCAGGAAGTAATGTATCAAATGTCACTAATCACCTGATATCACTGAAACATGTTGAGATATCATATGGTAGATCCTCAGGGGAACTTTCAGGACACAGATAATGAACACTTATGACAGATATAGGAATGATCTAGATGTAGCTCCTTTTCTTAATAGCATTCATTCAAAACTGACTAATGCCAAAAGATTGAAAGTTGGTAGCATTGTCAATGACTAGATGTGAATTATTTGTTATACAGCTGTCATTCGTTGCTGACATAATTTGCAATCATACCTAGCCTAAATTTAGTTCAAATCTGGGCTGGAAGGCATACTGGGCCTGGGCAAAATTTGATGCACACATTTGGTTTGGATACCTAATGCTGCGTGTACACAATGTTCCCGGCAGCCATGGCATTCCCATTTCAGGCCACCGTGGACAAAACGGGATGGACATGAGACGGCGCAGTGGGACGGGATAGGCAAACGTGACTGGCCGTAATCGCTGTGGATGCTGTGTCAGATTTTTGAACTGTCAAAAAAAAATTGCCACTGCAGTCCTGGTGCTAATGAGAAACCTTGTGGGCTGTAATAAAATGGGTTTAATGCAGCAAAACATGACCGCTTGTAGTAGGCCATAACAAAAGTTGGAGGCAGTCCATAGTGGAAAATATTGTGTAGTCTAGCCTGACCAGATACGGTGAGAACAGCGTCTGAAAGCATGTTCACTGCGGCGAGGGCTGGAACGAACAAGACTAGACTACGAAGAGGGAAAAACGGGAGAATGTCTCATCTACCCACGGCGCACAATGTTTCATGCAAAAGGGGCTGCTGTGGCTGCAGGGACACATGGTGTAAACGTAGCATTACACGTTGTGTGCATAGTGATCTAATTAATGTTGCAGGAGTGCTAAAGGATGCTGGACCATACACATCACGTACAATGAGTCTTGTGGACTTGAAGTCCTGAGGTGAACTGCAGTATTCTAAGGTCATTTGCCCTCTGGAAAGTTCACCACAATGAACAGAATTTCCACAAAATGCATTTACATCTTTGCAAATTCAGATTAGCTAAGACAAACCAATAGAAGTAAAAGCGATGGCGAAACCAACTGAAATGAAAAATCCTTATTCATCAAAACTACCAATGAAAGCAAGTCGGACCACGCTATACATAAGACAAAATGTGTATCTGATGCATGGGGGGAAAAACTGTCATTTTAGGAAATTAGAAATGCTTAGAGGTGCATCACAATGTTTCTAAACTGCTCCCAGCCTGCGAAGAATTGGGCAGTTTGCCTTTGGTTGCATCTGCTGGAAAAGACGGAAGCCATCTGACTTCAAGGGGAAAGCTCTATTGTCACACGACTGTCATGGACCAATCACAAAGCAAGAATCTTCGTGAGTGGCATATCATAAAACAAATAACACACTCACCATCCACAGACTCTGGATAAGCTAGGAGGATGTCTTTGCATGAGGTTGCCGGGGACCTCTTTGTCCCCCGTGGTTTGGGAATCTCCGCAATCTCCTCCTCAATCTCACGGACTGTCTCAGTGACGTCTACAGAGGGCGTAGGTGTGGGTGCGGCTGTGGTCGGAGGCCGTGTTGTGGTGGGTGGGAGTGTTGTGGGTGGGAGTGTTGTAGGTGGTCTAGTTGTTGGTGGCTTATTGCGCACAGGACAAATTGAAAAAAATATAAAAGCAATGGGAAACACACATACACAAACACAAACATATGCTGAAAGATCTCCATGGATCAATAAGGAGATGTAATGGGTGGAAATTAAAGTATCAATTTCAAACTATAATGACATTATAAAGACTCCAAAGCATGTTGGATTTACAATGCTTCTATGCCAGCAATTTTTAAAGTCACAAAGTGAGTGTCAAATTGCAATACTGTAAAACTAGAAACATTTAATTGTGGCAGAAAACTTTTATTAATTGGAGCCGACTGCCTTTTTAGCAACATACCCACATGTAGGCATGCACTATCTCTACAATTTCTCACAAACAATTTATTTTCACTGATCTGAATGAAGCATCTTTATAGATAGATCAATTCAGGCTCAAACACTATATTCAATAGCCACATTCACAGGTATGAAATAGTGGGATACCCACTGTGATCAATATCTTGCAATTTTTGCACGCGTTTACATAGACAGACATAGTGGGATAACGATCTCAAGACATTTTTTTTCTGCAAGAGTTCACATGGACAGAAATATCCCACATATTGCAGACTGCAATTTGCCCACAAATCTGGCAAAGTGGCACACATAGTGCACTTCTCTCTTTTGTTCTTGCGCATCACACTGATGCGGTGCCCTCGCTGTTGTAATGTGAGCTTTAAATGATGGGATGTAAACTCCCAAGATTATGTGCTCCACTGTTCACACGATAATTCAAACATGAGTGCAAGATTTCTTGGGATTGCATCGTGATGCTGATCGCGATAATCAATGGGAATCTTGTGTCCAAATGGGTAAAAGTCGCAAGATTTTGATCACAATGAAAAATCTCAAGCTTTGTATCCCACTAATTCACCTATATGTGAATCCCACTATTGCCTTCCTCATGAGCAAAGAGAGAAAGAGAAAGAGAGGGAGAGAGAGAGAGAAGGAGAAAGACAAATAGACAGAGAGGTTTAAAGAAAGAGCAGACAGGTGAACCAATAGACCCAGAGAGAGAATGATGCTTAACTCACCAGTGTGGGCGGTGGTTGGGGTGTAGGGCCAGGGGTCCCTGGGGGCCCAGGCGGTCCTGGAGGACCCTAGAAAAAACAAAACAACAACAACAAAAGAGAAGGGAAGAGAGAGTTACAATAATCCAACTAAAAAAAAAAGCCACAGTGACAGAAATCTTGCATCGTTGCAAACACCCATGGAATTGTTCTTGGAAACACAATTAGTATCTCTCTATTGCTGTACAACAGTTAACCTGGAGGGGAAGTAAGGAAGCAATTCCAAGTAGTGTTGGCACAGCTTCTCGACACAGTTCCTTGATCATCTTCTCCTGTTTTGATAATGCCACTTCCTTTCCTGGAATTGTGGTTGACCATTATGACACAAAGGCGCACCCTTGAAAATGTCCTTTTAAAACTTCAAGTGACTGCATGGCAATATGTGTTCAGGATGTGAAAAAAGAACTCGGAACTCGGAACTCGGAACTCGGAACTCGGAACTCTCTTTATGTTGTTCCCAGATTTGCAGACGGACAGCTTTGATGAAGCAAATTGCAGTGATTAAATGAAATGAACTGAAACTGAAACTCAGGTAATGGATGAATCAGGTCTTGTCTTTATCGGTCATCATATGGAATAAAGTCATTCTTTATCTCTCCACTCAGAAATGTTGTGTATTTGGTTTCTGTGACCAAAATGATCCCACGCACATCCATTTTCCAAGGTTTAAATATGTCACATTATTATGGAGTCAAATTTTTTGTATTCCACTGTTTCCTGATGTGCAAATGGGGCCTGGTTTCCCGTTTTTGTTTTTGTTTTTGTTTTTGTTTTTGTTTTTTTTTTAGTAATGGCTGCACTTACGTGGCTCTGATTCAAATACTGTAAAACTAGAGACATATACAGTATGAAATTTTGTGGATTGGAGCCGACGGCCTTTTTTACAGCATAAAACTTTCATGAATTACTGCCCATGAAAAAACTGTGAGTATACTACATGTACTGGATTGTGAAGACAAAAACTTTCACATGCATTTATTTTTGCGAATGACGACTCCTCTCGGTTTAGAGTACAATGTGCAACTATATGAATTCAATTATGATAACAGTTATTATAATCTTCACGAAAACGACACAAATATCATCATCCAAACATCCCCCTTTTCGCATTCTGCAAATTATTCAAAAAATAAGATGTCTGAAGAAATTGATTTGCTTTCAATAATCATTCATATTCTTGGTGATATGGCATTTCAAGCAAAAATGCAAAAAAAGCTGTACATTTGCAAATCTTTGCAATCAATTTGCTGGAAAAGAAGTTATGTGGAGATACATTGGTTTTGCCATCTCTTGGCCATTCAATCTAGAAGAACTAAACAGCTATTCATCCCACATTCAACAAACACCTGTAGTTTTTTGAGTGATAAAACTTAAGTCTCGGCTAAAAGTTTCGCACATAATTTAAGAGGTCAACACAGCAACCCCCATACACTTTTTTTGGAATGGAATGAAGCAAGTTGGTTTACTCGTATGTAAACAAGAAATATATTGGAATCTTTTTATTGAGAAAGAAAAAATGATAAAAAATAAGCATGTCCCTGTGAGAAGGGAGACAATTTTGCAAATTTGAGACCTACAGCCATCAGCATGAGATCTGTGCATTGATATTTTTTTGGTAGAGGGTGCTATATAACCATGAAAAATGCTGGTAATACAGGTAAAAAGGGCATTCTTTACGTCTTTATTCTTATGACATCCTTATATATTCTTATTATATATTCATTCTCATTACAATACAAATGTTGTTTGCTTGTTTATTTGATTTGAAAGCTCAGGTGAACTAACCAAAGAAAATAGGTGTGAAAATTACTTATATGTGACCCGCTACAACAAAAAGGTCCTAAAGTCGCGCACGGTCAAAGCCGTGAAAATCGAGTTTGAAGTCAGAGCATTAAAATTGGTCAAAACTTACAATTTTCTGATTTTGATATATTATTGGAATCTTACATGTCTCCTATCATCTGTCGAAATTTTGAAGCAAAATGATCAAAGGAAAGATAAAAAATGAGCCATGTTTTTTGGCGTTTCAACGAAGCAGAAACTGGTTCGAAAATTTGGATTGAGCGCCACAGATAGGTTCCGCCCCTAACAACGACCAGAGTGATCTCATTGGTCAGTTTGCTGCTTGCTGCTAACCGAAGCGTGAAGCTCGCACACTGCCCAGTCGACTGGTGCGTGCGGGCGGGGTGCGCTATGCTCAGCCGCTTCTCACATCCTGGTCACTGATTGGTTGGTGAGGAGACCGCCGACGCTGATGTGCTTGAATGAACTCTTCGGGGGTTGCTAGGGCTTACCTTCTATTGTCCAGAGGTGAAAACTGACTTGCGTGTCCCTTGATCGCGATTGCGTCAAACGGAAGACTTTTAGGGCGCTTTTCTCGAAACAGTGATTTTCCAGACGTCTCGACATGCTCTCTTTTAAACATCGATATCTCCGCAGCCGATTATTTTCACAAAATGTGTTATATATCAAGTTAAAGAAGAAAGGTTAGGGGATTATATCATGCAATTTTCAAATAATCGACCTCGCCCGACTTAAGGATCATTTTGTTGTAGCGGGTCACATATGTTCTCCAGTCAAAAAACAATTTCTACTTAGGCCTACTTGTCTCCATATTCTGCAACAAGATCTACCACATACATGTGTTGTAAAAGTAAAAGTAAAAGTAAAAGTATTACTTACCCGTACTCCTTTTTGTCCACTCTTCCCTTTAAAGCCTTTAGGACCCTGTGATTGAGACATACAGGGACAATGATTCTTCAATTAACCCTTTGAGACCACTTGTAAGTAAAATACAACAGACATTCCACCCCAAGCAGTTGCAGATGGTATTGATAGAGTAGAAAGTCAAAAGGTCACTGTGTATTTCAGTAACATTTTACAAACAGAAGAGTGTCGGTGTTCAGAATTCTTGATCTACCATTCTTCAGTGATGGATCCAGGGGGGGGGGGGGGGGGGGCGCACTGAGCGTGCACCCCCTCTTTATTTTATTTATTTTTTTGTCAAAACAAAAGAAATAAAAAGGAAAAAATGGGGGGACGTGAACCCCAATTTAATTTTGTAAAGGCGCCTCCCCTTTACAGATTTCCTGGATCCGCCCCTGATTCTTTACCATAATTTGTCAATAACATTTCATTTTGTGGCTATCAGAAATGTTAAGATGGATCATATCTGACAGTTTCACAGAATTTCAATGCCAATTATGGAAGAAAAAAACCCCCAGAATTTCCTCTAAAGTATACACAGATGGTTGGTTTGGTTTCTAATCACTCCAGCCACCGCTGAATACCCTGATGTCCAACCATGAGAACACTATGATACAAAATCATTCAAAATACCAAAGTGCTGACTTTTGCTCAAAATTGGAATTCGTCTGCTTCTCTCTCAAAACATAAAATAAAAGAAAGAGATCATATTCAAGATTAATTTTTAAAAAAGACAGCAAGAACACTGATAACACACTTTGATTACAATCTAAAAAGTCTACTAAATTTTGGTGGTAGCATGATGGATAGATGACTCTCTTTCTCCAGAATGAAAGGCATTAAAAGAAACTAAAAAATGTGTGAAATTCCATGATAATGATATGTCCTCTCCCCCCCCCCCCAAAAAAAAAAAAAATTAATTGGATTTCTGTATTGATAACATTCAAAATGATTGAACAATATGAATGCTACTTCAGGGAATGAAAGTATAACTTCTTGCACATATTTTGCAGAAAACCCCATTCAATTTCAATTTGGTTAAGTGGTCAGAGAAATGTGGGTTGTTGTAAAGCACGTCACCAGTTCGTTTCTTCAAGTTCAGCTCTTGGATGCTCTTGGAACTGTGAACACAATGGACAAACTTGGAGGGGAGGGATTCCCGGTATGCTCTCCAGAGATCCTCATTTCTCTCTGACCCCTGAAGCAAACTGGAAGGAATTTTCTGTAAGATGTAGGGAATAAGTCATAGTTTCATACCCTGAATTGCATTTTGATTGATTCACTGCTTAAATTAAGGTTATAATTGCAGAAAATCCGGTTGCAATCTTTCTTTTTTTTTTTTTTTGGGGGGGGGGGGGGCATACGGTATGGGATGAGGATGATTGGTAGACCCTATACTCACCCTGCTTCCTGGTCTCCCAGGCTTACCCCTTGGACCTTCAGTACTCACACCACCCTGCACTCAGAGTTGGGATAACAGAAGATAGATTTACACCACAAGAAATTAAGTAACCCTTTTCTGTGGCCATGAGTCAAATGTGTACTAATTTCACACACATATCCATGGTCAGATGGCTATTGTGGAACACCGAGGGTAAAAGAAATGAATATGTAATACCAAACTTGAATTTTTTTCAAATGGACTTTTTTTACCCCCTCAGTGTTATTTGTTATTTGTATCCATCTCAACATAAAACCTACAATTTAACTAGCTAGAAAGCCAGAGAGATAGACAGGTATAGTACATAGTAGAAAGATTAAGAGACATATATATATCAACAGAAAGAGATAGAGAGAGAGATGGACAGACAGATATAGACTATACATGTACGAACAGAGTGTGTATAGTGATCATCTTTATTGGGATCCAAAACCTTCATGTGAAATTATTCTCATTCCAATGCTTGATATGTTTGAATCAATCACTGCATGTTTGAGCCAAATCAGGGAAGAAATAAGGAAATTCCAGCTTTGCAACGTTCAGCAGTCAGTAGAGGGCAGCAGACAGCTTGTGACTTAATTGTGGACATACCTCCAAAGGTTCAATTCATGAAATTTCACATTTTTCATCTTTTCACAACAATGAGCATAACTCCTTTCCTGAAGTCCAAATATGGCACTAATGAATGCATTTTGCAGTGCATATTTTGAAGTTGAACCATGTTTATTTGTGAATCAAGAGAAAACTTTAAAATAGTTAAATTTTGTGAGGAAAGGTCAGAGAGTTGTCCAAAAGTTTCAACTTGAGTTAATTTGTCACCCTCTACGGTTTATTTATTCAAACAGCTGTAGCTTCCTTATTCCTTGTCTGATTTAGCTCAAATTTGCCATAAATAAATCAAATATATCAAGCAATTGAATAAGAGAAACTTCATCTGAAAGTATTGGCTCCCTTTAAGAATAACAGCTCAGAGGAAAACGTCATCTTGTGTGACAGGAAAATAAAAACAGCAGCAAATTAGTACAAATTTGACTGATGTAGAGTCCGAAGAAGGGAGTTAACACCATTTGAATATTAGTTAGTCATCTAATATGACGTCCAGCTGGCTTAGTGTCATATAAAATGTCTCTTGCTTCCTTGGTACTCAAAGGGAATTTTCTGTTTGAACTCTGAACAGAATACTTGTAGATACAACTTGACATTTTTGAATATAGAAGATGTATGCTAGGAGTTATGACACAATACTTTCAGTCTAAACTTCCACAGTGAAATTGTCCAAATTAGTTTTGTATAACTTATCAAACACAACAAGTTGATTCAAGACTTGAAGACTGTATGGCGGTGAGAAAAAGGGGGTGAGCGAAAGGGGGCGAACGAAGTGAGCTCAGCCGTGTTCGACAGTGTGAGGACCTTGTGAGATCTGATTCATATCTTTATGCTAGCCCTCCGAATTACCAATTTTTGTTCCCCGAGCAAAAAATCGCCCAATATGCATGTCTGTCTGCCTGAGCCTGATTTGCATAGGGCGAATGCATGACACAGACCTCCACTGGTGGTCAGTGATGCATGCAAACGAGCTGGCAGTGCCAAGATGGAAGTTGTGGGGAGCAAACCATTCTATTGGTCAACTGAAACTGTTAAGTATGACTATTCAGTACGCTCCTGTGGTCATGAATAGTAATGTGTGAAGCAGACCTCAGAAGGCCCTCGCCCTGTCACGCTTGGCTGGGCTCGCTTTGCTTGCCTGTTATAGCCATCATACAGCAAGAGGGCCTTGACAAAAGGCTAGAGGATGGGTGATGTGCAAATCTAAATATTTGAGGAGTTTGAATGCAAAAAAACAGATAAACAATCATTTTCACAATGTTTAAGTAAGATCTTCATCAAACAAAGGAAAATAAATTTTGAGATGATACTGCACTTGTCACATAACAAGAAATATTTCAGAAGATACCTTTAAAATTATCACATAATATTCTAATCAGTTTCTTTGATTTTTTAGCAGCTTCAGTTTCAAATACCCCGCGTTGATAAACAATGATATACTAATAGTACGGAAGATGTTCATTATCGTGGTAGTAACTGAAAGAAATAAAGCTAATCTTCTGTCTCGCGAAGCGACCAAAAACGTCGTAATCATTTTTGCATTGTGAGACAGAAGATTAGCTTATTTCTTTCACTGATATATCAGTTTCTGCACTGAAACTCTTCATTTAGAAGAACACTGCTTTGATAGGGTCATATCTACCTTCTCTCCTTTTGGTCCGGGAGGGCCCTGCACTCCTTGGATACCTTTTGCTCCCTTTGGGCCCGCAGGTCCGAGGGGTGCAGGCCCAGGGTCGCCCCTCTCTCCCTAATGGAAAGGGGAGGGGGTGTATGAAGTATGAAGTAATGAAAGTAAGAAATACAGACCAATCAAGACATGAACCATTTGACCTCAAGATAATAGTTATCTGCACAAGATTTAACACATTGTATATCAACAAAAGTAACCAATGGCTTAAGATGAATAAGCACATACTGTAAAAGTGGAAATTTTCGCAGTGTTGGAATTTTCGCGGATTTCGCGCAACCAGAAGCTAGCGTGAAAATAAAAGCATGCGAATATTTTTGCATGCCATATGTTCCAGTAGCTGAAATTAAACACACGCAAAACTCTTCTTACCTGGCTGAGCGTGAAAAATTAGTCACGCGAAAATATCCACTTTTACAGTACTTTTTGTTGACCTACAATCTGATATGTTACAACAGAAAATACAATCTGATGTTTCTTGTAGCTTCTGGCTGCACGAAATGCACAAAAATTTTCACACCCTGACAATTTCCAGTATCTCTGGTATTTAGTTCATTGCATGTATGCTTTATGAGTATTCAGCTGTATGCCCTATGCAATTTGTCTTTAATAGTGCATCTTCATTTGTCGGAGCTCTCTTATCTCTCTCTGGTGATGTGATTATCCCCTTTGTAGAAACATTCAAGAGGAGATGATGTACAGAGGGTACCAGTCTTTGCAGGGGCAGATCCAGGAATTCCATAAAGGGGAGGTGCCTTTACCAAATTAAGGGGGCATGGCATGCCCCCATTTTTCTTTTTTATTACTTTTGTTTTCACAAAAAAGGAAGAGGTGGTGTATGCCCAGTGTGCCCCCCTCTGAATCCGCCACTGCTTCGTTGGGCTCGAGCTTAACTCACCTTCCGCCTCCCGGGGCGACCTGGGCGCCCTTGTAGGCCCGGTGGTCCAGGGGGACCCTGTGAAAACAGAAGTCAATCATGGAAAATGATATAGCAAATATCATTCTTGCACTTTAACTCTTACTGTGCTTTCTTTGGAACACTGCCAGCGGCTGCATGGCTTGTTTATGATGCTGTGAGCATTGATATCCTGAAACCTGTAATTAGATATTACAGAACCATTCTTATTCCTTGAATCACTATGATATCTTTCGGCTGTTTTACAGGTATCTTCATCTGAGTGGCTATTCTTACATACTTCAAGGTCATTACAATAATCACCTTTTTTTCCCTTTTTTTTTAACCTCCGCCAAGGAAGGAAGAGGTTAAGTGATCACTGGTGTGGGTTTGTCTGTTTGCAAAATAACTCAAAAAGTTGTGTAGGGATTAAAATGAAACTTGCATAAAATGTTGATATTGACACAAGGAACACCTCATTCAATTTTGGTAGTCATGCGGGAATTTTCGTGGATTTCTGAAGGATTTTTCATCTTTTAGCACACAAGGTCATCAAACTTGGGGTTCAAGCTGTGCGTATTGGAGGTTTACATCGGTACGCGCACTAAAGCGCGTGCTTTGCTCGGGCAAGGTACCGTGTAATGACGTAAGAACAAAAGGTTTCTTTTTCAGGAAATTGCATGCGTGTAAGGGTGGAAATGAGTTGCTGGCTTGGTGGAGGTCTGTGCTCTCCGAGTGCTTTTCTATTTTGTTAAGGGGTAGGTACAAATGTAATGGCTATAACATTGGCAAGGTATATCTTGATGAACAGGCACATACAACTATTCCATCTAAACCTCTTCCTAAAAGACTCAATGTCCATAAAGGCATATGATACTTAAAGGATATAAAAAATGCTTTTCAATGCATTAATTATGTGTGGGTCTGGACCTACCGGTGGTCCTGGAATTGTTCCTGGTGGACCTGGCCTGCCTTGTGCACCACGAGGTCCCTGATATGAAGGCACAAGAATGGAAACAAAAATCCGTACGAAAGATATCTGCTTGAACATACTAATGTATAATAACTGCCAAGACAAATCACTCTTTATTATCTCAACGGGTATTGTTTCAAGAAATAGAATTATACAGCGATATATTGCCTCAGTTTCATTACATTTGTGATTGAATGTACGGTGTAAAAGGCAAAGGTTCTCAGACTCAGGGGCAGTACAATGGGTTGCCTAACTCATGTACTGTAAAAGTGGAAATTTCCGCGGCGTTGAAATTTTTGCGCATTTCATGCAACCAGAAAATAAAAGCATGCCAATATTTCTGCTGCCCGTATGTCCAGTAGTTGATGTCTTGATTCCGCGGAATTAAAAACTCACAAAATTCTTCTTGCCCAGCCGAGCCTGAAAATTAGGCACAAAAATACCCCCTTTTACAGTATACACGCATGTAATCATAACTCCTGGATCTTAATTCAGAAGAACTGAAACAGACAGAGCTTGCTTCTGGCATTTACTGAAACAAAAAGAAATTTGCATGCGAACTTGTTCACTTTTCTACTATCAAAGAGCTAAAACAGTTCTTAGCAGGGCTCTAAATTCATCTTCCACCATTTGGAATTTGCTTGCAATACATCGAAAGCATCTACCAAGAAACTTACTTGGCTGAGGTGATTTGCCAGGATGGCGAGTTATTTTGGAGTATTTTGAGATAAAAAGCACTGAATAACTTTAACTGCAGTACACAACTTTTATCCCAGAAGAACCCTCCCTATTCAATATCATTGGGAAGTAGAGTGTTATGTGATGATTGATCATGCCAAAGCGAGAATTGTATTTTCCAACAAGTTCTGTGCAATTCACTCAAGGACAGAAGATCAGTGAGTACTGCTGTGGCCTGAATTGTTATCATCAATAATCAATTAAAAAAAAATAAATACCATGATCACATAATTTATGATTTGGGACTATTCACTTCCAGCAAACTTTTTTGGCTAATATCTTTTATTGTTGTTATTCAACTGAAATTGTGGTATCACAGTGTTACTTCACACATTTCCAATACATACATGTATGTGTAAATTTCAGCAAAAATCAACAGTTCTGAAAGCTCACGGGAACTATGTTTTCACTATAACTTAGGGGGCATAGGAAAGGCTCTGGTACTCTTAAAATAATTTCATCTGAATTTTAATCAGAATTAAATAGAAACTCTCAAAACTTTTTCAGCTTTATACAGATGTATTTCTCAAGGGTAAAGGATTGAAATCATTGGGGAGGGGGAGGGGGTATAAACCTCCAAATTCTACTAACTATGGGGCCTCTTTCTCCACGCTCTCCCCTTGGGCCCCTGGATCCAGGAACAGCTGGCCCGGGAGGCCCCTGTGGCCCTTTTCCTCCCCTAGGTCCCATGTTTCCCTAGTGGAGAGAAAGAAGAAAAAAAGAAAGAAAGAAAGAAAGAAAAAGAGAGAAAGAAAGAAACACAATTGATTACTAATGAAGCCATTTTGATTATTAGGCATGGGAACAACCATGATCGAACTATTAAAAGCTATTGTAAGACACCTCAATAACTCACAAACTGTTGGGATCATCAATGTGTTAAAAGAATGATTTACAATTTTTTTGCAACTGGGAAAATGCTGTGTCTGTGAGTGTGGTTTTGGTGTGACAGGAATAGTTTACGGCATAGTATCAAATTCTCTCTTACATGCATAATCTGACACATTTCAGAGAATGTCAACCACAGGGTCTGTTTAACATTGTGTCACTTTCAACCACAAAGAATACTATATGTCTTTATCTGTTGGCAATGATATGTGAATTAATCCTTCGTAGAATTCTAATTCCTTGAGGCATCTGTTCAATACTTATAAAAATAAATTGGATACCTTTGTGACACTTGTAAAATAAATTCTACATCACATGATGGGCTGGAATAGGATTTCACAACATTTGCTCACAGTTTTGTTTTGTTTTGTTTTGTTTTGTTTTTCTCAGAAATACATGAGACTACAGCAACCCTAATGAGTAGAAACTTTCATAATAATCAGCCTTTGAATGGATTTTGACCACAAAGCATAGAGATCTCTAATGTGGAATATCACATCACACTTGGTCCTTACCCTGGTAGGTCCAGACAAAGTAACACCAAGGATGCCTTCCAGTGCTCATAAGCAAACCAAATCGAACCGAACCAAAGTGAACCGTACTGTGCAGTGTTATATATTTGGAGCATTCAAGCGTTCTGTTGAGAAGTGTACCTCATGAGTTATTCTAAGAGGGATCACCCATTTTGTAGCAAGAGGGTCATTCACCTGGCTCACTTAGATTACTTTACAGATGTCCCGAACAAAGAGAATGAACTATTTGCATTATGACATATGTCCATGATACATGCATTCTTCACATGCAAGCTTTTGGTACACTTCTGGTACACTGTTGGAGCACATTGGGAAGTAGTCCACTTTTGGCTTGGTTCAGTTCGGTATGGTCCACTTTAGGAGTGTTTGAGCGCTCCTCTGGCGCGGGTTCAGTACGGTTCGCTTCGCTTTAGGAGAGCGCTCAAACGCACCCCAAGTTGATGGAGCTGACTTCAACAAATGACCAGACAGGTCAAAGGGCAAAGACATTATTTGATCCAGCAGGAGGAGAATAATACTTAACCCACCTTCTCTCCTTTGAGTCCATCAATTCCAGGTGTCCCATCTCTTCCATCCTCTCCATGGCTAGCGTTCCCTCTTGGACCACGTGGGCCACGTGGTCCCTGAAGGCCCTTTGGGGTAGAAAGTTAGAGAAATGAAAATGTAAGCAAAACTATATGCAATCAGCGCAAGAAAAATAGAGATGCAGACAGATAGTTAGATAAACAGATAGATAGATAGACAGATAGATAGATAGAAAGACATGAAGATAGATAGAAAGGTAGATAGATAGATAGATAGATAGATAGATAGATAGAGACAAATAGATACATAGATAGATAGATACACAATACATACATAAATAGATACATAATACCTAGATAGATAGACAGAGATAGACAGATAGATAGAGAGAGATAGATAGATAGAAAGACATGAAGATAGACAGATAGACAGATAGATAGATGGACATAAATAGATAGAGATGGTATAGACAGATAGATAGATATACATAGATAGAGATAGAGATAGACAGATAGAGATATATAGATACATAGATAGATATATAGAGATAGATAGATAGAGATAAAAAGAGATAGATAAATAGAGATAGACAGATAGATAGATTAATAGATATAGATATAGATAGATAGATAGACAGACATATAGATAGAGAGATAGATAGATGGATAGATAGATAGACATAGATAGAGATAGATAGATAGAGATAGATATATAGATAGATAGACATAGACAGATAGACATATAGATAGACAGATAGATAGATAGATAGATAGACATATGTGACCCGCGACAACAAAAGGATCCAAAAATCGGGGGAGGACAATTTTCTTAAAATGGCATGACATTATTCCCTTACTCTTCTACTTTAATTTCATATATAGCACAACACATAAAAGTACTCGGTTGTGGAGAAATGATTTTATAAGCGCATGTCAAGCGGTTGAGGAAATCAGAGTTTTGAGAAAAACGCCTTCAAAGTTCTCATTCCGATGCTATCATGATCAGGGGGAGGCGTGACAGTTTTCACCGCTTGACAATAGAAGGCACGCTCCTAGCGACCTCCGCGATGTTCATTCAAGCTTAGCGCAAGCGGTGTACGCACGACCAATCACTAATCAGGATGAAACGCACTGACCAATAAGATCACTCCCTTGTTGCTAGGGGCGGAGTCTAGCTGCAGCGCTAAATCCAAATCTTCCGACACGTTTCTGTTTCGTTGAAAGTCGGAAAATCATGGCCCAGAAAAACGCTGATTTCTTCCCTTTCCTTTAATCATTTAGCTTCAAAATTTGGGCAGATGATAGACAAATCATTAGAATACAAAATTATGCCAAAAACAGAAATCCGATTGTTTTGACCAATTTTGATGATGTGACTTCAAACTAGATTTTCTCGGCTCAGCCGTCAGCGACTTTAGGAGCTTTTTGTTGTAGCGGGTCACATATATAGAGATAGATAGATAGAGACAGACAGATAGATAGATAGATAGATAGATAGATAGATAGATAGATAGATAGATAGATAGATAGAGATGGATAAATAGATAAATGGATAGGTAGAGATAGATAGATAGATAGACATAAATAAAGATAAATAGAAAGAGATAGAGAGACAGAGAGGAGAGATTGTAGATATAAATATCATTATTATTAATCTGAGTTCTTTGCTTTTTTGACACACAGTCATATCTGAATGGAAAGATAAAACTTAAGTGGAAGACAATACAAGGCAGAAATATTTATGTGAAAATGGTTTTACTTACAATTTCTCCTTTTTCACCTTTCGCGCCGTCGAAGCCCACCTGTCCATTTTCACCCTTGACTCCGGGGGTCCCCTTTTGCCCCCGACGACCTCGAAAGCCTCGCAGTCCCTGCCTCCAGAAAATAAGATCACTTTGCCTTAAGTTGTCTAGATTGAAGACTTTGGGTAACATTGCACAAAGGATTTCGGCAAATAAAGTCCAAAGGAGGCAAATCGGTCATACGACTAGTCACGGGACTGAATACTGCACACTATGCCATCAGATTAAGGTACACAGCTGGGCTTACGACTGTACTGGATTAAGTACCGTGGCATGATTTGCTGAAAGTCCACGACCGACGGTGAAAATTTGACTTAATTGTCAAATCTCCATGACTGGCGCTGTGACTCAGTCACACACATGGAAACTGGCATGGCTGGTGACACCACACTTCCAGTCTTTAGGTCTTACGATCAGTGAATTGTGGCAAAGTTGTGTAGTGTGCGATGGATTTTAAATAACAAATGCAAAGAAATGGTGCACCTTGTAGAACAGGGTGGGGGATGGGATCCTTCTAATAAGACTCTTAAATAAAATGACTAGCCTCTGGAAAGTCTTGCTCACTGTAGTCATTGTAAGAGAAGCTAGTAGATGGTCATCACATGACACAAAAGTCATTCCACGTAAGCCCCAAAATTAGTGGCAAAGAGGGTTTGCAAACCTGCCCAAATTTCTTTATAACGTATGTCTTTGCACTGCATACTTTGGCTACCAGCAGTGGGTGGTCAAGTTGCTACCAACCAGCAAATATTGATTCAAAGAAGTTTTTAAATTCACTCTTTGCATTTACAGCCAATGGAAGAATGTTAACTGTGCTACTTAAAATGACTAAATTGTTCAGTAACTTTAATGTTTAGCAGGAGTAGAGCAGCATACAAATCAAAAGATAATCACAGATTTGAAAAGTCCTTGTGCTGACAAACTGTTCACTCCTGACTGTTGGTGCTTACAATACCGTGAGTAAAAATTTGTTCAGTACTTGACTTAAACTACAGTAAAATCAGGACTTCAAGCATTTGACCTGATGAACATTGTAGGTTAACTTTGACAAAGTGCCCAATATATGATTGTTTTACAATCTTTTGATACTACCGTACATGCAATAAGGCATTGTCAATTATCTCTCATACCAATCATTATTATCATTTTTTTTTTCATAATCATGTGGCTGCACATACTTGGATTTTGAGTGTATAACAGAGAACCTGATACTCTGTTCTCATTTTTTCTACTTCCTATCAAATATCTTTCTCACTCTGGTCGATTCCATAATAGCTCCTGATAAAGCCTTCACATAATACTAACCAATAAGCCCCTTGTTCCTCGTCGCCCTGGGTAACCAATTGCTCCAGTCCGCCCCTGTCTGCCTTTGTCACCCTTCTCCCCTTTCTCTCCCTTGCCACCTCTCTTCCTGCTCTGCACACGGAATTGATAAAAAGGGTCAAATGTTAGCAATGAAATTGATAAGAAGGGTCAATGGTTAGCATTAAACTGATTAAAAAAAGGTCAAAGGTAAGCATGGAATTGATAAAAAAAGTAAAATGATACCTTGGAATTGAATTAAAAAGGGTCAGAGGTTAGCATAAAATTGATGAAAAGGGCCAAAGGTTAGCATGAGACTGAATAAAAAGGGTCAAAGGTCAAAATCAGGGGGTTGACCCAAGAGTATAAACTTATTTTTCACATGACCACAGACTTTCAAGCATTACAATGCACAGAAAGAAAAGACAAACAAACAAATGGGATACACTCTTATTTCTGCCGAGTCAAAATTTCAACTCTGAATCCGAGTAAAAAAATTTTCACTCCGATCCGTGTAAATTTAACACCAACCGTGTACTTCTGACTCAAATCCGAGTTATCATTTTGGTTATCGGACTTTTTACACCTGCACAGAGTCACATCAGAAATACCCAGCGCGGTGTACATGACATACGCGCGCTACAATTGGACAAAACATGTCATGTGTCCTATGTGACGTAGTACCCCCGCGAAAAAAAGTGTCATTTCTCGACGATCCGCCCCGGCAGTGAGATGTCTTGCAACTTTTTGTCTTCAATATGGACAATTTTGTGTGCACTTTTCTAGAGGAATGCGGACTGGAGGAATACTAGGAGTTTTCATCGGTGAGTTCCCACCTCATTCACAACACTCATATAAATAATTGCCTGAAACATGGTCTAAACAGTCAGTTTTATTTAGGGCAAAATGAACTTTCGACACGGACATATTGACTGGTAATGGCGTAGCCGTAGGCGGCCGTACGGTAGCTCGTACCTTTTGTACGTAGCCCTGGGCTATATGCTATACGTTAGAACCAATCTACAATAGATGTGAACCTACCTAGCTACATCTCCACTGTACATGCATAAAATGCACATACGATCTTGATTGCTAATTCGAGCTACCGTACCACCGCCTACGGCTACGCCATTACCAGTCAATGTGTCCGTGTCGAAAGTTCATTTTGCCCTAAATAAAACTGACTGTTTAGACCATGTTTCAGGCAATTATTTATATGAGTGTTGTGAATGAGGTGGGTACTCACCGATGAAAACTCCTATGTATTCCTCCATTCCGCATTCCTCTAGAAAAGTGCACACCAAATCCGAGTCATTACTACACCAAAATGGGTCACTTACAATGCGGGAAATGGCACCATATCAGAGTGAAATTGTGATCTTTTGATTCGGAAATCCATATCATTTTGCTGGAATAGATTGTACCTAACTGACCCCATATCCGCGTCAAATTTGACACTTTCCGAGTTAATTTGACGCCACAGAAATAACTCGGAAAGTGACTAGGAATCCGAGTGAAATCATTTGACTCAGAAGTCCGAGTAGCTTTCACTCGGAAGGAGTTGACTCCCAGCTGGCGCCATTTCCGAGTCACATTTCACACTTTCCGAGTTATTTTTGACGCCGCAGAAATAAGAGTGTACACAACTTTTAAGGCAGACTTATGCATTCTGTATTCAAAAAGCATTGTCTTCCAGCTTCCATCTATCTATTCATCTACATATCTATAAGTTTACTTGCATATATGTACATTTATACTGCTTATCCATTATACTAATACTTGTACATCCATATAATTCATGTTTACATTCACGTTCACACACAAGCATACACACACAAAAAAAGGGAAATGCAGCAAAGACAATATAGAAAACAGAGAAACAGAATGCATTCAAACAACCACATGCTCCTGAAATTGATAGTTTACTCATATTACCTTGGTAATCCCTTCTGTACAAGTTTATACAGTATATGGATGAGAGCCATGACATTTGTACAGCCACATGAACCCAATATTCATACATTCAGCTAATTTCAGGATGACACAAAATCTTACCCTCAGTCCTAGAGCGCCTGGTCTTCCTGGGGCTCCAATATCTCCTGTATTTCCCTGAGTGAAAAGGAAAATCAACAAGACTTCTATGAGCATATTGTACTCTACAATTCAAAACTATATAAAATACAAAAGACACACACATACACACATACAGTGTATACATACACCAATGAACCGAACCAGTGAATGACTAGTATGATATAACAACAGCTATCAAACTCGACGGTATCTCTTTCCACATTTCTCAAAATGTTACCCGGAATGCAAATTTTCTGCCATGGATCTCTATGTCACAATCTCTTGAACTTTGCCCATATCACGTAGTCCATTAACCCATTTAGGATGGTTTGATTTTGCTACAACATGCATTTCCCATAGACAGCTGCCCGAGTATACTCGGGACTCGTCTTCAACTGGGTTAAAAACATCATTACACCTGTGTCAAATACCAAGATCAATTGACATACTAAGTACTGCCAAAGGTTCACTTGTCACCATGGCCACAACAATCACAAAACTGGAACAAGCACACAGACGGGCATCTGGGGCTTTAGTACAGGCACACAAAGCGCATTGAACTTTTACCTTGTAACCATCTGGTCCCGATGCGCCTTGGGCTCCAGGGTCTCCAACTTCTCCCTTTATGACATCATCAATAGCAGGAGTGAGAAGAGAGATTAGCACCAAGCCCCCACCAGGGTGGAAATGGATTAGAAACCATGAGACATCATACAAAGTATTCTGACAGTTCCATTAGACATCTAAAGGTTTTTTGACTATCTGACTGGTCTAACATGACACCTTCAGAAATTTTCATCATCAACTGAAAAATCGTTACGCAATTATGCACCACTGTTACACCATTACGCAATTCCTTCAGTCCAGCAGCCAACCTGTTTATTTCATAGGTCTAAATATATCTACTGTTGAAGCAGATTATACCATTTAACTCTTTATGTGCCATGGTGGAATCCCCTGTGTGCCACATTATCATGAGACACAAAGGTAGTCATGCTTTGAGAAAGAATTCGGTTTTTCCAATTTGTATAACTTCTTCAATTTTCTGTTAAGGTGGACACAATAGTGAGCAAAGCTAAAGAGGAATGCCAAACTTTGCTTCGATATAAATTGTATGACAAATATATTTTCAATTTTTCTTTTGAATGACCAGTTGCTACATCACTGTAAAGGCATGACTTTTGCACATAAAACTGTAACAGATACTTAGAATGTACACGCAAATCTAGTCGGGAACACCGCCTGATAGTCAATCACCACATAGAATGCAAGCCGTAGGTGAGAGGAACAAAAGCACGAGAAACGCTCTCATTGTACCACGGGATTAGCGATATATCGATCGGTTTAAGCGGCTTTGTGTGTTGAGCAGAATATGCGAAGTTTGCACGCCGTCGACTGAGTCGGACGTGCGAACGTGGTAGATAAAGAGTTAAACAACTGAAGAATTTTTAATGGTTCTTTAGAATATGACTGATTCTAATGAGTCTAATATCTAATGGTGAAGCATATCATACCATTAGAAACCATCAGACAGTTTCTTATAGTCCAATCACAAAAGGAAAGTCATTTCAAAATGATTCTGCAGCTGGAACTTGCCAAGTCAATGCAAGTCTCAAAAAAGATCTCATGCCGTATTCTGTGTTACATTAAAGGGATAGTACAGTATTGGTGGAGATGAGAATTGGGCGTTTAACTTTTTGTGAGATACCAAGAAATCACTTATGAAATAGTACAGAGCATACCATTTTAAGAGGAATTCAAAGTTTATTTGATGAAAATCGGGTTTGGAATGACTGAAACATCCAAAAAACAAAGTAAAACAAAGCGATCGTAATAAAGTGTGGGTCCCACACTTATTAGAATCGCTCTGTTTTGGGTATCTCAGCCATTTCAAAACCAATTTTCATCAAATAAAATGTTGAATTCCTAATGGAATTACATGCTCTTTCATATTTCATTAGAGGTTTCTCATTATCTCACCAAAAAATGTTAGAAACCTGAAATTAGGTCTCAACCAAAACTATACGATCCCTTTAAGCAAGCCTTCCCAAAATAATGAGATGTACCAACACAGTAACTAAAGCTGTAATGAGCTAGTATTAAGGATATATCAACAAACTGAGCAGAAGAGGGGCGACCTCATTCACATCATAACTTCTGGGGTGATTTTGCAGCCGAAATTACCACCATGTCTAGACCAAATTGGCAACTCTGAATTCTTTTGAATCTCATAAATTGAAAAAAAAAAAGATTTGATGGAACTGGTGAAATGTGTTAGATTTGCATAAAGCAAGAAAAAAAGAGGTCCAAAAAGTGACAACCTGAGAGAGCAGCATGAACTGTAATAAATGGACTTATTACCAATCTAAGGATCACTTTATAAACTTTGTGATTTTGAGAAATGCTTACATGTTGTCAGTTCTTATGTCATATTCCGAAATGCTAGCACAAACTGATAAAAATCATGCTAACAAGATACAGAATAAAACACAGAAATGTCAGTTTCTCACTTGAGGAGTCAAATCAATGAAGAAAGAGAAGACAGAGAGATAGAGAGAAGGAGAGAGAGAATGGTTGTATACTCACGGGAGTCCCCTTCTCTCCTTTTGGTCCTTGCTCTCCTTGGTCGCCCTCGCTTCCCCCTATTCCCATATCACCCTTGGGGCCCTCTGGTCCAGGGGGCCCAGGATAGCCTGGGGGACCTTGTGGCCCAGGGTAGCCCTCATAGCCCTCTGGCCCCGTCCTGCCCTTCACAAATGCAAACATCGGACATATGCATAACAATGCGGAAAACAAAAGTCAGTATTCATTATGACATAATCATCTTTGATGCTCGGGTAAACTCTATTATTATGACCATACTACTGGAAGAAGAATAGAATGATAATGGCAATGATGACCAAAAAAAAGAAGAAGAAAATGGAAAAGATAACTATATAAGGCTTAGAAGAACAAGGAGGAGGAAGAGGAGCAGGAGGAGGAGGAGAAAGAGAAAGAATCACATGACAATGATGACAAACAGAACAATATTTTCAGCGGGAACAACAAATTGTGATATGATGCGACACATAACAAGCTGTGTGCTTTTATTCTGCATTGATCTTTATGTCTTTAATAATGTAGCAGGGCATCCAACATTCTTGTGTAAGGTTAGATAAATCTATATAAAAGAAAACACACATATTAAATGTGTAAATAATGCTATGCAATCACTGTAATAATATTTCGTCCTCTTTGTTTTTGTTATTTTTCTTGTGGAAGCATGATGTTTGTAGAAAGATTGCATTAAATGATATCAACAAAGAAAGTGAAGAGTGTGCAAAGGATTTTCAAGAAATGAAAGGGGCCTTTAAGACAAACCTGATCACAACACTCTACATAAAAAGGGGTTGTAGAAAAACTGCTGAAGACACACTTTCCCATTCATTTTATGTTCCCAAACTTAAGCATAATGTAGAAGAAGAAAAGCTAATTCAGAAAATATGAAAAACTTAAGATTGACTTGATTGACCCATTTCAGCTATCTATGAGTTCTTGCGTAAAATCAAGGGATGCGACTTTTTGTTGGTTTTGTGATGCACGGTCACGTACAAACTGTCATCAAATAATGAATAGAAAACACAGATGAGACACATGGATGCACATATTTTTTTCATCTTCTTCCCACATTGTACGCACATCATGAAGACAACTGAATGAAGATATTTCACCTTAGGTCCCAGTGGTCCTTCCGGTCCGTAGGGGCCTGGGTACCCCTGAAAGCCCTTCTTCCCCATTGGTCCTGGGGCACCGAGCTCTCCCCTTGGCCCTCTTAGTCCCTGCAGATATATCGAGTAAACCAATACCATGTGATATATCAGACTCTCATTCTTCCTATGAAATGTGAGAAGAGTGGGATGCATTGTGGACCAGTGGATTCGGCTACGGACTCTCAATACATTCAATAACACACACTGAAAACCACAATTCAAATCAGTTTTTTTTTTGCGCTCTGGTTCACACATACAAAATCACAATCTACCCCACACCGATTCACGAAGAAAAATTGTGACTCAAATCGAACTGGTTTGCACGAGTACGGCCAAACTGTACATGGGGGAGTCTCAGAGTTTGACCTGACTTTGACCCGACTGTCCTGTGAAAGCTTGCATTTTGGGATATAAAAAAATGGTGCGATTTTGCAGAGCATCCATACACACTTTGCACCACAAATAATCGTGACAATTCAGAAAAAAGCACAACTATTTCAAAAATGTCACACTTTTAACGGTGGATCGTAATTGAATCTTAATAATAGTTGTGATTATTATGTCCACGCATACAAAGAACACTGTTTTTGCATCTCACAGCATAAATAATCACAAATATAAGTGGCTGTGTAAATGGGCCTAATCTCTTTATCTTCTCTGCATCTACAAAATCAAATTTAAATTTTTGGAGAAATGTTTATCTTGAGTATCTATAGTGATGTCTGAATGCATGACCCTTCTCAACAAGGTCACAAATGAATGAGAAGATATAGTATGTCAGATGGTTAAAGTCTCTTAAAGGCATAATTTACCATTTGCAGATGAAATAAAAACTCAGCATTGATGCTTCAAAATAGTTCTAAAATGTGAGTTAGGGAGAGAAACAACCAATCTAAAAATCTGAATCACTATAATCGATGTTAAGTACTGTTAAGTATACAAAATGTGAACAATATTTATAATAAAATTGATTCCAGACTAAACCGTCTACAGTTACGGATTATTGAGAAAAACAGTGATATCTCATCCTTATATTTTAGGCTTTACTGCAAAAATTGTATGTGGTAGGATGTTTTGTGATACAACTGACCTACACATATGCATCAAATGTGATATGTTGAACATTTTTTTAAATCACTGCCCCCAAAGGTAAACAGGACCTTTAACACTTCACAGCATGGTGGTGGTGGTAGATGTACCTACCCTCGGGCCCCTTTCACCCATTTCTCCCAGTGGCCCAATGGGTCCCAAATTCCCCTTCTCCCCCTTGTCCCCTGGCTCGCCCCGCATGCCCCTCAAGCCAAGGAGACCCTGAGACAAGGAGAAATCACAAAGCAAATGTTACCTCAACTCTTATTGCAGACACTCAGCTCATCCAGAAGAGAAAGTTTCACATAGAAAGGATTCATCATTGAAAAAAAAAGCCTCATGTCAAATGAAACAGGTTATCAGGCTCTGTCATTCCAGGCGATGAATCATATTTGATTCATGTACGAAAGTGATCTTTTTTTTTTATTAATAAGAATTTAATTTTGAAGTTTGTAATTCTCTGTGTCAGAATTCTCACTTTTAGAATTATTTCCCTCACATCAAAGCTACTAGTTTGTAGGATGAATATAAAGTACATTTTACATCCATCCCAGCAGCAAGAAATACTGTAAAAGTGGTTTCTTTTGTGTACAGATACTTTCGTGGTTTGCATCGGTGCCGACTTTTTCGCATGTGTTTAAATTCACGGTCAGCAAAATCTGTGAATTCACAGTCGGCAAAAACTGTTTTATTTTGCACATGAAAACCCAAACTATAGTCCAATTATTCTTTTATTTATTACATAGAAATTAAAATTAAATGCAGGCTTACCTGAAATCCCGTCTCTCAAGTACTTTATAACATGCTTGTACCTACTAGTACATTGCGCGGTATCGCTGTGTGTGTGTTGACCATCAATACACTCAATGCGCGGAATCTTCGTGTGTGCATGTGCGCAATACTACAGCGTTGTAACAAGCGGCGAGTTCAAAACATTTCCTTGCGTGGTTAATTTCGCGCGACTTTTCAAAACATTTTTGCGTGACGTTAAATTCGCGGTTTAACCTCAAAGCGCGAAAAGCACGAAAATAAAACCACCACGAAAGAAACCACTTTAACAGTAGATGTACTGAAAGACAACAAAAACACATAAGATAGTTACTGTAAGGCCAGAAATATTTGTGGCATGAAACTTTTGTGAATTGGAGCAGACAGCCCTTTTTTCACAGCATGAAACTTTCACAAATCGCCTCTGGAATTTACTGGATTGGGTGTTTAATTCTCTCCTACAGCACTGACAGACAGATGGTCTTTATATAAAGGTTTAACTCAAAATAAAAAACAAACAAACACATAAACAACATACAAAACAGATATGCTCAGAATCAAATGGACAGATTTTTGTAAATTCAACTCATCCCTGCTTTAACCCGTTGAGGACGGACTGATTTTGCTACAACACACATATCCCATAGACACCTGCCCGAGTATACTCGGGACACGTCCTCAACGGGTTAACAGGTGTGAATACAGCACAATCTGGAATTCATATTCAGACTAGAAATGTCGCTATGGCAACTGGTATGCCTCCGCCATAATGCATGATTCTCCTAATAGGCCTAGATAGTACATGTGGACAATGTGTGATTACATTTTAAAAAAATTGGCAAAATATTAAAATGACAAGTTTGTCACAAATGGGTTGAATGTTCACCTTCCTTGACCTAGGTTGATTGGATGAATACGAGAGTATGTATTTGGGATTTAAGAACTTTAACTTGACTTTGACCCATTCATACGTTTATGCATTAAGTAATTCTCAAGGTATGGAGAAAAAGTACATTTTCTGTATTAAATAGTAAATTGTTATCATTTCCATCTGGCCTTTGACCCTAAAATTCATAAGATAATCACTGTCAGGCAGAACATGCATAAATATGTAGTGCGTTTCAAGATAACTTGAGCCACTTCCGAGATATGGAGGAAAAACTGAGTTCAGCACGTTCACTTGATCTTTGACCTTTTGACCTTTGAGGCAAAAACAAAAGAAAAAAAAACTTTCCAGAGAATGTCTTTTAGGTTATACATGCATACACCAAGTGTAAAAAAAAATAATCCTGCTTGCATTGCATAAACATGAGGGAAATAGTAAAATTTTGAAGTGTTGCCCTTGACCTTTGACCCCTGACCTTTGACTCCATGAACCCTAAATTCTCTAGATAATCACTGCCAGTCAGTACATGTATATGAAGAGTTTGTTTGCAAAAACCGATAAGTCCATATTTGCCAAATGGAGATATTTGCTATTAAAGTTTAAGAAAAATAAAGACAATAATAAGAAAATTTTTGCTTCTTTTGACCATAACTTCAAAAATGTACCTTTATATGTAGTGACCAATATAACATTTAAAAGGTATTATTTTGTACTTTATGACAGAGACCGTACTCTAAAATCTTCAATAATGGACTTATTGGTTTTTGCAAACTCTTCATATATACTACGTTCCATGAAGATACCTTGAACAACTTCCAAGGTACAGAGAAAAAAAGTGAAGTTTTAATATTTTTCTTGACCTTTTGACCTTTGACCTTTGACCTCATGATCCAAACTTTCACCAGAGAATCTCAATCAGGTAATACATGTATACACTAAGTTTCAAGAACATATCTTCAGGCATTGCACAGATATGATGGAAATAGTGAAATTTTATGTATTTGACCTTTTGACCTTTGACCTTGAGCATGTGCACCCAAAAGTTGATAGGCACAACTTCACCCCATAATACACATACATGCCAAGTTTCATTAGGATACGTCAAAAGGTTTTGATAGTTACCCTGTCCACATAATTCATTACGGACGGATGGAAGGACGGACGGACAACTCGAAAACATAATGCCTCCAGCACCACTTCGTGGCGGAGGCATAAAAATATCGCTTTGTTTAAAAATGACACTTTATATGGTGGTGGTTATACTCTACAAAGGCAATGAATATATAAAGAAAATGTTCTTCATATTGTCACTTATTCCCCCTAATTACTCTTTCTTAAATTTGCTGGCAAAGACAATACATGGGAAAGAAGTAAGGGAAACATATCACCCTTCCTCCCGATCTGCCAACCAGACCCAGGGTTCCGTTGCCCCCATACGTGCCCTTGATTCCCTTAGAGCCGACTGCTCCACGCCTTCCCCTTCTTCCACGGAGGCCCTGGAAAAGTGGAAAAACACAATTGTTAAGGATTATTCGAGGTCCTGCTGAGATGTAACACAGTGCAGCTCTGTTAACATTCATATCACATATCCTGAATATGTTTTATTCTCTGCATCCTTTCATACAAGTATGTGGCCATTGATTATTGATAACATTAACCCACTGCATGCGGCATCAATTTTCTGTCCATAGGTATGTGTATGAATTTTGTGCATATTAACTTACCTGGGACAGAAAGGGTAAAGCATATTAAATGAATTACAGTATCAAAAAAAGTTTGAAATGAACATCAAATACCCCCATCTCACTAGACAGTGATTCTGATATGATCCTTAAAAACTGACAAATCACTTCAAATCTTTTCCATCGTATCTTAAAGGGTGTGTACAGTTCTGGTCAAGGTGAGGATTTAGCTTTTAACCCGTTTAGGACGAGTCCCGAGTATACTCGGGCAAGTGTCTATGGGAAATGCGTCTTGTAGCAAAATCAGTCCGTCCTCAACGGGTTAACGTTTTGCGAGCTATTCAGAAACCACTCTATGAGATGTCAAAGAGCATGCAATTCTAAGGGGTATCAAAAGTTTATTTGATGAAAATCGGTTTTGAAATGGCTGAGATATCCAAAAACAAGGTGAAACAAAGAGATCCTAATAAAGTTGTGGCCTGTCGCCTTTTATTATTATCACTTTTTTGGATATCTCAGCCATTTGAAAAACAATTTTCATCAAATTAACGTTGTTAAAATTACATGTTCTTTCATATTTCATAAGAGGTTTCTTATCATCTCACTTAAGAATGTTCAAAACATGAATCCCCACCTCAGCAAGTACTGTACAGTCCCTTTAAGCTTTTCTGAAGTGTGAAGTGCTGCCACCAAGTTTTGAACACGTCCAAAACTTCAAAAGTGAAAGTGCAGCAGTTTTTGAGTACATCACAATCACATCAAGAGCATATTAAAGTGTCATATTGATTAGCTCTAACGAGGTAGCAATGTGTAAAACCTTTAACCCTTTGCAATCTGAAGTACCTGAACCACTCTAGTTGCCCTTTTCAACCTGTGTGTATGTGGCTGTGTGAAAACATTGCATGTTTCTTTGCTTGTTCTTATAATCCCTCTATCATCCTAATCCTCCAGTAAAGCATGTATTTTTATGGTTTCTTTCAGCAAGCAGATGTTGACATCGCAAGAAACTTTCAGCGGCTCGAGGGTTAATAGCATGACTCTGAAATATCACTCTCTCTTCAGCCCTGCCTTTCATGCTTCAATCTTTTTCACAAATGTACAAACACCACATGCACACACACATAGTCTCCTTTTACTGTAATAACTTTCTCTCATTCTTTATTCTAATCATCTCTCTCTGCTTTTCGTCCATCTTAAAAGAATTCAAAACATACACATAATACTTATGTGCCTCGATCATTTTTTTCTCACTCCCTGTCTCTTTGTAACTCTGTTTCAATCTTTTTTCCAGCTATATTCATTTCTGATTTGACTCTTCTTCTTTCTTTTTTTTTAAAGCAAATCGCAATGAACACATTGTAAGTGTGACAGCCAAATGTGCAATCAGTAAACACATCCAAAGTACATATTCGTTTTATGGAATGGGATACATAGAAAACAAATAATATTGTAAGTAAATGACATCGATTGGTCTATATTTACTTACAGTGCACACACACACACACCATCTATCTCTCATTTCTTAATCTGTCTATTCCCATTTCTCCCTCTCACTTTCTTTGACACACACCCACACACACCTTTTTAGTCTCTGTATAACTCTCTCTCTCTCCCACACACACACACACACATATCCTCTTTACTGTATCTTTCTTTTACTCTGACACACACCCACCCACCCAATTTCTGTCTATGTATCTGTCTGTCTGTCTTTCTCTCTCCTTCTCTCTCTCACTCCGACCCACACACACACACACACACACAATTTCTGTCTATGAATCTGTCTGTCTGTCTGTCTGTCTGTGTCCTTAACTCTCTCAAGCAGACTTACCATTGACCCTTGATCACCATCAGGGCCAGCGCTACCTTCCTCCCCAGCGACGCCCTGCAAACAACAAAAGAAGGAATAATTGAAGCAGACAAAGAACAACAAACACATCAAAACAACTGTGTTCTTTTGTGCATGTGTGTGTGTGTGTGTGTATGTGTTCTCGCAAATGGACCTAATCACTACAGGCAACTGGGATTACATTTCACACCGGTCATATACCCGTTTGTTCAATCAATGATTGTAAAAGTACTGGAACATTTCATTTCATTTTTTTTTTCTCTAATGTTATGCATATGGCTTTAATATATAGTGGCTCCGTTCACTCGTCACTTCTTGTCTTCTTTATCGACATTGTTTTTTACCTCCGCCAAGGGAGGAGGTTATGTTTTCATTACCGTTGGTTTGTTTGTCCGTGTGCACAATAACTCATAACACTGTGAACGGATTTGGGTGAAACTTAGAGGGAAGGTTGAGAATGACACAAGTACAATGTATTATTTTTTATGGTCTTTATTTTCAATTAGTCAATTTATCGTGAGGAAAAAACAATTTTTTTTTCAGAAATAAAAAATAGTATATGCCCATTTTTTCTTGAGCAAACTATCATATCCCCAATTGAAGCATCTTACGAGAATGTGTGTGTGTGTGTGTTTATGTTTTCTCAGGTTATTGGCATTCAGTATTGGGCCTCCTGAGGTCATGAAGTCACTACACATATCTCTCCAGATTCACGGTACAATGAAACCTGACAGACAGCAGCACCAATCTGCAGAATTGATAAAATATTTGTGACCCGTTACAACAAAAGGATCCGTAAGTCGGGAGAGGATGATTTTCTGAAAATGACATGACATTATTCCCTTACTCTTCCGCTTTAATGTCGTATAGAACTTGACTCATAAAAGTACTCTGTTGCAGAGATATTGGTGATTTTATGAGACCATGTCAAGTGGTCTAGGAATTCAGCGTTTCAAGAAAACCACCTTCAAAATTTTCTTTCCAACACAATTGTGATTAAGGGGAGGTAAGACAGTTTTCACCTCTTGGCAATAGAAGGTATACTTATAGCAACCTCCGCGATGTTCATCCAAGCTTAGTGCCAGCAGTCTACGCACGACCAATCAGTAACCAAGGTGCCATGCACTGACCAATAAGATCACTTCCTCGTTACTAGGGGCAGAGTCTATCTGCGGCACTAAATCCAAATCTTTGGACACGTTTCTGTTCCATTGAAAGTCAGAAAATCATGGCCCAGAAAAATGCTAATTTCTTGCCTTTCCAGTGATCATTTAGCTTCAAAATTTCGGCAGCTGATTGACGATACATTAGACTACAAAATTATGCCAAAAACAGAAATCCGATCGTTTTGACTGATTTTGATGATCTGACTTCAAATTCAATTTTCTCGGCTCAGCTGTTGGCGACTTTAGGATCCTTTTGTTGCGGTGGGTCACATTTCAGTCATATGAAAAACTTTGCCTCTGAAATGTTGAGGATAACTGAAATTGAGGAATCCGATCAAATATCATTTAAGATTAAATACGTTAACAGCATTATCCTAGACAATACTTTAATAAAGCACTGAAGAGAATCATTTCTGAAACAAAATCTGGAGTAAGTAGTAGTTTCCTGAATCAAATGGGGTGGCAGCTCCAGATGGAGGTGTTCTATACTCACAGGTAGTCCCCTAGTTCCTGGATCCCCTGTAGTTCCAACAATGCCATCTAAGCCCTGTGAATTCAAATCAACATTTCCAGACAAGTTCTATGGTGCTTTGAATCCTCATAAAACTACCACTACAAAATACCACATGTAGAATACCACATGCAAATTCAACAGCTCTACAACTGAAATAACAGCATTAAGACTGGTGAAAAAGACTACCTTTAATGAACCAGTGAACGGCTATTCACTTAACACAGGCACAACCAAAGACATTTTAATCTACAAAAAAGGTTGTGCATTGTGCTTTTTAATGCTTTAAGTTACATTTCTCAATATGAAACATAATTATTGCAATAAACCCATTTACACAGCACAGCGTCTGCTTCTTCAGTGATTAAAGAATTTATTTCCTTTAGCCATAAGTTCAGCGGCATCAAGGCAGACAATTTAAAGGGAACGTACAGTTTTAGTTGAGACCTAATTTGGGGTTTCTAACATTTTTAGGTGAGATAATGAGAAACCTCTTATGAAATATGAAAGAGCAAGTAATTCTATGAGGAATTCAACGTTTATTTGATGAAAACTGGTTTTGAAATGGCTGAGATATCCAAAAAAGAGCAATTCTAATAAAGTGTGGGACCCACACTTTATTACGATTGCTTTGTTTTACTTTGTTTTTGGATGTTTCAGTTATTCCATACCCGATTTTCATCAAATAAACTTTGAATTCCTCTTAAAATGGTATGCTCTTGTGCTATATCATTAGTGTTTTCTTGGTATCTCGCAAAAAGTTAAAAGTCCAATTCTCATCTCCACCAATACTGTACCATCCCTTTAATGATTTGTTTCATGATGAATTAATGATAAGTTCAGTGATAAACATTTTAGCTGTCAGTGTGCAGCACTTTATCCTCTGAACCCAATTGCAGGGTACAATGTCAGCCTATAGGACCCCAAAATTACAACCACTTACTGTTTACTTAAATATTTCGTGAGGCTTTTATTTTTGCGAGTTTTTCAAGTCAAGTGATATTCGCGAAATTAAAGACATGCGAAAACAATGACTCTGATCCCGACATGAATGTGATGCACATGTATACATTTCTCCGTTCAGTACAGTACTCCACGACTGCGAATTTAACGACTCACAAAATCATTGGGAAGTTCTGTTTCGCGAAAATTTAGACTTGCTAAATATATGGCGTATACAGTAATTTACTGCCAGGCATGGCAACACTTCGCATTCATACCAATTCCACACTGTAGAGAGAACAAAACTTGTCCTGCCACTCCATGCTAAAATTAACTTCAGAGAATGGTGTAGAATCAGCAATACAAAGTAATATAGTAGAGTTTCCACAAAATGAGACATAAAAAAGGAAGTTATTAGATGTCATGTTTTGATAAAATCAGTGATGACGGCTGAGAACAAGTAACTGGATAACGTGATGACGACACCATCTCAATATGTTTGTAAAAGATCACATCACTGAAACCATATCTTGGTTGATAATGTAGCAACTACAAATTCTGCCCTTTTACGTCATTAAGTTTATGTAATTACAACACAACAATCTTTTCATGTAAAGCATAGGCCACACAAGTCTTTCTGCATGATTACATGTTGAAAGAAGGAAAGATAGTAAAGATTTCAGTGCTGGACAGTGGAAAACTTTAGGGGTGCTGACATCATCACTAACACAGTAGCAGAATACATGCTCACTGTGTTAATCTTAGAAAGTCAACACATAACTCATATGATGGTAAATTCCTTCAAGTATGACGAACAAGTCTTAACCTAACCTTCACTCCATTGGGACCCCTCTCGCCCTTTTCACCCATTTCGCCCCGCGGTCCTGGAAAGCCAATTGGACCCATGAGCCCCTCTGGCCCCTGGGGCCCAGGAAGTCCAGGATCTCCTGGATCGCCATCTTCCCCTGGTGGACCCTAGCGGCGAGCAAAGAACAGGATTTGACAAATTTGACACCACAAGCCTACAGCTTTCTTGAAATCTTACAGTAATACACAAATGATATGAAATGTAAAGCATCACTCTTAAAGAATAAATAAGAGTCAGTACAAAATTGATAAGGCCCTACATTAGACAAAGTCTACACAGTCTACCAAAACCCCTCAGATATGAACAATTGATGAATGTTTGGCATAAAAATTACAAAATCTAAACACACTTTCCTCATTGATACTCTTGCCATCTGCAGTTTCTGGCAAGTTTGGGTACATTTGTTTGTTTGTTTTTTTCATTTTTTCCCACACTCAATAATCACGAACATATCATAATGTAATGATGAAATATTTAGCAGCTCTTCTGAAATACTAAGATCTTGTTACTTACTATACTTAATGTCTATAGATGTAAAAGAACGAAAATACTTCCAAGCAAATACACAAGCAAACTCTGATCAAAGAATAAAATGCCCGAGTGATTTATCCTGACGACTCACTGGCTCGCCTGGTTCTCCCCTCTCTCCAATTGGCCCTGGGTCACCTTTTCTTCCCTAAAAAGAAGAGATTGAAAGAACAGAGACAATCAACAAATCATGCATATTTTACGATACATATCCAGAAATTGGTGCCCAAAGATAAAGTGCTGAAAGTGCTTTTCTTCTTTGATTTTTTTAAGGAGGGGGGGGGGACATCGGAATAAAGACCTGGTTATTAAACATGCCAGTGGCTACATACATAAACTATTAGTGGACACAGATTAGTGTAGAAGCTCTGACAAATCATTTTGCAAAAATCTTTTTTTATTTCTTGGTGTGTTCTCTTTTAGGGGTTTGCATATTCTATATTTTATAAAAACGTCATGAATGCATAAAAAGAAATCTGACAGCAAAAAACAATCACACTCACATTGATACATTGGCAAAGAGAAGTCAACCTGCACAACAATGAAACAGATAAAGCTTTAAGATGTATTCAGCATTTGTTTGTGCATATCAACATGTTATCATGCATTACTGCATATTAACCCGTTGAGGACGAGTCCCGAGTATACTCGGGCAAGTGTCTATGGGTAATGCGTGTCGCAGTAAACTCAGCCCATCCTCAATGGGTTAAAGGGAGGAATGAAAGAAGACAGTTGTGCTCCACATTTGACTCTACTCCCTTTAAATTCGAAGTACCTTTGCAATCAAATTTGCATACTTCGGGGAATCTAGTTCTGTTCCTGCTTGTCCTGTCCAAACCTCTTCTGTCATGAACTACTTCGCCCTTCCCCATCTTGACAAATTATCCCGTTGCCTCTGAGATTTTGTAATTCCCACTGAATTATTACAGGGCCCACCATGTTGCCGCACACAACGGGTTAACTCTTTATGTGCCGTGGTGGAAACCCCCTGTTTGCCACATTATTCTGAGACACCAATGTAGTCATGCTTTAAGAAAATATTCTGTTTTTTTCCAATCTATGTAACTTCTTCAGATTTCTGTTAAGCTGGACATGTAGTGAGCAAAGTTTTAGAGAAGATGCCAAGCTATGCTTTCATGACAATAACACGACAAATCAATGACTGTTTTTCTTTGAAATGACTAGTACGTACATTAATGTAAAAGCATGACTTTTCGCACAGAACAGTGACAGAAACTCATGATTTACACGCAAATCTGTTAGGGAACACCGCTTGATAGTCAATTACCACATAAAATGCAAACTATATGTGAGATGAACGTAAGCGCAAGAAAAGCTTTCATTGTACTGCGGCACTTGGGGATTTATCGATGGGTTTGGGCGGGTTTGTGGGTTTGAGCAGAATATGCGAAGTTGGCACGCCGTCGACTAAGTCGGATGTGCGAACGTGGCACATAAAGAGTCAATTATTGTTCTGGCACGATCTACTTGATGTTGTCTCTTCCCCTGTTCCTGATAGTTTCACCATCACCAAACCCGTCTCATCTTTGTTTAGTCCTGCTTCTTCTCAACATCCTTAGTATCACACCCTGTCTCATTTTGTGTCATTATATATTCTCCCTCTCCTACCAATGCAGGATAAAGACAAAGAGCTGCACCTGACCTAGAAACCTACCTGTGGACCAGGGGGTCCTGGTGGGCCTCTCTCTGCATTCGCACCATTAACACCCTTCAAAACAGAGGAAACAAATGGGGTCTAGTTTTAAGACATATGCAAAGAATACAGAACACACACTGATATTGTGCATGTGTTATAGATCTATCATGTCAGTATTTAAGACCTTAGATTGAATAACTGTTCATTAAGCATCTAGCATAAGAAGCAAAAGCTTTTCACGCAAAAACCACTGTATGTTCTAACAGGAGGGTACCGTACCAGACAATTTGGCTTGCTATTTTTTTTTTAAGTCACTCGATCATGACAAGCCTAAAAATGCTTGTTCAGTAGCTCCAAAAAGAAACCCCAATTGATACAATCTCACTACAGTTGTTTTTATGTCATCTAGAGTATCATCTATTTCTCTTCTTTACTTTCCCTTTTCTTTTTGAACTCCTTATCAATGACTGAAATAACAGACAGGTCTGACATAAATTACAAAAAATGAAATGTGCCAATGCCGTACATAATCAATGCTTTTGATGTATTGATATGGACACTGCACATACTCCAACCACAAAACATCTTTCAAAACAAGAAAGAAATGGATAATTTCTCAGCGAGACACAACATTTCAAAAGGCAAATTGCAACTTCTGCTAATAACACAGAAACCAATTAATACGACAAAGGCAGCATGATGAACTTGAGGAAAGTCATAACTTCACGGACTCACCGGTGTGCCGATAGATCCATTTCTACCAGGTAACCCAGGTAGACCGGGTAGACCGGGAGATCCCCTGTCCCCTGCCGGTCCAGCGTCTCCTTGCTCCCCAGCAGGACCCCTCACACCTGGTTCCCCCATGAGACCCATTAACCCCTTGGCTCCCTGTAGACATGATACATTTGAAGGCATGTTGATTGGTGTGTAGAGAAATGCCTACACAAACACTGCCATAAGCAGATCCGGGGAGGGGGGGGGGGGGGTGCCCTGGCACGCGCCCCCTATCTTTTTTTTTTAAACATAAGAAATAAAAAGAAAAAAAATGAAAGGGGGTGTGTGCGCCCCCCTTTAATTTCTGAAGAAACTATCTTTGTCAGCCAATTGTAGTGGCAGCAGAAAATTGCACTGAAGCATTTTTTTTTTTTTTGCTTATCAGCCGATGAAACCTGGAAGTGGCAGCAGAAATATTTTTGCCGCCCCCCTCCCTTTCCAGAATTCCTGGATCCGCCCCTGACTGCTACTCTTGGTACTGGAGGCATTTCATATCAGAACTTTTGGTGTCATATTGTGACGCAAAAAAAAAAAAATCAGAAGTGCAGATGTCAAATATATAGAAAATGTTGTTCCTTTCAAATTCTCTCCATTTTTGTTTTTAAAGAAAAATGCTTATGGTCTCATTGCCATTACAGGAAATCTTCTAAGCTGACCATGATAATGTGGAATGTTGTGATGTGATTACTTCAGATATACCGAATTGTGTACTCTCATTTACCCTTTCGTAAATATTTTATGACAGAAAAGCACTACGGAAAGAGAAAACCTGTGATTCAGCAGACATGTAGCACAGTCAATTTCTCAAGAGTTATGGTGTTCCTAGCTGAAAGCATTCACTACCCCAATCCCAAAAAGAAATGAAAAAAAAAAATCACAATTAGCATCATGTTAGTGAAACATAGCATGTTGAAAAGTCATGTGTGATATATGACTGCATCTTTTAGTGCACATGAAGCCTTGTGTTGTTTGTGGCAGAACGAGTGGTGGTGTAGTTTGAATACTATAACACGTTAGAGCTGGAAGGAAAAACATGGCCTCCTACCTTCCAGCCTATACCATCATTTCCAGGCACACCATCTGGTCCAGGAAAACCCTGAATTCAGAGACAGAGAAGGACACAGACAGACAGACAGACAGACAGACATACAGACAGACAGACAGACAGACAGACAGAGATTTAAGGAGACATGAATGGATTGTAGATATATAGCAGACAGAAATGAGAGACAGAGAAAGAGAGAGAGACCATCAATAACACAATTATATTCAAAGTTACAATAAAAAAAAAAACAATTATAAAGGGCACTCCTGTTACAACAAATGAAAAGTTTATGGAAACTTCGTTACAATGAAGTAAAAATTAAGGCCCCAAAATTACGATTAGAAACGTCTATGGTGCAGCTTTCCCTTCAGTTATAACAAAATTTCAATATCATGAAGTGGAAAAAAAAGGTGAAAAAAGAAATGAAGGGAAACTGCTGGTCCCAGGTCTTTGTTATACTAGAAGTCATGTGTGCATGCAAATATTATTACATCCATTATGACTATCGTCGCTGGGGCAACCAGACCTTGTATCTCAAATTTTGGTGAAAATGACCTTTTCAGATTACTGGTCAGATAATCAGTTAAGTAATGTCCTGTCCAAATTCTATAGCTGTCTTACCCTAAAAGTGGAGCCACCAAGCCATGTCAAAAGAAAGGCAATCCCATTTCATAAAATAGTGCTTTGGCTGCCATGTTTTTGTTTTTGTTTTGCTCTCCTGAACATTTGACATTTTTTTTAGATACAAGGTATTGTCGCCATAGCGATGCCATGCTCTCTGACTCCAGAGCTCTAGAACTAACACACATGAAAAATGAGACTTGATGAATACATAACCATTACCGTAATCTGTATCATACTACAACTTCCACAATGAAGAGGAATGATTGTGATGCATATGATGACCATTCATTACGTATCACCCTGTCTCATTGTGTAGCTATCCAGTCAGTAAGCTTGGTGTATCCATCTCTCTGTCTAAACAGTCATTTGTATCAATCTATCAATTTATCTATCTGTCTATCTATCTATCTATCTATCTGTCTGTCTGTCTATCTATCTATCTATCTATCTATCTATCTATCTATCTATCTATCTATCTATCTATCTATCTATCTATTTTTATTAATATGTGTGTTTGCATACGTTATGGCAATTGTATTCAACAGAAATGGTTCCATCCCATTCACCCTTTCACTTATCTCTCTCTTTCTAGAAATGAAGGCAAAATATTTCATATGTAATGCAAGGAAAACCCAGAAACAAAAACCAGCAAGACATTCCTTAAATAGGTGTGTAACTTTATTAGAGCAGAGAGTTTACTTGAGCAACAAAGACACTCTCCAGTCATTCCTAGCCAACTCACAGGTAATCCTGGTGGACCCCTCATCCCAGTCAGCCCTGGAAAGCCTAAATCCCCATCCAGTCCAGGAGTGCCTGTCTTCCCAACATCTCCCCTCTCTCCCTGGATTGGAAAGAAAAAAAAGGAACATATACATATAAAAAACAAACAAGAATTATTAAATCAAGTTTCGCAGCTCACTCACTTTTGACCTGTAAACCATATGGTCGAAACTGGTACAGTAATCTCAGCTTCAACCTACATTCAACCTACCTGCATACATGCAGTATAGTTCCAACAAAAATTATGTAACTATATAATGAGTATTGCGGCACAGGTGCATAAAAATATGTGAAGAAAAAAAGATAATGACAAGAAGTATATGATATACTCTAAACTGAGGTAAAAAACCAAAAAAACATGGATATATACAGCCAACCTTGCCTAAGTCGGTCTATTTGGACTGAAGAAAGAGCTTCGACTTACAGAAAATTCAACTTATGAGGGATTAAAATCAACAGAATATAAAGTGAAGAGGACTTGGAAAGACCTTTGACAGAAGCAATTATTTGATTATGTGAGGTCACTTATGCAAAGTCGACTTACGCAAGGTTGACTGTATGTTCACAAACTTTTTATCCATATCCATCTTTATTTATTCACCATGTTGCATGTAGTTGATGCCACTCCCTTTCTTTCTGTGTCATCCAGGGGGACATTTCATGATTGAAGCAGTTTGGTCAGATAGTTTTCTGACAAACTGTTACAAGCTACTGAAATCCTTGCATCTGATTGGCTGAGAGCAAATTTGTCTGACAACTTTCTCGGACAAAATGCTTCATGAAATGCCCCTCCCCCTGGTCTTCTTACAACACCTGGCCTTCCTCGTGCTCTTCTCACTCTTCTATACAACAGATCTTCCTTCTTTCGCTTCTCCTCTTTCCCCTTTCTCCCTCCTTCCAATATATTATACTCTTCATCAAACACTCTTTTCAATTTCTCAGAGTATATAACTTTTCTCACCTCTCTTTGCCATCTCCTTCCCTATCATTATTTTCTTTTCTTCTGCTCTTACTTTTCTTTAAAATCTCATGTCATTTCCTCAAATATAACTTTTCCAATGTCCATTTTTCTATTCATCTCTCTCACTTACTTTATTTTCTTCTTTTCCCTTCCTCATTCTTATCCAACATCATTTCACCTTCACCTTCCTTAACTAGTCTATCATCAACATCTCTTTCCCTTTTTCCTCCTCTCCTCTATCTTTTCTTGCAGCTTCTTCTTCTTCCTCTCATTATCTATCTCCCTTCTTCTTTTCCTCTTTCCTTTGTCTCTTCATTTCTTTGTCCTTCATCTATTTCTCAATGTACGTACTTTCTCCTTTTGCTCAATTCATAATTTTCTTTTTCTTGCTTTTGTCTTCTTGGTTCAATCACTGTGGTGTTCACATTAGTAATGATCTTAAATGAAATCAGAACCCATTTTATGATTATTCTATAACTGAAGTTCAAATCAACCCTTTGCAGTAAACAAATGACACTAACTGAATTACACTGCACTTGTCAACTCCTCTACAATACACACATATCACTGTCTCCTCACTCAAATGAAAAACCATAATGGTGTCACCTTTAGTCCGACATAACCAAGATTGCCTCGTTCGCCTTCTCTTCCAGGAAATCCCTGAAATAGAAATGAGAATGGTGATAGAAGCAAGCCTTGGCTGCATTAAAGTGAATTTACGTTCACAAAATGACTGTTCATTGTTTCCATGTTGCACCCTAGATCACAAATCACGTATCAAAGCAAGTTCTCCTAGTAATGACAATGATCAAATTTATTTCAAGCTGCTACCTGTACTTTAAGCCTGCAATACATGTATTTCAAACAGGACCATGACATTCAGAACAATGAGCAATCAGGATAAAACCACATTCCAGAGACCTGTGGAATCACTCTGACATAGAACAATCCCTTCTTATGTCTCACGTGAGGAAAAGGTGACAAATGGATAAGGCAGCATAGAAAGTAAAAAAAAAATAACCTTCAAATTCATGAACTTTTCACAACTAATGTTTATTCCTGCACCATCATTTCCTAAACATGTTCAATAGAAAGAGTATACCATTGCCATCTTGACAAATCGACACACGGACCCCTACTGGAAAAGAGTCCTCCTATCAAAGCATGTGCTATATGCATGATACATACCGGGTACCCCTTGGGCCCCGCTGGTCCCTGCAGGCCCGGGAACCCCCTGTAGCCTAGGTCTCCCTGCGTCCCTCTGCTACCACCAGATCCAGAGAGTCCAATCTCACCCTGTGAATCCATGCAAACCCAGTGAGCTCTCGTGAGAGAGTGAGCAATACATCAAACGTTTTATTGCTCTACAGCCATTCTCTGTGAGTTAACAATACTCTGGCGGGAAGGGCATCTACATCACAAGTATCATTATCTATCTACAGTCACACTTCAAAATGTTTCAAATGTACACAATAACAGAGGAGGATGCAGATACAAATTATTGATATGACCAAAGTTTCTGCACCATTAGGATCTTACTGCATAAAGTTGGTACTTCACAAGATCCCGCTGTCAATATGAGGGCCATTCTCAGATTAAGTGTTCAATTCCATGTGAGTAAAACCGAAAAATCAACCACAAAGTAATACATTCAAAGATGTGTTTTCGGAAACTTCAAAACCGCTCAAATACGAAACAAAAAGTGGAAAATTCTAAATGATGGCCATTCATTGAGTAAAAATGAAGTGAAATAGAGCATCATATATGATTTTTGATCACCAATCAGATACGTTACCGCAAATTTACATGTTGTAATGGACCCCTAACTCTGAATTAAATTTATTGTTTTGATCCAATTTCTGTTCAGGAAAAGACATCTGTCCCCCCTAAAGATATTGGGGTTTTTCAAGAGGTAAAGATGTTGTCATCCCTTGCTAATTGGTAGAAATTATTTCTGTGTGGTAGGTTGAAATATGCTTTTTGCTGAAATGAAATATAATCTTAAGATTCACTTTGTATTTTTAGCAAATTTCGCTTACAAATAAAGTTTCGAATCCCACAAATCATGCAAAGGGAACGATCCGATCTGGAATTTCCACAGGAAACAAATATTAATTGCTTTCCTGGGGAAGTAACTATTGAAAAACATCGAATCACCTTTGGTAACATATCTGGTAAAATATAAGTAATAATTTTAGTTGTGTATGAATTAATAAATATCACCTGTTTAATTATTTACCTTATGAATTGATGTAAAAATGAATGATGTAAGCCCAAATTAACAATTTTAAACATTGTACGTAATATTTAAACAATGAAATGTAGTGGAAAAGAGCCCTAAATGTGAAAGCTGAGTTCTTCATTCACAGAATATTCTCATCTTACGTCTGAATGTATTTATCCATCTGACTATAAATATTCATTAAGTTTTGATGGATGATGCAAACAAGGTTTAAAAAATATATTTTTGCAGGCACTTAGAAGGAAGTAGGTACAGTCTCTATGAACTCGATATGCTAAACAGTTGTTTGACCTATGGTAACGTATTTGGCTCATCCCTTTTAATGAAAATGAATAAATAATTGTTCAACTTATCAATGAATCTTGAGTAGTTCTTCATATGTTGAAAAACACTAGAATAAATATGCAACAGAACACTAAAACTTTTCTTGGAAGCGTTTCATAGACTACTTTTTACTCTTTCAAAGTTTGGTAACGTATCTGGCGTACCGTAAATGAATCAGTCGGTGAAGTTACAGAGCAATTTCTACTCAATATTCTTCATTTGAACATAACTTTAATTTTTTATGGAAGCGTCATTCTATGCAGAATTGTTTTATGAACACTTTGTTTTACATAACATTATTTGTCACCGTGGGTGCCCTGAATTATACGTAACGTATCTGCTAAATCTGAAAAGCAAAAAACTGATATGCTGAATCTTAGCTTCGTCTTGTAAAATAAATGTTCAAAGTTGTTGCATAGAATATGAAAGTGGCTGGGTTTTATAGAATAGAACTTTGGAGTTTATGAGCACACAATGATTTGTTTGTAAAAACATTTACAATTTCTTTTCAGCATTTTGATTATGTGGTAACGTATCTGTCGGAAAACTTGCCATTAAGTTGTGAGACACTGACGCACAAAGAAAAATCATGTGGAAGTGTTGCTCTTTTTCACCTCTCTGTCCTTTTGGTGTAAGAATATAATCCTGAGGTCCAACAAAACGAAGCATGTAATGTATAGGGATGAATTTTGACGAGATTTGATCCCCAGAAAGCACAAGACCAATGAGCAAAATTCGGTCACGTATCTGGGGTAACGTATCTGTGGTAACGTATATGGTCGATCATATTATTATGAGAGCGATATCTACCAAATATTCCTCACTTGTACTAAACTTTAATGTTGAATCGATGCGTCATTCCGAGGAGTAATGTATAATATACAATTTGTCTGACATTGCAATATCTGTCGCAGTGGGTGGCGTGAAAAGTATGTAACGTATCTGTCCAAATAAAAGTGTAGAAAACCGATATTTCAAACATTGTACCGTATTCTCAATAAAGAGCTGTTGCACAAAAAATCTAAGTACTTGCAGTGTATGAAGTATATCCTCAGGGTTTCATATACACAGGGTCATTGCATAGTCTTGTTATTTTCGCAATGCTGTAACACTAAAGAAACTGGTAACGTATCTGGCGGTGAATTTGGCGGCAGGTTTCAAAAGGCTATAAAAAAAGAACTCAATAAAAATTGTGGAACTTTTTGAGTATTGTGATTAGCACATATGATATGCTCATCGTCCATGAAAATGATATTTAGAAAGTATGTTTGTGGACGGAGAGGAGCAATAAAACATAATTCTGAAATAGCCGGCGACACTGCGTTTTGGGGGTCTTAACGAAGTTTAACAGCAAAATTTTATACAAAAAGGCAGACAACTGCATTTGATCGTGTTTATTTTTAACAAATAAAGTCCTCGTGATATATTATAAACATTTAAATAGTATCTAATAGGTTTCAGGGAACCGCAAACTGTCATGGAATGTCGGCGACACCAAAATTCCGTATTTGAACGCTTTTACTGAGAATGGGCCACGATCAATATCTAATCAATAACTTCCCAACATTCAATATTCAATAAATAACTTATTATCAATAATTCATCTCTGTTGGATAGCAACATAGACTAAATGTACATGAAAGGGTGTCACCTGGGTGTTTTCCTGCAATCAGCAAACAGTTATTGTCAATACCTAAACCTTGGTGGCTTACATTGTATGCATACCTGATCCCATAGAACAAAAAATTGCCCAGCATCACAATTTTAATTGTTTGTCTATTTAACAAATTTTTCAGTGGAGTTAACTACTGGCTTATACATGCTTTTCCTCAAGTACTTTCATAGAAAGGAAAACAGTTTGAATCTTGATTCATATTTGCTTTTTTACTGTGCAGACCATATCATGTTTTAGTTTTGTATCATCTATTGTTCTGCTTGAAAATTATATAGACTTGTCTACAATCAGCGGAATGATATCAAATTTTGGGTACCAACTTCACATGTTGACTCTGTTATTTTCACTGTGCTTCACAACAAGATATTTCAGGCAAGGACATGGAGGTGCCTGAAATTCAGGCTATTCCCCCCTCTAAGTTTACATAGCATGCTGGAGAGTGTGGACACATCAATATATTATTAGCATTATATAATACAGCATTTTTCTACCAGCATGCAGGAAAAGAGTTATGATTTGAAGATTCACAGCAACCTAACATTAATGTCCATCACATTGGCATAAATAACAAATGATTTGGAACATTTCTTGACATTCTATGAAGATATGGGTAGTTGAGGAATAGGTTGAAGACAAGACAGGGGCATGTTGTGGGCAGACAAGCATGGCAAAGTAATTAAAATCATATCGGGGAGGTGAAGCAATTACATGACTGAACACAGACTGTACAGCAAACAAAGGAAAACAGTAACAAAACATATATCATGGGTGGAATGACCACAAGAGATATAGGGTGCTTAATTTCCTGTGATGGCTTATACATAGCTGTGATACGAAGATTGCATTGAATGGCAAAAACTTGGCTGCCAAGTTTCACAGGCATTTTCACCTGTATGAGTCCAACATGAACATCACATGATGCAAAATAGGTGAACAAGATTACAACATCCTGATCCAGTAAATGTTAGTTTCACGATCACCTTCATTTAAGGGAGAAATGAAAGCTGTATGGGTTATCAAAGCAGGGATAAATATAATTGCAATGTACGTCGTAGCTGTAGGGTAGTATATTTGAGGGCAACTTTGAGCAAGAGGTTGAAACATACCCTGATACCAGGCCTTCCTGGCATTCCTTTGAAACCACGTGGACCCTCCTCACCTTTCATGCCTTTGGCGCCCACCTCTCCTGGCCAGCCGGTCCTACCCTGAGGAGTAGACAGCCCTCATTCACACAAGTTTGGGTAGTTTGGATACTTTGGATAGTTTGGGATCGAGGTCTAATTACAGTCATTCACATACAGATGGGTGGTTTCGTTAACTTGGAATAGTTTGGGTAGTTTGGATACTTTGGATAGTTTGGAATCACGGTCTAACAGTCATTCACATACAGACGGATAATTTCATTAACTTAGAATAGTTTGAGTATACATACGTTCGGATACTTTGAACAGTTCAGGAGGTCTAGCAGTCATTCATACCTTACACAGATAGGTGGTTTCACTAACTTCAAATAGTTTGGGTAGTTTGGATACTTTGGAAAGTTTGGAAGGTCTAACAGTCATTCACATACAGAAGGATGGTTTCATTGACTTTGAATAGTTTGGGCAATCTTGAATTGATTCAAATAAATGTTGACAATTTGGAGGCAATAAATGGTTTAGATAGTCTTTATTCACACATACTTAGAGATTAATTTGGGAACTGTCTGGATATTTTGGGAATTTTTCAGGGGAGGGGTCTCTTGATTTTATTACACAGGTTTGGAAGATTCAGACCCCTCAAATAGTCAGTATGTTCCTCCTTCCTGTAAGTGTGACTAGTTGAACTCTTACGACAATTCGGATAATACTGACACTTTCAATGCTTTTTGGGTGCTGTAGGTGTGGACACTTTGTGTCAGCCAATCTATTTTCTTCACATCATTGAAAAACTCTTCTACCCACTTTACTAGTTTCATAGTCAAATCACCTTTTTTTTTTGAACGCACAATGAAGACACTATAATCATGAACAGAGAGTTTCTACAACACTATCTCATGAGGAAATTGTTAATGTGCCAAGAGTTCCTTAACTTATGCATTTCTCTACTACAGTTCTAACATTGAAATGCCCTTCTCTTCAGTGCTTATTCTGTGACATCCAAATAAACTGTGAGGACATTATTTTCCAAAGTAGGGCAAGTTCATACACTGTGTGCACTTTATATGCCTGTTGATACTCACATTTCACCTCATAGAGATAATGTAATTTAGAACTGCACAATATTTCGAACCACATAATTTCAACCATCCTATTTCAATTTTGATTTCATTATGATGAACTTCAATTATCATTTCAATGAAACTTAAATTTTGTATAAACTACAAAATTGCTGGTACTCTGAAATACAGTAAGATATTTCTCCTTGTCATGTATTCACACAGATGTAATTGCTTTTTTTTAAACTGACAAAACAATGCACTGTAAACAGAAAGAAATAAAATTTGAAAACATAATACATCTAATTGGGAAGGCAGCTGCACAGAATGAGAATACATAGTACAGGATGCTGAAGAACAGGTACAAAAAGATGAACACAAAATGTTGGGGAAAAAGGGAAGTTGGAAGAGAGGAGGATGCATAGGGAATATTTATACACTGAGATGCTTGATTCATCTATTAAAACTTGATAATTTTATAAATCAACTATAAGGGTGTTGATTTTATCGTGAAGAGTATAGATAGAACTAACACTCTTCTGCTTTTTTTAATTGGCAACAGACACACACTGTCCACAACGGACAAGGTGACTGACCGGTAATCCAGGATCCCCAGGACTGCCAGGTAGGCCTTGCTCCCCTTCAGGCCCGTCAGGACCCATTTCTCCTGGTGATCCATCGGTGCCATTCATACCCTAAGGAAATGGCAAAAAAAAAAAAAAATGTTTCCCGACCCTTTGAGATGATGTTTAATTCAATTACCTAAATAGATTACAATTAATGCCTTATACTCTCTCTCTCTTAGAAAAAAAAAGTGAAGAGTTTCACTCTTGAAGGAGTGAATAGCAGAAAAGAATGAGTTACGAGTGAAATTGGAGTGAATTTTGAGTAAAAATGTTTATTTTCATTAATTTTGGAGTGACCTGAGGGATCACTCCAAAATAAGTGAAAAACATATTTTCACTCTAAATTCGCAACGATTTCATTCTAAATTCACTCTTTTCTGAATGTCACTCCTTCGGGACTGAACTTTTTTTTAGAGAGAGAGTATAAAATTTTGCACTCTGTTTCATTTTTTAGATGATAGCCGACTTTCACCTTGATAAACAGGTACAAATATTGCAATTGGCATGTACACATTATCTCTTTCAGTCTCGTGGGTATGATGTTTCTGTACAGATTTTTCATTCCTTTGATATAAGCATACTCCAGACTTTTGTTGGCTCAAAGAAGTGAAGGAATATGAAAAAGTTTCCATAAATGACAATGTAAAAATTACACTGCCATCAGAAATACGGGGCAAAGGGGGAAGACGACAACTCAGTGAGGAGTTGTACTCCCTCCCGACAGTTTTGAAAATTTTCATCAGAGGCTCTTTGAACAAGACCTGCACTGTTCCAGCAGCTGAAAGGTAGCAGCTGAAAGGTTAAAGGGACTATACAGTTCTGGTTATGAGGTGAGGATTCAGGTTTATAACATTTTTTGGTGAGATAATGAAAAACCTCTTATGAAATATGAAAGAGCATGTGATTTCAAGAAGGATTCAATGTTTATTTAATGAAAATTGGCCTTGACATGGCTGAGATGTCCTAAAAAGCGATACTAATAAAATTGACAGGCCACAACTTTTATTTGGATCTCTTTGTTTTTCCTTGTTTTTAGATATCTCAGTCATTTCAAAACCGATTTTCATCAAATAAACTTTTGATTCCCCTTAGAATTAGATGCTCTTTAACATTTCATAGGGTGCTTTCTACATATTTCGCAAAATGTTACAAGCTGAATCCTCACCTCAACCAGCACTGTGTACGGTCCCTTTAAACATATATGAACATGCAATCACACTTACCGGCCTGCCAGTGGTTCCATTTGGCCCTTGTAGACCTGGCTCCCCTAGAAAGCCCTGTCACCAGCAGGAATAATGACAAAGCATTAAATGAAAAAGATGTTCATCAAGATGACATAAAACTCCAGCAGCAAGCTCATCAACAAGCCATTTCCTGATAATGATGACAGCTAGTGCACAACATATACCAGGATGATACCTTTTTATCATTATGACATTCAATGAAAAATCACTGCCTGTTGAAGAAATAAGGGACTAAAGCAGACAGATGAATTGATTTTTGTGAAGAGATTAAACCATTAAAGACTGTCATTTTAAAGTATTTTGGTACATAGAACATAAAACAACACACCACACCTGTACACATGACATTACAGGGGAAGTGCACAATATGCTGGACAGAAGTTGAGACATACACACTTTGTGTCACTAAACTCTTTTGATCGCCATTGCACCACTAATCATCCAGAGTTGTCAATCTATTTTTTTTTCTCACATCTAAAGAACAACAAAACTTAAATCTATCATCCAAGTAAGCTCTCTACAACTTAGTTTAATGTTATTGCAGTTCTGTACACACACCTGCCTAATCTCAGAAATGGCAGACATGCCTGTGCCACATAACTTTGTAAATTTCTGCAGGTGTGAAATATTTCTCTGCACCTGTCACCCTAATGCTTTTCTTTCTGTTGTTATGACAACACAGGTGTTTCACCTGGTCTCAGCCAATCAGAGTCAAGTTTGTCTCCTTTCACACAGCAAAGAGGTGTTTTCTTGTGCCCTAATCATCACCTCACAGTTTACACTATTTTGGAGAGGACACTTCACTACACCTGCTTTGCTGGATTAATTAACCTGGAATTTCTTGACACTTTGTACACTGCAATTTCTGCAACTCATGTGATGGTAAGTGGGATTTTGCATAATGGCTCTTTCACAGTTTTGTTGTTGTTCACAAATCAAAATTTGCATGTTATTTTACTCCATGTGGAAGATTGTTTATTGGAATATCAATTGTAGCTCGTTTTATGACACTTTATTCCAGACGAGATACAGTGCTTCCATGATGGCACCACCTTGTAAAAATGAGTGTCTTGAAGAAACTGCTTTCTTTCACTTGTTCATCTGTGGACATAAAAGAGCTCTCAGATGTAGATCTAATATCATAACCAAGAAGAAAAGAGAAGAGGAAGACTGGGAAGTAACAAGAACTTACCATGAGACCAACATAGCCTTGTTGACCAGGCATCCCAGGATCCCCCTTCTCTCCTGGTGGACCAGGGATACCAGGTATCCCATTTTCTCCAGGTGGTCCCTAAATAAAGTTAAATGATTCAAACTTGAAATAAATTGAGATATGACAAGATAATGATAGGAATTTCTCTCATCAAACCTCTCCTTCCTCTTAAAACGTAAATAGAGACTTATATACATTTAAATTACTGCCATATGGTACCTTTCTCTAAAAAATCTACAAAGAGAAGCATAACTTAATAATGCGCAATTCATTCCTCATGAGCAATGTTCCTGTCTTTCAATAAAATGGCCATATGCTCATCATAGCAATTACTAAAACTTCACAACGGGGAAAAAAATCACATCGGACATATCCTGTGTGTTAATTGTATTCAGATTGTCATACTTGCATGCTCATGCAAATTATGTACATTGTGCATTCATGTATTCATGTAATAGTCCAAGAGCATTAGGTCAAAAAAAGCCTAAACCTGGACATTTTTGGTAACAAGCTGATTTTTTCAGGATAAGTCCAGAAAAATGTCTAGAATAACATACTAAAAGTCCTCATAAATCCTCTTTGAGCGTTTTCCGCAATCAAAGATGGCGTCCAAAATGGCCGCCATTTTCAGAAATTCTTATAACTTTTCAACCAGAGAACCCAAATACAAAATCTAAATGTCTAAATATATGTTTTGAAGCATGAAGAACTCAATAAAACACATATCCGGAGATGTTGATGCACACAAGTACCGAAATCCAAGATGGCGTCCAAAATGGCCGCCATTTTCTGAATAGCTTTTCAGCCAGGTAACCCAAATACAAAATTTAAGTGTCTAGATATATGTTTTGAAGGATGAAGAACTCAATAAAATACATATTAAGAGATGCTGACGCACACAAGTACCGTAATCCAATATGGCATCCAAAATGGCCGCCATTTCCTGAAATTTTTATAACCTTTCAACTAGGGAACCCAATACACAATTTAAGCTTCTTTACAAGTTTCGAAACGTGAAGGACTGAATAAAACACATATTAAGAGATTTTGACGCTCGCATGTACTGATTTAACCGCTTGAGCTCTTCCCAACATGGAAAATTGGGTGCAAAATGGCCGGCACTCACAATTTTATCTCACAATTATGTAAATAAATGTCAGTATAGTTTATAAGAAACTTTTTATTTAAAATATAGTATGTGTAAAGTATACAAATAAAAGCATTTGCATGTTAAACTCAAGGAGTGTGTCCTTGTTACGAGAGAAATATTTCACCAACAGATTTGTTGCTAAACAGAGAGCCTATATACTAGAAGGCAATATCTTTTTACCACATGGTCTATTTAAGCACATGAGATGAACATTTAGTGCTAGCCCCTTTTTATTACCAACGCATTTGATGTCTACCATGAGGTGAGTTCCAGTAAAAACAATTCTTAGAGAAGTAAAAACAATTCTTTTTGATATCTGTGCTACATAAAGGTAGACACTAATAATAAATTAGTGTCTACATGTGCGACAAAATAATGTGTAATTCATCACACGACAGTGAATTTCTTTGGTGCAGTATATTGCTTACCTAAACATAATAGTGTCTAAATTATCTTATTCATTTCGTGTAGATTAGGTAAAATTATATAATGAATAGAAATCAGAGAATATGGCACTCATAGTTATTGGCACATGGAGGAGGGATACTCCTCTACCACACGAGGGACCTTTTTTCTTTCTTTTTTTACTCGAAAGTGAAACATATAGTGCAAACGTTTGGTAAGATATTGAATTATTTCCATCAAAGAGTAGGAAATTGGATATAAAGTAGTATTCACTGAGGGAAATGGGTAATATATGGAAGGGTGTGGAAGGGGGATCCCCTCCCTCTCCCCACCCCCCCCCCCCCAACATGAGGGAGATTTTGCATTTTCAGACCTGATATTCAGACATCTGGTGCACCCTATTGGTGAAATATTAGATTTTTGTTTCCATCAAAAAAAGGAACAAAAAGATATATAATCATGGAAGTGCGCGCGGTTATAGGGTTGCCTGCTCCCACATGAGGGAAATTTTCGTATTTTCGGACTTGAAATTCACAGAGCTGTTGCACCCATTTGGTGAAATATCCGATATTTGTTTTCTATTTGAAAACGTTAGGAAAAATATATTCAGGAAAGCGTCCGGGAGGAAGAAGTGTGAGAGGAGAATACTCCTTCCCATACGATGGAAATTTTGGGATTTTCCAATTTGAAATTTAGAGATTTAGCGCACTCTTTTGGTGAAATATCTGAGATTTGTTTTTGTCCTTTAAGTATAGAAAATATATATTTATGGAAATATGTGGGGGAGGTTTATGAGGTCATGCACCTCCCACAAAATGGAGATTTTTTTTTCAGGTTACGGGTTTTATGGTGCGCTCTGTTGATGAAATACTAGATTTTTGCTTCTATTACAAAGTGTAAGTAGAATAAAGACTAGTATATTCAAGGCAATGAGCTAGTAGAGGATGGGGGGGGGGGATCACTTTCCACTGGAGGGAGTTTTGCATTTCGATGATTGTCATTAAACGGCCTAATGCACCCTTGGTGTTATATTGAGAAAATTGTCCATCCTCAAAGAGGAGATAATAATAGTCTCAATATCCCCATCCCCCACCAACACGAGGGAGCTTTTACACTTGAATAGAAATGAAAATAATTATGTCATTTACATACATTTGATGGAATATTTGGGAATTGTTAATCAAAGAGGTATTTAATTAATATTGGGGGAAGTGAGCGGTTGAAAAGTTAGGGCAAAACGGGTATAGGTTGGGGAGGGGGGATGCATCCAACCCAACCTATACCCGTTTTGTGCACATTTTAAGGGAAAGATTCCACTGGACCTTCTGAGTTGTTGAATCTCGAACATTATGTTGAATTTCTTTGTCTCTTGAAACAGGCTAAAAACAGCAACTTTTGATAAACAAACGGCGGCCATTTTGGGCAACATTTGGTTTTCGCGAAGAACTCACGTGGTTTTATTTGTACTTACAATGTACGTGCTTCATGATCTCTGAATAAGTATTTCGTTGGGTTCCTTATGTCTCAAAATATATATTTATACATTTAAGTGCATATCGCCGTCACTTAGTTGCAGGGTTATGAGAAAAACAGGAAATGGCAGCCATTTTGGACACCATTTTTGAAAGTGCTCGGGTGCTTTATTTGTGTTTCAAAATCTCCGAATAAGTGTTATATTTGATTCCCTATGACTCAAAACGTACATTTCGACATTCCAGGTGTGTACAGTTGAAATCTACTGGCAAAATTATGAAAAAAAAAATCAAGAAATGGCGGCCATTTTGGACGCCATCTTGGATTACGGTACTTGTGTGCTTCAACAACTCTTAATATGTATCTTAGTGAGTTCTTTATGCTTCAAAACATATATTTAGACATTTAGATTTTGTATTTGGGTTCTCTGGTTGAAAAGTTATAAGAATTTCTGAAAATGGCGGCCATTTTGGACGCCATCTTTGATTGCGGAAAACGCTCAAAGAGGATTTATGAGGACTTTTAGTATGTTATTCTAGACATTTTTCTGGACTTATCCTGAAAAAATCAGCTTGTTACCAAAAATGTCCACGTTAAAACTAATACTCTTGGACTAAAATATGTTTGTTGTTAATAAACTCGACTTAACTCAAATTATCAATAATACAACAGCATCTCAGGTCACATAAAATGCACTCTCAACCAGGTGAAGACGAGTCCCAAGAATACTCGGGCAGGTGTCTATGGGAAATACGTGTTAAAGCAAAATCAGTCCGTCCTCAATGGGTTAACAAATAATCACTCACACATTCTACCAGTAACTTAACTAAGTCTGAGGGCTTACCCGTTGCCCCATACCACCATTGTCTCCATGTTCACCTGGCATTCCCTGCATAAATCAAAGCAAAAGAGTCACATGGCATATGTTATAAATAAGTCTTCCACGATCACTCATTCAGGGATCATTTTCGTACAAGGATGAATTAGCTCAAATTTTCTGAAAATTTGTGGAATTCCACAATGAATATTTTGAGAAAAGATTTTTTTGGGGGGTCATTTTTATCATATATTACTATCTTTTGTACTGAAGTTTATCTAAATGACACAATATGGTATTCAGCATATAGGCCTATGGTTTGCAAGCAGAAGAACTTAGTGATCAAATCATCAAGTAATGAAGTCAGAACATACCAGTAGTTCTTATCAGGCATGACAATTTTATGTCTGAGATTTATATTTAAATTTCTATTTCAATACAATATTTCTCAATGTCCAAAGAATAACAAAACATTTGTAACACTGCATAAAATACGAATTATGACATTTCATCAGAAAGAAACAAAAACATAATTATAATCTTCATGTAGCTTGACAAAGGTGACGAGTCCCGCACCTGTTGTCCCTGAACTCCAATGGGACCAGCCCTCCCTTTAAAGCCTCGTGACCCAGGGGGGCCAGGCGCTCCTGGCATTCCTTTCCATCCATTAAATCCCTGCAGTATCACATAAAATGTAATGAATACATCATCACAGACAATGCCGCAAATTCAAATAATCATCCTCGAACAGGATTAAGGTATCATGGAAATCATTGCCAACCAGACAAATTGAAGATTCCTGGTTGGTAATAAACAGAATATCTAAAAATTTCAGGACCATGGAGTCAAACAGCATCAAAGTCAAATTGGTCCTCTGACAGTTACGTATGAAAGACAATCAGTAAAAATAAACAGAACTCTAGCTGGTATGCAATGAATCAATGTTGGAGAATATATTTGACCAAAAAAAAGTGGAGAAGTGAGGGACTTTATCACATGTGGTGCAGAACAGTTTCATTAGTTTTCCCTCTTTAAAATTTGTTCTGATTTTTTTCTTATATTTGTATGTTATGATACAAAAGTTGATTAAATGCAGACTTGACTGATATACCTCTGTTTCCCCTCTCTCTCTTTCTGTATCTCTCACTCTTATTTTTTCCTTATATAAATACTATTATGCTAGACGCAGCAACAATAGATAAGATGTCTTATTACAGTCACTGTCACAAACATATTCTTTGAAGTGAATTTCTGTCATTGATCTGTCATATTATCTAAGTACCCTTATCTTTACAATCTCTTTATAGTATATTTAGGATTACTTACATTTGAACCTCCTTTCCCAAGATTCCCCTTTTCTCCAGGCTTTCCAGGTGGACCCTAAATGTGTTTTGAAATAGATGACATCCATAAATGTGCCCTGAATAAAGAAAGAACCTCTATAGCCTTGCTTCAAGGGTATTGAAGGACTGAATCAATTCTTTTAGGGTGCATTTATCTAAACATTTTCTGAGGCAGAATCACGATTCTAAATGCGTTTGAGGCATTCTTGGGCAAAAGATAAATGCAACCACATTTTCAAATGCGTTTAGAAATGCTGATTTGAAATGCCATTTAAAGGGTGATTTAATATGCGATTGAGATCACGATCGCCTTTCTGTAAGTAAACGCAATGCCATTTGAAACGTGTTCCTCCAAGCTGCCAAAGTCAACTTCCAGTATAGTGTACATGCCATTGGTAACGAAGAAGTGTGCACCTCAGTTGACCTCTACCTCACAGGTTCAACGGTGCAAAGAAGCTCCACAGTGACAACATTTGAATCATCATATGATGTTTAGATAAATGCGGCATCCTGAGAATCATGTTTCAAACCATGCTTGTAAACGCCATGTGAAACACATTTTGAAACGTGATTCTTTCTCTCCAGTGAGATAAATGCAGCCTTAGAACCGAAGTCTGATTCTTTCATGTCTCTATCATTACATGTTGTCTGCACGAAAAGTGCAATCATTTCCATAGAAGTTCTTCTGACTTTTGAAAACTTATACACCACATAGTGCATTCTTCAATCAGGTAACAGGTAACAATCATGTAACCTATATCTTGACATAATGTTAGTAGCTGTTTTTTTATGGCAGGATATGTTTTGTATCTTTACAGCAGTATTGTTGAAAATGAAAATGAATAAATGAAACATGAAAATTGGTGTAAAGTGTGAAAGACAAGACATATCATGATTGTTAAATAGGCCACAATCAAAGTAAGAGATAGGCTTAAAGGCTTCCATAGATATGAAATGAGCAGAGTAGGTAAGCAAATGCAAAGTAGGATTTTGTTGCATTAGGCTGCAAGCAAAGTGAAAGTTTAATGGACATGACTCTTAAAACTGACGCTTTTGGTGTGCCATTGCCCCCTAAAAACTGGCCTTCCTTGTCTGAAAATGATAAATCAAAAGAAAGAAATGCTGTTATTTTACTTGCAAATACATTCAAGCAAAGAAATGTAAACAGCTATTAAATGCAGAAAGCTGAATTAATCTGCCCTACAAAAAGATGGTGAAAGTTACATGATATGGACATGTTGTGGTTCCAATCTGTTTATCTATGTTTTGTTGTGCTGCTGTTACAATGTATGCATTGACAATACACCAAATATACAAGTTTAGCACAATTCTACCATGTGTTAGTTTTCTGAAAGCAGACGATACAACAAATGATACATAGATAAATCCATGATATTGATTTTACCATCTCACAGATCCAACAGTTTCATTGGTTACACTCACTTTAGAATGTTTAAAACCATTTTCTGCTTCACCAAATGCTGTAAATCTGCAGTAGTCTTCACAAGTTTTTAAATTATAGTGCATATTTTTTTCACATATATCACTCATTCAAATTTCCATATGATTAAAATGCATATATATGAAAAAAAAAAAACATACAAGACGTTGCAGTATAATTAGGACCCTATTACTACTTAATATTGAAATTAAGACTTGAGACAACAAAATGATAATCACATTTATTAAAATCAAAGGACAAAACCATGCAGAATAAACAAGTAGTGCAAGGCATGATCTTATCACAGGATTCATGCAAGGCATGCTCTTATCACAGGATTCACAAACTGTCATGATGATAAATGTTTGAACATTTTCTCCATAATCTAATTTAATAGCATAGATAGGCCTATGAAGTCGAATTATACAGTTGAATAAATAAAGTCATACATTTCCTTCCTATACAACCAGTTTAGCTCCAACCAATAGCCATTAAGTCCTGTCTTCATTTTTATCAAATCTTATTACAAATCACATTTTCCTCTCAGAAATAAGACAACTCATCCTGAGATTGTTAAACCTCTTTATGAATAAACCAAATGTACGCGTACTGATGATATCATCAAATTTCTTGATTCAATATTCATTATTGTACACAAAGTATATCCATACATCTTTCTGTGAGATTAAATAAAAAATTGATACAGTTATAACAGCTTAAAACTTTCACTTTCTTTATAATCTGGTGTTGTATCTCTAAATACTTATAGAGTCAGTTTAGCCATTAGCATAATGGCAATTAATACTATATCATCATGAAGAATTCTGAGCAAGGTCATTTGCATAGGTCTTCTATGGCATGTGGTGGTCAGTTTGGTGGTCAAGTCACTCTTAACCTGTTGAGGACGAATCCTGAGTATACTCGGGCAAGGGTCTATGGGAAATGCGTGTTGTATCAAAATCAGCCCATCCTCAATGGGTTAATTGGTCAGTTACTCTTGTAATTTGAAAATAATAAATGTATTAATACTGATAGTAGAAATGAAATAAAGATAATTAAACACATGCATGTATCTTATTTTTCTGGTTGTCTATTAAATGCCATCAAAATCATTTCTAAATGTGAGATATTCATGTCAGGTTAAGCAGAAATTAATGCTTTGATAATAAGAGTTAAATGTCAAAGAAAACAAACACATCTGCACTGGTGAAATGGTTTATTATTGTAAATTGTGTTACTATAATGTCTGAGAATTAGTATTTCTGACATAGCTAACATGCAGGTGTTCAGCCAAGATTTCCCTTTTCAAAGGTTCAATATCAAAGAGTATTTCTGTCTATTGACTATCTATTTACAATGATATCTAAGGACATATCTATGGAGAGAACAAAGACAATTTAACTTGACAGGAGTTGGATTTAGATTTGTTCTTCATATGAATGTTCCTTTCCCATTTTTCCAACTTCTCCATTAAAGTGCATTGCTTTTTGCATCAAATGCTCAATGTTTGCTTTTCTTTAAAAAAGAAAGAAAGAATGAATGAAGTATATACTGGTTAGCATGAGGTATGGGAAAAGCAGTTGAAAATATCAGTGAACTAGATTTGCCTTCAAGAAGAATTTGACAAAACAAATCAAATTGCATGGTTCAACACTTTATCTGAACGCATACAATGTAATTGATTGAGAGAATGACTTTCTGAAAATCATTTCATGTCCACAGTACTCTTCTGCACTTCCTGTCAGTGTGGACTGACAATGTGCTGTTATACATAAAATCATTTCAATCTTCTTAAGTGCTCCAGCAACAAAGCCCACACACAAAGCAATTGATTGACCACTGTACTGGAAAACAGAACGAGTATAGTATCTTAATATCTGCAAGTTGACCAAAAGACATGACAGACTTCTGAAATGATGACAGACTTTCTTAGATATTAGACCCTGTTTGAAGTGCGAGGCTCGGCCGCGGCCAAGCCCACCTTCATTTCAGTGTAAACGCGCAAAAGGCCAAATGCGGGGCCAAATTTGGCTGCACATCTGGCCATGCTCTGGAGGTGGTCTTGGTCGCGGCTCGGCCGTGGCCGAGCCCGGCCTTTTCTCAGTGTAAACGCAAACTGGGCCAAATGTGTGGCCAATTTTAGTCTGGCTTCCAAACCCTCTGCCCGTACTATTTCGTTATTCAGGATATTAACCCCCTCAATGTCAAAAACTAGTATAGTTTAAGGTGGTTTTGTCCTGCAAAGGATTTCTCCTTCGGCAAAGGCCTTTGCCCGAACGGCGACTTCGTCGCCATGGAATCCAGTTGGCAAAGGGCCTGAAAACCAGATTATACCAAATTGCGTTTGTTTACAAGCAGAGCGCCACTACGACAAAATATTAAAAGGTTTGAATTAAAAGCGCGGGCGAGCCCAGCAGTGTAAATGGACAAAACTGCGGGGCTTGGCCCCGCAATTGAGGCTGGGCTCTGCCCAGCCCCGCACTGTAAACGGGGTCTAAGAGATTGCTTTGTCTATAAAATATGGTGTAGGCCTACATATCTGTATCCTGTTAAAACCACACAACGAAATAAAGAAAATAGATGCAATGTATCTCTTGGGTTTACAATGCATGCCAGTAATCAGTATCAATTTCAGAAATAAACATATACATAAATATTTCACATATGGGTGTATATGTGTGCAATGTGTGTCTGTTTGTTGAGGATAAGTGTGTACATGCATCTGTGACTATCATCAAAATATCCCAACACAGTTGCAGACATTGAAGCCATAGCAGGGACATCTCGCTTAAAAGTTAAAATTTATCTCTTCAAAAACTGAAAGTTTGTAACTGTAACCTTTTGGTCATAAAATACTGAAATTGGATATAGGTCCTACACAACACATACATGGTTCCAGCATGTGATGGAATAAGTTGTCTGTTTCTTGTTTCAATTTCAGAGTAAATTTATATGAATGTTTCAAAATTCAAAACCCTTCACTTTTATGAGGCGTGTAACTCATGTATTTTGAGTTGAAGTATCACATTGAATTACCAAATCTACTTCATATTATGGTTTCAAAAGATTTGTTATTGTGCTTTTGTGTGTGGGTGTCTGTGTGTGTGTGTGTGGGGGGGGGGGGGGTCATCGGGGTAGTGCTTGATAAAGGGGGTAGTACTCTTCTTAACCTTTTACTATAAAAAGATCAACAGTGCCTGCATTAAGTTCCCCACCCCCTTCCACAGCCCTGTCATGACTGACAACATGCATCTTAACTTCAGAACCAAACTGTACCTGTGGATTTTATAATTTCTGTGGCAAGTCAGCAACAAAATGTAATGTTTCACAAATTCTATAAATGTATCCAAGAAAAGAGTTTGGTGACTTTGCCTCTTTCTAGGCCAAGCAATCAATGGTCTGTGACTTTATCAGTCATCATTTGGCAGTGGAGGGTCACATATAATAATCAGCTTGTATTCATGCACGTACATGTAGTGCTCGACGTGTACCAGAGTTTCATCCTTGATGCGTGACCATTAGCACAATGGATCATACTTGACATATATGCCTACAAACTTAGTGCCTTCTTATAATATAAAGTGCTGAAGTCTGTCAAAAAGGATGTTCAAATCGCTGAATTACAGTCAATATATAAAAATATAATAGTCACCATTCATGAAGGACTTAAGCTTGCACTGGTGAGCGTTGCCCTACTTTGGCAAAAGGAAGCAAGTGACATACCGTCTGAATATGAGTTATCGATGCTTTCATAATTCACATAATGAGCTCTTCTTCCTGGCCAAATTTCATGCAGAAACACTCATCCTATTGACATCATGATAGTCCACTGACGTCAGTGTAAATGACAGACACATTTTGCTCTTTTACGAGAAATGTCACTTTTGTCACTTGCTTCCTTTTGCCAAAGTAGGGCAGAATTATTACGGTCTGCTCTTTGTGTGCCATATTTCATGCACATCTGACTCAGTTGACGGCTTGCCAACTCACACATTTTGCTCAAACGCACAACCACACACAAACCAATTAATAAATTGCAATATGCTATAGTACATTGATATCATCACATTTAAAGCTATGTCATGAAATTGACATCACAGCAAGATTGCTCATTTCTTCTACAAATTGCTATGTGGCTTTAGAAAAAAGTATTTTCTGAAAGTGCTCGTACCTTTGCAATCAAAATAATGTGACACACAGGGTGCTCACATTGTGGCACTCAAAGAGTTAAAAAAAGCAAACTAATCACTCTTGTTGGCAAATGAGTATATGAATATAAGAATGACCCAAGTCCATGGAAGACCATTTCGAGTAAACTCAAAAAAACTTCATATCTTTTTTATTTGTCGAATAATATTCTATTTAACTGTGATGGGAAGGCAACATTGTATATACAAATGAGAACATATATTATCATGACAATTAACATTTACATTAATTGTGGAGAGGCCATTTTGTTTGGTGGACTTGGGTCGTTCTTTGATTCATATGGACTTGGGTCGTTCTTTGATTCATACACATGATATTCTGCTATAGAGATGAGAGAAGGATGAGAGAGGGCGCTATTATATGAATGTAAGAATGACCCAAGTCCTTCATTTTTACATTCATATACGATTTAACTTATTAATTTCAGGCACTTCCGGGGGTAATTAGGATTTATCATTTATACACAAGATGAGTCCATGCATAAGCTACAATTTCCCATGTCAAACTGAATTTGGCCAAAAATTGGACTTGGGTCGTTCTTATATTCATATACTCAAATATTAAGATGTTAAATATCATGCTAGCAAATCTATTTATCCCATGTTAAGATTACAGAAAACTTAGGGTTAGCATTAGACCCACTACTCACATCAAATTGGACAAATTTTCCCCTGAGAATGTGGAATAATTGCAATTTAGTCTCTCAGGGGACACATACAATGTAATTCCAATCGCACACTTACAGTTCATTTAGAACCCCAAACAAACTTGTTTCGAACTACATTTCAGTGTTAAGACCACCTATCAATATTGTTCAGAATCGCTCCAAATAATCTCATTTGAATCAGATGACTATGCATATAATCGTGTACGTAAGAAGAATGATTTAAATGCAGTTTTCTTTCAGCATCGATTAATAAACCAGTTCTTGTTACATTTTCAACTGGAAGAAAGATTTCTATTACCTATTTCAAATCAGAATTGTTGATACACTTGGACCAGTCCTAGAAACTGTATGTATATTCACACTGGAATAAAATTACATGAGGCCCAAAGTCATGGCCACCCATCAACATCATATTCTTTAAATAGACTATGATTAGCACTTTCAGCATTTGGACAGGTCTGATAGTCTCTCTCAACAAAATCAATGCATTTCTTTAAAAGAATGGACTGATGAGATGTGAGAATTTTGAATGGTATAATTGTCTTGGAAACTGATGCTTCAGAAAAAAAGTAAATGATGCCCTACTTATTGCATCAAAGTTTTTAAAAACACAGGATACTTTTATCTCAACAACCCAATGCTCATGAAAATTTGCTATTGCTTAATGGTCTCTTCCTCCTTTGGTCACCGCATTATAGCCCCTGATCAAATTTTATTATCTATTTCAATGCTTGGTATCTTGCAAACAATCTGGAGTATTTACCTACAGAAATATTACCTTCCAAAGAAATATGAGACAGTGACCACAAGTTTCAATGCCTCCATTCTACTCCTTACACAAGTTTCAGTATCATTTAATGTTTTTTTTTTCATGTAGTCTAATTCATCAAAATGTGAACATTTTAAGATCTGTATAATAATCTGTGATTACATTATCCCACAGTAATTTCATTATTGTTAAGATCTCATGACAGCATATCTTACAAACAGCTCTTAATAGTTTTGCATACAAATGACTTAAAGTGTGACACTTCTTTAAATTCTTTGGACTGTTTTATTTTTTTCTCTCATCTTGAAATAAATACAGGAATACGATCTTAAGCATGGCAAGGAGAAAGCTCTTCTTTTGTAGAAAAAAAAAGAGAACATTTCCTCTGTCAAACTCATGAGAAACACTTTTCATTCTTTTGCAATGTTGTAGAAGCACAATAATCTTTATTTATTTCGGCAAAGTCAAGGAGAAAGCTGTTCCTTTAATGCTACCCTGCCAACAATAGGATCTTTCTTTGTGGCAAACGACCATGGAATATCAATCCAGCAGCACTTAAATCAAATGACACTCCTCTTTCGATGGGATTGTTATTTAACTTCCTGACTGATTTCAATATTACTCACATTTTCTCTGAGGAGGCTATTTGTTCCACTGCCTTTGATATAAAAACAGTTTCTTTTCTTGTTCATGTTTTTTTTTCACAACTACCTTTGATTCTGTTAACTTGTTTGCACATAGGAACATGCCCATGCAATAAATTATGCATTTTCTACAAGCTGCGTATTACTCATTATTCATGTTATATTCACTGCAAAAAATCACTGGTCCAATTTCACCACACTTTCTAATGATCTGTTTATTTCTTTTCATCTACTACTTTTTTATGTTCTGACTCAAGTTTCTTTCCTGGCTCTTTTGAGAAATTATCTAAGACACCAGGGGAACGACTTGACGGTTTAATTAATTCTGTCTTTTCTCAATCAAGGAGCAAAAATACTTGGAAGCATTAAACCAGTGAATTCATACTCTGCCACTTTACTCATACAAATATTTTGAGTTCAAATCTATTTCACTTTAACTTTCAGAAAGGTTCTAGTCCGTGTTGCACATCCACACATGATCGTTCATTTATCAAGTGGATCTCCACAGAAAATTCATTTCACCTGCTATTAATTCGTCTTCTGACAAAAGACAAGTTTCCAATATGTTCGACAAGTGTTTCTACACGTTCTTGACAAGAAAGTAGTATTTGATTATGGATCTAGATTTTCATAATATCAGAATTAGAGCAAAACAATTCTCATCATCTCAGAATTGTGTCTTAATTCTTTGTTTTTCACTTCTGGTAAAATGGCAGAGTCTGTGTAAGGGCTATAGGTGAGCAAGCTTTCTTTTACTTCAAGAATTCATTTCTACACGTTATCTTCTGGGTGATAAAAAAAAAATATGTTGAGTATGAGGAGAGCCCTCAGCATTAGCGTTTGAATGGTATGAATGCATAAGATGTTAAAGCATCTAAAAACAGCACTCAGCTATGTTAAATTTAAATGCACCAGGAATCAAGTTCTGTCGATTAGGAGGTTGGTACATGACAACTACATTAAAATGTACTATGCCAGACACTAAAAATCTGCAAATGAGTGTGGTATTAGAGCAAAATCAACACCAAACCAAGCTGGGACTGTTTGGCATGATTCATTTGGTTTGTCTGATCGTTTAGCTGTTCTTTCTTTTGTTTGGGTTGTGGTTGGAGGTATCCCCTAGATATTAGTACTAGTGCAAAGAAAAAAAAGTTTTGGTGGGCTAATTAGAGACAAAATATGATGTGAGAGAACCAATTAAAGATGGTTTAGCTCCAGAAGGTAGCAAGAAATGAGATTTCATCAAATACAAGAGAGTTGCTCACATCTAGTCCTTTTTCACCTTTAGGGCCCCTTTCTCCTCTCTTGCCTCGAATGCCCTAGAAAAGAACAGAAAAAATCATCTTACTGAGTCCTGGTCGAGACTTCTGGGCTCATTACCTCCTGATTTATCACTTTATATTCACGATGCATCAATGACCTAGTGAATTTTTGATAAACTGTCATCATCATCATCACAATCACACAGAAAACCCAAACAATATTCAAAATGTTATCCCACTTCTTTGACTACAGTAATAATGTTCATATTGTTAAGAACATGAAAATGACGAACATAAATTTACCAACCATTTATTTCATTTGCCCTATTTGTCTATATCCAGCCTATTAAATATGGTCTTGCTTCATTTTTTCCTGTTGTTTACTGATCAAGTTTTGGTAATCTAAAGTGGGTCTGCAGCATCCCAAAATGCATATGAGCAGTGGCGGATCCAGGGGGGGGGGGGGGGGGGGGGGCGCAACTGGCGCACGCCCCCCCCTTTATTTTTCGTTAAAAACAAAAGAAAAAAAAATGGAAATGAAACCCGGAAGTGGCACCATATTAGTCACGCCCCCCCCCCCCCCCCCCCCCCTTTACAGAATTCCTGGATCCGCCCCTGTATGAGGATACATTTTGATTTCTGAGCATAATTCAGAACTGGTAACAGGTGTTAGCTCACTCTTAAGTCCACCAAGTATACGTGTAGGATTCAGTGCTGGATGACAAGGCAATATTACAACCTCATAGATACTTATTCATGTGGCTAAACTTTGTTACTTTGGCTCATCAATTTCACTAAACATCACTTCCTCATCTTGTATAGATGACCAAATGTCTTTCTTTTTTGCCATGACTAAAAGAGAATTACTGTTGCATACATTGTTGAGGTAATTTCAGATATCAGATTTAACTGTCTGTGTGAACAAAGAGAATATATCAGCTACTTGTACTTTATCTATTGTAGTAGGTCTGAATTTGTGGCCATTAGGTAATGTAAACAAAGCATCTTGTGTCAAGCAACAGACAAATATGTTGTGAAGTCAGGGTGTTAGTGGATGTAAAGATTAACCAATTATCTCTGGAAATCTGGTGGGATCTGTACAAAGTTTACACAGACTTCAGAATTTCATAGAATATGGGCTAACTCCTGAAAAAAATCAAAATAACAATAGCAATCTCATAAACATATCTTCAAAGTAAAGTAGACATGAAGAGCTTAACTACAAAACAGGTAAAACGCCATTTCGCATTTGAAGGTCAGTCCATCATTAGATGGAGTAAAATAAAACCTCTATGAAGATACCTCACTTCTTGCATAACAAGGAATATTCTTGAAGTTATGATTAAAAGTATCTCACATTTTCTTATTTTCAGGTTTAATTGCAAATGTCTAAACTTTACATAGACTGAGTAAGCTTGTTCCACAATTAAACTCTTGATATATGTATCTGATTTCATATTAATAACAGTATAGCCTATATTGAATTTCTAACTAAGAACAAATTTCCAGTTACCAGGAGTGTTGGGAAATGAAAAAAAAACACCTTGAGGACTTCCTCATTTGTGATTCACATTTTTTGATACACATTGTGATTGCTTTTTAGTCAAATTCAGGATTTAATATCAAATCTCCCATCTTCATCTTTAAATCTTTGTTAAGAGTGGCAGCAATGGGCTAATCCCACATATGGAAGATAAAGTAAACAAAATCACAATTATCACCTTCCATCCAATAATGACCTACTATCAGAACTGTCTTTCCCATTTGCTTCTGCCACAGCAACAGACACTCCTGCTACATGCATTGGCCCACATTCTTTTTCTTATTTAAAAGACCCCCCCCCCCTCCAAAAAAAAAAAGAAGAAGAAGAAAAAAGAAGAAGAAGAAAAAAAGAAGAAGGAGAAGAAGAAGAAGAAGAAGAAGAAGAAGAAGAAGAAGAAGAAGAAGGAGAAGAAGAAGTAGCTGCCAGGTCACTCAACCCTGCTGTGAGACCTTGGCAGGCTAGCAGCAAGAACGTATTACTTGAAGACACCATAACCCCATCCTCAATTAAAAAGCTTCTGCCATAGGAACATCGTTACAAGGGGGAAACCACTGAGAGGATCATTGCTCCCCTGAATCCCCCTGCCCCTCCACCACCCCTCTCCCCTTTCTTCACCTGTAGCCTCTAAGTTTCTAATTCACAAAAATTCTCTGGCCATGGACGTAGCATTCCATATCCCACAGTGACTCGATGTGGTACTATCTGACTCTCGAGATGTGATACATGACCGTGAAGAGTAAGAAATTGAGTTAGCTCTCCTTGCATCTCTGGTCTTGTTTCATTTTCTGTTTAGTTTCAGGTGTCAGAACTCCCATGCTGATGAGTCATTCATATAATTCCTCCAAGCTCAAACCTCCAAAGTCTTTGAATAATGAGAACAAAAACTGTACAAAAATTGCAATGAACTTTCTGAACTAATGTAAACTTTCATTTCCTTGCTTTCACTGATTTTTCAACTTTGTGCTTATTACATTCAGGTGCTCACTTTACCCCATAAAGCATTTAATTTTTGTGTCATTACAAAATAAATTACACGATCAAAACTAAATACTTCAGAAGTACTTTCATGAGCACTTGGAAAATCATCAGTAATTGTATATTCTCATGCACAGCATGGAAAGGACATTTCAAACCAACTGTTGACTAGCATCTACCTATACATGTTTTGAGACATTACACTTATAAAGACTATCCGTTTATCAAAACAATTACCACCATTACCTATATCATTGCCATAATTCTTGAGAACAAGATGAGAAATATCATATAATGAAAAACAAAACAAAGATAACATTAAAACTCTACTGTTTGTGGTTTAATTTCAGATCTCTCTTCATTTTGGTTCTACATTTCTTACTGCATAGACAGAAAAATAAACATACTAATTGTGCAACTGCTATCACAGGCGCCGTCTCATTTACAAACACTCGAAGCGATTTGATGTGACAAGTCTCAAAGGCTTTTTTTCTCACAACCTATTTAATGTCAATAATACTAACGGGAGGCAATCAATTTACATACTGTGAAAGCAAAACAGTGCTTAATGACAATCTAAATGCACGACTTCCTTCCTTTACAACCCACTTTTACAAACAATCCAGCAACCAGTTTTGATGGCTTCATTTACTCATATCAGCTGACACTTGGTTAAATGACTTACCGCAAAGTGAAACCACAAACTAAGCTTTTCTTTTCCAACCATTTGTTTGTCTGCGTGTATTTTTGTACCTGCCCATTGCATTTTTTTTAACCATCCGTTGGCTCAGTTTCACAGCCCAGAATTGAAGGTTCAATCCCCTCAAGCAGCTAGAGATGTAAATTTGGAAACATTGAATGCCGCAGAGTCTCACATCTTAATGATATCTGGTTTCCATGGCATGCTCTACAGCTATCATATATCATCACCTGCTGGCTTGATTTTATGATTATATTCACATACAAGCTGTATTTTTTTTAATGCTTTTTTTTAATGATTACTATGATTGGTGGTCTAAACTACTTGCTGTTTATCTTTACGTGACCCTGTGCCTACGTAGAGCTGATCCACTGAGAAATGTTGAGGGAAAAAATGCAGGGTATCTCATTTTCATTTATATCAATTTGACCCATTATGCTTCTCGTTCTACTCCCCCACCTCTGCCAAAGAATTGGCTCAGTTACTCTTTTTCCAAAGATGAGAAGAAAGTTTGTTCAAAACATTTCTTGCAGTCCATGCTGATCTGATGCCTATTTTGCTGTATGTTTCATGTCAGTCTCTATATACCAAATTTAAACAATTTCCCTTCTATTGAGAGCATTTTCAATGGTTGCAAACAGAGACATGCAAAGTTCAACAAACTTTCTCTCTTAGTTATGATATTTGGCAAAGGATATGTCTATACTCCTCTCACAAATTCTGAAAATGTATTTGCATTGTGTTTATCACTTACTCTCTAAAAAAATCGAGTGAAAATATTCACTCCTAAAAGAGTGAATACAAAAAAGAATGAATTTAGAGTGAAATTGGAGTGAATTTTGAGTGAAAATGTTCATATTTACTCATTTTGGAGTGACCTCAGGGATCACTCGAAGATTTTGGAGTGATCCCTGAGGTCACTCTAAAACGAGTGAAAATGAACATTTTCGTTCAAAATTCACTCCAAATTCACTTTTTTTTTGTATTCACTCTTTTAGGAGTGAATATTTTCACTCAATTTTTTTTAGAGAGTATGTCTCCATTTGTTAGACCCAACATGTTCTTCATCGAGCACATAATGATGCTCTATTTTTCTCTCTGTGAAAGATATATGCAATCAAATCAGTCATTTGGAATGGATTCATCGATTTTGAATAGGTAGGCACATTGTTTCATACATTATTAATACATAAGGTGCCTACATGGATACAATCAATCAATCAATGCATGAACTCATTCTACACAACACACGCTAAATTGCTATTTACCAATGACTGATCATCTTAAACAATCCAGCACACATTTGATAACAGAGGATATTTACTTGTACAGCCTTCTAGATGATTGAACTTGTGTTAGAAGGACACTAAGTGTGATTGATGTAAGAAAAGAAGAAAAGCAAGATAGACTAAAAAAAAAATACTCACTTGGGCTCCCTTTGGGCCAGGTGGTCCTGGTTCCCCTTCTGGTCCTGGTTTGCCGGGTGGGCCTGGATCTCCTGGTGGGCCTGGTTCTCCAGGTCTGCCAATCTCATACTCCTGGGAAGTCAGGATATCAAACATTAATTAGCAAAATGACATATATCGAGCCAACTTTGAGCCAAATTTCCACATGGGTTCATACGTTTTACAACAGTGAAAAAAAAAGAGTAATTGTAATCCCCTACATGCCCCCATACTGTTACATTTTTGTTAGTCCATACAACATATATTCATCTTTAAGTCTAGAAATGGAATAAAACACAGTGTTCAATAGAATTTAAGGGCTGTTATTGTCTTTCCTAATCAATATTAGGCCACTCAGTTGAATGACAAAACAAATTTTCAATGAACATTCATTATTTGACCTTCATATATTAGTACATAGATGTCAGTCCAGTGTTACATAGGGCCTATGTTTGCCCCCCCCCCCCCCAAAAAAAAAAAAAAAAATTATTTTTGCATAAATTCTAATTGTTAATAATGGGGAAAAGTTATCTCTCATTCAAGTGATCTAAAAGATCATATCTTATTGGGGGTTGATGCTCACTGGAAACAGAAAATAATCTGACATCCCTGAAATGTACCCTTTTACTGTGGAAATACCCACAGAACATTGAAGCTGATATGATAATTTAGTTGAAGAATGATAGAAGAAAATCATTGAAATAAAAATAAATCAGCTCAGCAAATTTGAAAAAAAAAGCCTTTGATTTGGACAAAAAAAAATCCACATAGGTTCATTGGCATTATAGGAAGGAGAAAAAGAGTAATCTCCTACATATGGACATAGTCAGGCGGTAACTATATTTTCTATATCACAATGCACTGCCGACATTAGAATTACACAATAATGTATGGCTAAATAAATGATTTGTAGTGTCAAAATGGGATGTCACTAAGGAAAGGTTACAAATAAAACAGTACAGTATTCCACCTGCAAGGAGTAGATGGGGATTCAAACTGCAGGGCATAGAAGGGGATTTCCCTACACTGTATCTGTGTGTGGACATGAGTTCACTGACCTACATCAGCTTTTCATCTATGTCTTAGATACTTGGACTGATGTTTCACTCCTAGAAAATGTTTCTGGTACAGTATAAAGGCAGATCAAATTTGTTCATACCCCACCAGGTACTCCTTTGGGTCCCGCCGGCCCCGTTGGTCCTGGACTTCCATCTCTGCCTGGCTCACCTGGCGGACCAGGCAGCCCTCTTAGGATCTGTAGTCAACAGGTGTCATGAGGAAGAAAAAATTAACCCATTGAGGACGAGTCCCGAGTAAACTCGGGCAGGTGTCTATGGGAAATGCGTGTTGTAGCAAAATCAGCCCGCCCTCAATGGGTTAATACTCTCCAGGCAAACTTTACAACTCTAACATGGTACAGTGAATACAACTCTATATCTTCATTAAGAGGAGATACTGGTTTAAATTATGCAAGGTGCGTACTTCACTGGACGAGATGATTTACAAGTAAGGCAGATTTGATGAAAAAATAGGAAACTTGACAACTTTGCTAGAATAAAAACTTTGATATTTCAATAGTCTCCTCTTTGAATTTAAAACTGGGAATGTTTTGAAATGACTATCATGACTACCAAACATTTATGTTGACAAGTAACAAATAAACTCCCATAAGACAACAGGTGTCACAAGGAAGAGCAAATTGATACTATCCAAGCAAATTTTAAAGAACTTCATCATGGTACAGTGAATACAACTCTACTATCTTCATTAACCCGTTGAGGACGGGCTGATTTTGCTAAAACACACATTTCCCATAGACACCTGCCCGAGTACACTCGGGACTAGTCTACAACAGGTTAAGAGGAGATAGGTTCTACTGGATTAAAATTATGCAAAGTGTGTACTTCACTGGATGAAATGACTTACAAATAATGTGGTTTGGCTAAAAAAATAGAATACAACTTTGCTAAGCTAAAAACTGTGATATTTCACTAATCTCCTATTTGAATTTGAAGTGTGGGAATGTGCTGAAATTGGATTTGCTGCTTTCATAAAACATGTGACTTGTAAGTGTGGCATTTCAAATTATCCAATGTATAAAGATTCTTAAATCAATATACATATTTGACTGCATGTAGATATCAAAGCCAATTTTCTCAAAACTGTATTAAAGTGGTAAAGTGGTAAAGTTTTGTGCCACAATTTGCAGGAAGTCTTTGGAAATGAAGTGAGATAATATCTAGAAAACAAAGAATCAGGAGAATGTCACAAACTCTTCATCAGAAATTTAGCTTTCATGACTATCAGATATTTATGTTGATAATTAACAAATAAAATCCAATATTGTTTTAATCTATGTTTCAATTATGTGTGTTATTAATACATATATAATATGCAAGTAAAGTCTTGTATGTTTTGAAACATGATATATAAAATGACATTTGCTTCACATTGTTTTTATGTGATGAAATCAGCATTATCACTATTTTACTCACAGGATACTGAGACCTCAGCTGCTCTAGGAGAAATGCTACGACCTCCTTGTCATCATTCATCAGGAGGTAATCAATCAGTCCCTGTGGTAGTCCCGGGATTCCCGCTTCAATAATTGTCATCCGGCTCTTCAAAAAGTGGTGGAAAATGACAAAGGAGAAATGGCAAATAGCAATTATCACCACATACTGAAGAAGCAGAAATTTTCGCATGCATTCTAATTTAGTGAATTTCGCAAGAGCCAAAATTTGTGGAATTAAAATGCATGCGAAAGTTCTTGTCTACACCAATGCATTGAATGCCGGTGGCAATTCACGAAAATTCAACCTCTCGCAATGGTGTCCTAGTTTGTAATTCATGAAATATCAAATTATACGGATATAGAACTTACTGTAACAACATGATAAGTGCAAACAGAATTTAGTTGTTGAAGTTGACTACCACATATTACATGGGTACAAAGAGGTATACACGTAGCTTTTATCTTTACTGGCTTTTTTTTTTTCTCTCTCCCTCTTATTCTTGGGGAGGGGTGGGATGGGGATGTAGGAGAGTAATGAAGAAGTTGCCTCTAATATTGGGTACACATTACTTTCACACAGGTGTATAATCTCAACAGGATATTCTATGCATGGGACTGATAGGTTCTTGTGATGATGGATTCCTACATTGAAAGGAAGAGCCTTGCTCAGCAGGCTATCTACACAGTGCAATAACACAAACTCCTCCTGGGGGTTGTGACTGCGGACTTGTATTGCTGGACACCATCATTTTGTGCACAGCAGAACATTCACATAATAGGCTATATGATGCAAATCACATGCATTCTCAAAGAAATTATAACTAGACCAGCAACAATGTGAAATCTTCACTGCTGTACAACTTAAGTATAGTGGAGAAGACACATCATGAAAAAGGATAACAATATTGCTTCTTCCATCATATACACACTTATTTTGATATGCCCAAATTTATATAATCCAATTTTTGTGACACAAGATGCACAACTCTCACCAATGCCCAGAAAATATTCTGTGAAAGGTCTTGACAATTAGTGGTTTCTAGCTTCCAAGAAGATTGTGTTCCTACACAAAGAAGAGTTCAGGGAAAAGAGTAGGAAGGGAGAAGCTATCATCGATTTATTTCAGGCAGGGAGGCCGTCTGAACAGCCGGTCCTAGGTATGGGTCACATTGTGATACCTGATCTCTCCACCTCTCTCTCTCTTACTCTCTCCATCTCTCTTCATCTCCCTCCTTTTCTTTCCTAATTTCCTCGTCTTTCTCTTTCTCCAGAATTCCCTGCACAAGATTGTGGAAAGTTCGAGGCAAGATGCCATTATTGGCAACATGCTGTTTGGGAGGACCCTGAACTCGCTGACACAATTACAGATGAGGTGGACGGGACTCTAGCGCAGCAGGGATAAAGCATTCATTGGGAACGAGCCTTTGAATCTGGAATCTTCTTTTCTACTTGTTTTTCACCCTTCTTTTCACTCAATTTGAATTGGTTTTTCACCCTTCTTTTCACTCAATTTGAATTGGTTTATTGTTTCTGCGTGGTAAATGAACTTAGATCAATATACTGAATATTCAAATTGCACATAGAGAAATAATAAACATTGCTACAATGGTTTATCTGTGCATAGTATTTGTGTATGCATGTGCGAGTGAGTGTGGATGAGGGAATTATCAACTACCTGCTATCACCAATAGTCAGTGGACCAATATATATGTATATCAAAATCCACACTAAATAAAGTATGAATTCTTCTATTTTGTTAGAGAAGTTTTGATTTATAATACAGTCCAAACCCAAGGGAATGAATTCAAAAAGCCTTATTAAGATATAAAACCAAATGATTATGATGCCATAAAAAAACCTGTAAGATATTTTGTGACAAAACAGGGTTCATCACAAGATTGCTCAAAAACACCCAGAAACAAAAAGACAGAGGCAACTAGAACAATTCACAATACTCAAACATTGAACACAATGTTGTCTATAAAGGCTTTCCTTTATCACTAAACTCTTTTGGATGAAAAAAAATCAAAAACTCACTTTCTGTGACTAACTATTACTACTGTCAGTTTCAATTTCCCTTTCAGAGAAGGAGAACCATTTCTGAGGAAGAATTCTTCAAAACACTATTTATATCTCAAATCTTCAAGAGAATTTATGTTGAAGAAAATTGATAATTCAGTTACATCTGATCAGTGGTTTTCCACAAAGAAGATTTACATGTTCAATCATTCTACATATCAGGCCTTTGTACTCTCACTTTTCTTTTCTTTTTTCTTAAACAAACATATCCTCCCAGGAATCAGTAAGATTCCAATGTATACCAACAGATGAATGGCCTTCAAGAAAATGAACAATTATGTTGTTTTTGTGACCTATTCTATTCAAAGTTCACTTTTGGAAAATTCAACTCATGACATGATCCATCTATTCTACAAGTGCATGTGCCCTCAATTACTGAACTTCAAGCAAAGTAAAACAAATTGTAATCCAGTCTGCAGTTTTCTGGCGATGTTTCAGGTTACATTTGATACTGTGCAATAGAAACACAAGTAAAAAATCTAGTAACAGCAATGTTCAAAGATAATACAAGTGATTCACAAGGTCTTAAGACTAGAAACATTTAGTATTGTGGCCCAAAAGTCACTGTAGTTCTACATTAGTGTTTAGACTTTACCTCATTGAGCGCTATGCCATCAAGAGGTATATAATTACCTTAAGGTAGCAGATCATGGATGCAAGTTATTTATACCACTGGCAAAGTTTCACTACAGTCATTAATGGTCACTGAGTCTGAGGCCCCATGTTTTCATGGTTATTTATTACAAATTCACTCAGAAACTTTTCTCTCCCCTCCCCCTTCCACCCCCATCCCCCCCCCCTAACAAATCTATTGGGGATAGACATGTGAAGCTAGGATCTATTAACTTTTCTGTGTTTCTTTCTGTGTATCCTGTAACAATGTTTATAGTCTTTCCATACAAACTGTTGTATAATATATATGTTAATTCCTCATCCTTTCTCTTTATGATCTAGATTTACCCAATGTTTCTATTCCTGCTTCACCTCCCCCCCCCCCCCCATCCACTAGTACCTCCTTCCTTGCAAATGAGAATCAGGATTGTCAAAACTTTCCTTCTTCCATTTCACACATTCTTTCTACTTTCCTTTCTTTATGTCTTCATTAAGATGATTTTGCAAGAGCTTCTCTTGTTGAGACGGTCTCTCCTTTTGTTTGGTTTTTGTTTTGTTTTTCTGTCCGTCCAGCTTGCTGAAAGTTACCTAAAATCATGGTCTCGATAGATTCTACATTAGAGTGAAATAGATGAGATTCAATCCTAGATACTCCATAACATTCTTTTGTGGCATGGTGGACTTTTTTCCTTGTGCCAAAACTCTAAGTAATACATTGCAAGTGAAAACACACCCCCCCCCAAAAAAAAAAAAAAAAAATTTAAGTCTCATCCCATTCACACAAGCACACAATAAAAGAAAGAATACTGATTGCTGAATAAAAGTTGATTCAATTGTGTACTGAGTCTGCGGTGGGTTCCCCCCTTAAATTCCATTGCTACATTAGGATGTCAGCACTGCATGTACAGACAGCGATTGTACAATGCGTATCAGCTGGAGCGTTCCCTGCGTCTCCATAACTACCCTTGACTTTTGACCAACTAACTGTCGGTATGTCACTTGGCATAATCTGATTGGCTGTGCATCCCATTCTAGAATCTTCCTTTTTACTCCACATGACAAGACTACAACTTGAGGCTAACAGTCTGGTGAGACCCACAGTAAAGAGTATGTTTGGTTTTTAGTTTTTTTTCATAGGTCATTGGCTTCTTTAAACAGAGGATGGAGGCTAAATAATCCAGCTTTCTGTTTCCTTTTTTATTTCAGCTAACACATTTTTCGGGTACTGTAAAAACAAAATATAATACACAATGATTCCACTTTTTGGTTGTGAATTTCATGCTCTTCAGAACTAGTGAACAAAGAGCAAAGTGCATCCACTTAAATATATCAGAATATTCAAAGATATACTCTCATCCATCAAATCATTCCTAAGTTCCTGGAAATTTGTAGGGCTATACTGTATGAAATGTTAAATCCACGAAGGCTTGCACTTTTACAGTATTCCAAAGTTGATAGAGTAAGTATCACATTCAGCTTTATAGCTGGGTTTTACAGCTTGGCAACAATGAGTAGTTTAGTCCTTTAACTTTATGATTTGGATTCACCAATACTTCTCCCCCATTTCAGATATTCCCCCTATCTCTCTCTCTCTCTCTCTCTCTCTTAGTCAACTAGTACCTCTTTTATTGCACACAACAATCATGTTCATATAAACTTTTTTTCTCTCATTTCTCTTCTCTTTACTTTCCTTTTCTTGACTTTGTCTTCTTCAACAAGATTTCGCTGGAAATTCTTTTCAACAAAGGATATCTTATCTGTTTGTTTTTACTCTGTCTAACTTGCAAAAATAAAGTAACCTAAAATCTTGGACTTCATGGATTCTGCATTCAAGTGAAATAAATGGAATTTAATCTCATTCACTCTAGAACATTCTTTTGTGGCAGTCTTCTTTTCCTTGTGCTAAAACTCTAGGTAAGGCATTTGCTGGTGGAAACAACAAATCTCTAACTCCTACTCACTCACCCCATCTCCACCAGCAAATCCCATCCCTCCTCCCGACAAAAAAGATACTTCTGCTATGTATATATACAGCTGATTAAATGATGTACTGATCCTGTGGGTTTTTTTAAATCCTTTTCCAGTGCTACATTAACATGTCAGCAGAGTGGAAGGAGACACTGATGTCATCATGCAAATCAGCTGGAGCATTCCCCACCTTTTCATAACTATTGGCCTTTGACCAACTAACTGTCGGTATGTCATTTGGAATAATCTGATTGGCTGTACATCCCATTCTAGAATCTTCCTTTTTTCTTCATATGACAAGACTACAACTTGAAGGAGATAGTCAGGTGATACCAGCAGTAAAGAGTAGTTGTAGTAGTTGCTGTTTTTTCACACCTCACTGGCTTCTTTTAATATGCCTCATCATTGCTGCATGATCACTTTCTTCTTCTCCCGATGTTTCATTAACACATCAAAGTTACAGTGTGAATGTGCCTTCTTGGCATATCTAACAATAACCTCCAAAATATATGAGTTAAATATTAACAGGTCAATTCCTCAATCTATACAGTGGGCTCCCGTTATAATGAAATCCTCGGGACTGGCAGTTTTCTTTAAAAATATCAAAATTTCATTATACCTGAACAAATAAACAATAAAAAACATAGGGAGGATAATGTTGCGGCCTGAACTTTTATTTCGTTGTAACCCAAACTTCGTTATAACTATGTTCATTATACCGGGAGTGCACTGTATCCTCATCAACACATTAGTGCATTGTGCAATTTTTCCTCAAACTTCCATTGAGTATGGTATTCATCCTCCTGCATAATGTTGCGGAATATGTATGATTTCGGAACTTTCCCTGTCAATGCTATTAAAACAAGGCTCCCTGTTAGAGAAATAAATCTTTGAAAAAGAAAATGAAAGGACAAACAAATGTAAATGTGACAGAAAAAGAATAGGTACTTACCGGGGACATTGTGGTTTCATAGGATACAGGTGTTGTGAAAAGAATCCTGTCATCTTTCTTTGTGGTAACATCCCTTCCGATCCCATCAACTGTGGTAAAATCTTTGTCTACTGGTGCAAGTGTATAGTCCTTTGGCGTGAAGTATGGTTTTGTGGTTGATGAGAAAAATGGAGTCATCATGGTAACCACAAGAGGTACCACAGGTGTTGTCCCTAGTGATGGTTTTGTGTCTGGCTCTGGCAGTGTAATATCAGGTTCCGGTGGTTTAACAGTCCCAATGGGCGGTTCTGGTTCCTTGCTTGGGGATGGCATTGGTTCTTGGGGCTTAAGAGTCACTTGTGGTTGCGGCGTTTCCAGCGTTGGTATGGTAATACGTTTCTCTGGTGTGGGCTCCACTTTTGTGGTTACCTGTGGCACAGAAGGTTCAAGTGTTCTTACAACAGGTGCTGGTGTTGTTGTTTCTACTTCTGGCAGCTTTGCTCCTGTTGTTGGCATCTGCAAATCGACAGTTGAAAATAATTGATACAGGGAGAAATCGTGAAGGTTAATAGCTGTCACAAAGGAATTTAGGAGGCTAAACTTCTGCAAGGCAACATTTCTCAGCACAAACTGGTCCCTAAAGGGACGATAAGTGGACTCAAGAGCAGTATCATGTTTTTAAAAGGCAGGACTAAAACAACGGACAAGTTGAAGAAAATGAGAAGAAAAACAATTCTTGAAAACTGACTTTTGCCAGGTGTTCAAATCTTACAGAAAATCTTCAAGAAATACTTTTTTTTTGGCCAAAATTCAAATACTTTACCTCTAGATCCTAACGGTAAACAAGAGTTAAATAAATCACATCAGAATCTTGGCACAGCTTCTACCCAACACTTAATTGAACAATAAGTGCCATTTATTGGACAGAATAGGCCTATGGCCAGTCCTCCAATTACACTGGCTTTTATAAGCTTGCTAATCTGAATCACCAATGACTACCGACACTCGAAACTAATCATTAGGTATTAACTACTAGCTCGCTCCAATGCATTAATTCCCTCCTTACCTAATTGGCTCCCTCTTTGACACCGAACCTACCCCTTGTTTTCTTTGTCCTGTATACCCAGCCCTTCCAAATGATGCATGCTTTGTTGATATGTGTCTCTGCTCACACTTTATGTTTACCATTGTTCCTCTGACGAATATCCTGCCAGGATTGAAAGCTACAGGCATCTTATGACTCAATTTCATTCCACTAGACTAGAAGAGTTTGTTCGCAAAACCAATAAGTCCATTTTTGAAGATTTTGAAGTACAGTCTCTGTCATAAAACACAAAATAATACCTTTTAAATGATATATTGGTCACTACATATAAAGGTACATTTTTGAAGTTATGGTCAAAAGAAGCAAAGATTTTCTTATTATTCTCTTTATTTTTCTTGACCTTTAATCGCAAATATCTCCATTTGGCAAATATGGACTTATCAGTTTTTGCGAACAAACTCTTCACTTGCTACTATTATGAGCAAATTTCAGCAGGAAAAGGATATCTCATCTCTTTAAAATATCATAGTCTGCATGTTGCAACATGGGTCGGTATTTTGATATGCCAAAATACAAGTTAGAGATTTTTTTTTTGGGGGGGGGGCTGGCAGAGCTTTAAGGGTCCTGTTTACCTTTGGGAACAATGATTTGAAATGTGTTCAAGATATCATATTTGATGCATATGTGTGGGTCAGTTGTATCACAAAAAAATCCTACCATATAAAATTTTTGCAATAAAGCATGAAATATAAGGAGAAATCAGAATTTTTCTGATTAAACCGTAATTGTAGACAGTTTAGTCTGGTAACATTTTTATTATTATTATTCATATTTTGTGTATTTAACAATACATAACAATGTAACATTGATTATACAGGTTCATATTTTTACAGTGGTTGTTTCTATCCCAAACTCACATTTTGGAACTATTTTAAAGCACTAATGCTGGGTTTTTGTTTCATCTACAAATGGCCAATTATGCCTTTAAAAGATGATGATTCTGCCTTCAGGATCCCAGAGGAAAAGGAATCACAGTCCTACCCCTGCAGTCAAAACAACTTTGCTATCCTAGCGATCAATTCAAGGAGTCCATGACTCCCAGTGGACCTCAAGGTCTAGGAGGAATGTGACCGTGACGACATTTTATCTTGTGACTAACAGGTGATGACAGAAGTTCCCCTGCACCCACACCTTTCTTACTGGCTTACTTCCTCGCTGGAGACTCACAGAGAAGGGTACAAGAGCATACTTCGGAGGTACTAGATGAGTATACTGTAAAAGTGGATATTTTCGCGCGACTAATTTTTCGCGCTTGGCCGTGTCAGAAGACTTTCGCGTGTTTTAAATTCCGCCGAATCAAGACAACAAGTACTGGAACATATGGCATGCAAAAATATTCGCATGCTTTTATTTTCGCGCTAGCTTCTCATTGCGCGAAATGCGCGAAAATTTCAGAACACCGCGAAAATTTCTACTTTTACAGTACTAGTCCAATATTTTGTTATCGTGAAAGAGCGTAATCATACAAGTGTTTTAAAGACAATACCTGCATTTAACAACTCTGAGCAATGCATTTCAGTCTTAGGATCAAAACCAACCAGTCTGGATGTAGTACGTATGCGGATTTACAATCTTAGACTGTGTCTGACAGCAAGGAGCACTATTAAATAATACAAAGGATATCTACTAGAGTTTGAAAAATCAATCCTACAGGGATCATTAAGTATTGTAATAAAAAAGTAAAGGAATTTAAAAATCATATCATACCTATAGCTCCCACAGTAATCACATCCTAACATACTTTTAAAAGTCACATTGCGATATTACTGACCATTACTCACAGATTTTGTTTCTGTTGGGTTTGAAGTCAATGGGAAGAAAGTTTGATCATTTTTGCTCAGTAAATGCCACAGAATGATGCTCTCATGTCTTACATCCTGGTCATGTTCTTGATGAGAAATTTAAGCTGACAAAATTCAGCAGAAGACATTATGATACTTCTGTTTCATATATGCCCTCTTGGAGTGTCATACTGCAAAGAGTAGGCATAAAGTGTCAGAAAAAAATCCTTCTCCCTCTCCGGAATATGTGCAAGGCACCATGTTTTGCCCTGATCTCCCTCCATCAGCACATGAAATGATCCTTCATGCTACCCCTCCCTCTTCCCACAGTCAAGCCCCCTGTCAGCCTGTGCAATGATCCATTAAATTCTGGCAGGTACATCCAGGGTTCTTCCAACTAATTGGACCATCTCCCAAATCAGGAAGACGTCTCTTCTCTCTTCACTTGTCTCCTTTCAAGACGTTTTCTTCCCTCCCTGAATATATACTGGCCCCTGTTAAAATCCCATATTCACTTCTGCTTTAGAAAAAAAACACCATAAAACTTCAGAGGTACACTGTAAAATTTGTAGTTAACATGACATCCAATAGAATTCCCTTTCTCAAGATATGATGACGAATGCTTACTAGTATCCAATATATATTTTTTGGGGACATTTTTATCTCTTTTCCATGTTAACTTAGTAACTGTAGAAAGCAAAATCACAATGCTGTGAGTACTCGTCTAGCACTATCAGAAATGGCTTCCTTTGAGTCTGAAAAATCCATAGTTCTGATGTATCATTCACTTTACACATTCCAACACAATATTTCCCTTTTAATGGCTAGAAAGCACTCAAACTCAACATAATTATTTTGAAATTACAAGGACATCTTTTACTTAAGTATAACAGTCAGTATGGAAACAGTGGGATTCCTGGAAAAAAACAACAACTTTGAGGTAGACTCTTGCTGTGCAATGTGAGCAATTTCTTATCAATATGTGATGGATGTTATGTTGAAGGGGAAGGGGGAGGGCCTGCCATCCCTTCCACATTTATGAGATATATGGAAAGATAGAGTTTTCTGCCCTAATGCTACAGAGACAACTATAACATGTATCATAACTAGTTTTCTACCGTATGTGCCCATCAAAAGGCTGCAAAACTTAATGTAATGTGATGGTCGGATGGATCATCACAAAATCCATACAATGTAGTGAAAATATATAGATCTTCAAATATGAATTTGTCAAATACTAAGCTTTGAATTGATATACAATTTGCCCTACTACAAAACATGGAAAATATTTTTTTTAAATGATTGAAAGTTATAAAACTGTGAAGGTTATATTGCCAAAGTCAGCTTTACGTGCATTTTCCCCCTTTGTAATCTCAAACTTTGTACAGGTAATGCAACGCTGCACACTGGCACTGGTCCGATGGTCCCTGACCAGTAAAAATCACTGTCCAACCAGTAACTTTTTCAGGAATGGACCAGCAAAAGATGGAAAAACTGGGTACCCACTGGTCTGACAGACAGGTTGGACCAGTAGAGAAAAATGGGTCAGTGTGCAGCCCTGGGTAATGTGATAACGCACCACATATAAAGGGAATGAATTTTTCTTCTTGTTGATCTTTGACTGACACAACTGAGAATAAGTTTTTTGTTTTTTATTTCCTACAAGATGCTAAGATAATAATGAATTCAAAGTGGAGCAGGAGTGATAGAATACTCACCGTGGTTATTTCTTGTCCATGGCAAGGATAGACAAAGCTGCAGTCTTTTGAGGTTTTGAAGTTATCCACAAATATCAGATTTTGCATCTCCCCCTGCAAAAGATAAACGTCAAAAATAGATTGAAAGAAACATAAAACATAAGGTTTCACTTTAAAAAAATTAATAGAATTATAGACAAATAAGATATCTACTTCTTTATATGCACTAGCATTAAGCTTAACTTGCTAAGCTTATTCAACACCATTAGTAATACAACCAAACTTGTCCTAGTTGTAGATTAGCACACTGTAATAGCTGCTGCATTTCGCATATCAATAATGTACTGTAAAACGAGGAATCTTCGCGTGCATTTTAATTTCGTGAGAGCCAAGATTCGCGAAATTGAATTTGCACACAAAAGTTCTTGTCTTCACTATATGCATTGAATGTTAGAGGCAACTCGCGAATATTTCATGCCACGAAAAAGGCCGTCGGCTCCAATTCGCTAAAATTTCATGCCTCGAAAATATTGTTTTGCAGTATATCAAAATGTTTGATCTGCATAGAAACAAATGACCTAGTCTTTGATTAAAACATATAAATGCATATCTGTATCGCCAACATACAGGAAGAAACAAAATTTAATTCCTCAGCTGGGACATTCAATAGTTACGTTCACAAGCTTCTCCTAAACTTTACGTTTAGGTCGAAAACTTAACTCTGAACGATTAGCTCGTAGTTTAGCGCTGTGTGGACGCACTTGAAAGTTAGCAATCTTAAAGTTTAGTCGATGATTAGAACCACAGGACATCTTTTAGGTTTTACGCTCTATCCACGAGCTACAGGGGGTTCCCACTTGTAGTTTTGATCTGTGTGGACACAATAATCAATGAGCTTGTGAGTCAGCGTGACCATCACTTCTCATTTGCTTTCGGATCAATCTCCAACTGGGTATTTTGTATGGGCATAAAGTCATAGCGAAGACTCTGCACTTCTGGTATAATCATCAAGTGGGATTAGCTCGTAAGTTGTATCTTGAAGTTTAGGTGCATGCGTGAACCTGCGTCATGAATTCATGAGTGGAGCTAATCATCGACAGTTAAGTTTTCGACCTAAACTTAAAGTTTGGCAACTGCTCGTGAATGTTACTAAACATGTCCACCAGATTGCGTGCTGTATTCAAGGACATTAACCCTCTTCCTGTTATCTGGTGGGGTCTGTGAAAAGTTTGTAAGTTTCCGACAAGTCTACTCGGCAGCTGAGAGGTACATAAATGAGGATGAAAAAGCAGATGATTCATTTTCCTCTAATCACAAGACAATTGATATCTCATTTTCCTCTAATCACAAGAACTAATATCTCATTTTCCTCCCATTACAAGACAATTAATATCTCACTTTCCTATAATTAAAGTCAGCTAGTCCTCTCTACAGTATTCAAAGCTTTGCAAAAGTGATAAGATACATCCATGAAAGTGCAGCAACCAGGGTGACCCAGCCCTCGATTGATATCTTCTGTGACCTCTGATGAAAGAACAAGACAACAAGCTAATCATACGCATTAGCAATTCAGCAGGCAGAGGTAACAATTGACACCAATTGATGACTTTTTTCTCCTTCCATCAAAAATTGTCTACACCTGTTGCGCACTGGTGCAAAAACAGGGGTAAAAGTTTGTTCCAAGATTGACAGTTCTTGATATACACTGATTTTATGATTTGAGGGAAGGAGGCAAGGGAGCAATAGGCACCTGTTCAATATATATTTCCCTGTATACGTCACAAAACTCATGCAATCACACAGACCCCACCCCCAGTAATTTTTATATCTGATTCAATGTAATACATATGAAATATACACAATCACTTTGAGTGTGTTAACAGAATGAACAGAACAATTTTGCAAAACATTTTTTTTTTTTTGGGGGGGGGTCAAAATCTTGTACAAATTAACTATTCAATTATGAAAAATAGCTGGAAAGACTTTCTACAAGTTAGACACAAAATTATCATTAGGCAATGACATGTAACAATAGTGCACAAAAAAAGTCTACAGAATCTGTTATCTAAAAATGTGCAAACACACACACACATACACACACAAGTGGATAGAGCTACTTACTGGGATCAGCTTCTTTGTATTTCACATTATGTTGTAAATTCTACAGTATCAAAGTTGTCTGGATGATGCCTATTTCTGCCTAATATAATAATTTTCTAACTTTATCTAATTCATTTTGTCCTTATTTTATCCTGCACAATTCCATACTGTTGGGCATTGTCTTATCCTGAACTGCTTGATTGTTTTGACCTACAATTTGAAAATCTAATTCTGTTTCATTCATTCATTCATTCATTCATTCATTCATTCATTCATTCATTCATTCATTCATTCATTCACTCATTCATTCATTCATTCATTCATTCATTCATTCATTTCAGTTCTGCATGAATATACATATTTAAAAGAACAAAAACACTGCATCAGAGTGACATTGCTACTTATAAAACACTCCACAGTGAGATTGTTCATAAGCAATCAACAAAATCAGCCTATGTCCTCCAGAGGTTACGATCTATATGCCTGTTGAGAAACCTGCTTGTTTCCACCTCCAGGGCATAATGAGTGATACATGTATACATATGTTACACCAAACTGTGAGACTCTACCTCCCAAACCTAATCAAGTTGACCCTGCCAACTCCAATTGGCCACTGGGATCAGACATGAAACTTTTTTTTTCTCTCTCTCTGCAAAGGACAGTTTTTGAACTTCATATTCCTCTCTCCCCTCTCCCCTCTACTCTCATATCCCCTCTGCTCTCATATCAGACTGACATGATAGTGTGGTTATTCTACTGCTCCGTGAAATCAGAGTACAGCTTGTGTAACATTCTCGAATCCCGATGGAATCCCATTTTCTTTGCTCACTTTTCTACTAATAAATTATTCTCAAAATTGTCAGCTCCTCAGATTTCTCGACTCATGATTCAAATGCAACACTGTAGTCCCTGACTACCTGCAGATAAATCTTACTTTGTTGATAATTTGCCTAAACATTGGAAAAATCACTTTTACCATATAGGGAATGCTATTATAATTTCTTCTTATTATAATTTCTTCTAAAATTATAACTATTTTAATTTCTTCAATTTGCAAGTTGTAAGAATGAAGCCTTAATTTTATTTACATTTTTTTTTATTATTTGAAATTCATTGCATAATAGAATAATGACATTCAATACAAAAACACACCTGTCAATTAACATGCAAATTAAACAAATTGATTCCATTCATGAATAAAAAAATTGAGAAGATTCTACAAAAAATTGCATTCTAATCAGTTTTCTTCAAATGTTCAAATGAAGAAATATTATTATAAATATTAGAAAGGGATGTTTGTGTTACATTTTTTCTTAATCACTAAAAATGAGAAAGGTTCTGAGGCCAGAGTTTGCAAAAGAAAGGAGGCCTAAAACTTTCATCCAAAAAAAAAAAAGTTTACATCAAAATGTGATGGTTTTAAAGAGTCTGTCAGAAGGGACATTTGCCATACATAAAATTCATAGAAACAGCACAACCATTCTTTTATTATACCTCTTACACTGGCCAGAAAAACTACAATCATTCCCCCTTTTTTTGGTGCAGGAAAAAATGGTATATCTCTGAGTTTTTGTGGTGCATATGTGCACCTTACCACTGTTTGCGAGTGGAGGTGGTTGATCAATGTTATTCTCACATAGAGAATAGTGGTGTAGGCAGGCAGGCAGGAGATTCAGAGGGTGGATGTTATGTGAGTAAAAACTGAAATAACACTGGCAAGCCAGGGAGCGAACATTTGGAAAAAAACAACTTGAAGAAGACTGCTGAGCTTCAAAATAAAATTCCCCCTTCAGGAGCATCTTTTGATTCTGTTTTCTTGCTCAAATACCAGCAGTAACCTGTTGCTAAGCAACTTCCAATGAACAAATGGAATGAGCAAAAAACTATGGCTTTGTAGTGGCAGTACAAATGCATATATCATCAGGTCATGTAAGTAAAAAAAAAAATGATTTCCTCTTCTGTCATCAGTTATTAAAGTCCTGGTAGCATCAGAATTCATGAGTGGCCTGATTCATTTGCTGCCTACCAGGGTACATAAAAAAATTTAAAAATATCATGAAAAGTGCCCATCAGCGAATATGTGCATCGTAGCATACGCTCGTTGGTAAAGGTCGACTCCAATTGAGATTCTTTGGATGTGTGTAGGCCTACTTACACAAAGATCAGTGATAGAGCTGTACACAATTCATATCAAAGATTCTCAAATATATCTAAGATTGGCCAGTCTTCCCATCGCATAGTATCCTCATGCTACCAAGTCTTTAACACCATGCAGCCTTCTAGGGGCTGCAAGAGCAGACAAATGCCAGGTGGTTGAATGTGGTCAAACTTCAAGAGCAAGTTGTTTTTCTTGCTTGTAATTGTTCCTCAATCTCGAATGCACTTTATCCACACATGGTACATCAACCCCAGCAGTATAGGGCAATCCAACAGAGCCATCACAAAGGTGGATGCACTTATTTAAGGATAGTAGGGTCGGGGGAGTTAGCGGTAAAAGTATTGAAAAGGAAGCCCCATCCCAAACAATTGATGTGCCAGATTTCATAACTTGCCACAGCCTGCAAGTCTTGGATGGTGGAGTTCATAAGGAACATTCACGACACTGAATTTGTGATATGACTTGAGCTTTTATAAACAATATAAATTTCATAAAAGACATTGAGTGTCTGGATGGCAGACACCGGCAACATTTCACAAGTTTACACCCCTTGATCATCTTATTTTTACCCCTAGCTCTTTTAGCCAACCTCCCCAGCTGCTCCTACTTAAGCCAACGGAGGGTCAAGTGAAGTCAACCACATTACGATCTCGGTGGGAAAAGGACGTTTGGAAATACACAGCTTCCTCAAAACACACAGCTAATGTCTGAGACAGGGCACACTTTCAATCGAAGAGGTGAGGGTGAGATGTATTAATGACATGTTGGTGCAACATGAAGTGAAATACACAAGATGTGAACCAGAATATGCATGTGAAAGTCTGCAGCAAAAACACAGAGATGTGTCCTTCTAGCTCTAACATTAATGGTTGGAATTCTTCTCATTTTCTGTATCAGAATATGCCTGGTGATGACTAATGCACTCTTATTCATTGTAATTGTGATATTTACTTTAAAGGGTGTGTACAGTTCTGGTCGAGGTGTAGATTTAGCTTTTAACATTTTGCGAGATATTCAGAAACCACTCTATAAGATGTCAAAGAGCATGCAGTTCTAAGGGGTATCAAAAGTTTATTCGATGAAAATCGGTTTTGAAATGGCTGAGATATCCCAAAACAAGGTGAAACAAAGAGATCCTAATAAAGTTGGGGCATGTTGCCTTTTATTATTAGCACTTTTTTGGATATCTCAGCCATTTGAAAACCAATTTTCATCAAATAAACGTTGAATCCTTCCTAAAATTACATGCTCTTTCATATTTCATAGGAGGCTTTTCATTATCTCACTTAGGAATGTTCAAAATATGAATCCCTACCTCAATCAGTACTGTACAGTCCCTTTAACTACAGTCATAATTTCTATGCTAACATATGACAAGCTGACACTGTCTGTACAAATGTGCTCACAGGTGGCGTTGCAAATCATCTTCTGAAAATTATCTATCAACTCATCTTCTGAAAATTATCTATAGGCCTACATAGGACATGACGATATGGGTATAACAGAAGGCCCATCACAAGTCAACATAGCGAGAAACATCTTTAAAGTACAACACTGCCATTGTGATCGACCTAGAAAATAACTTTTGTGTAAGTAAAAAATATACATGAGTAAACAATAAACAGTAATGAATGCTGTCAGATAATATATAGGCCTACTACTTTTGAAATAGAATGAGTGTTGATTTCAAATGTGTGAGCCAGCATGTGTAACCAGATAAATGAACTTCGATTCATTCTCTGTTATGCATCAAATACATGCGCCATTATAGTTAAAACTTGAGAATTAATGTCATTTCTCATATCCTTGAATACTCAACAGAACCGATCATATTCACTTTGCCTGAAGGGAAGAAAGTTCTACATCATGGAATCACATCTTTCACATCTCTCACCAAGCCTACTAATGAATAGCATGGACACTTTGTGTCCTATCTCCATTGATTGCATAGCAAATTTACACCGGTATTTTTTCATGGAACCTGCGTTTACAAGCTTCGCTTTTGCGGTTCCATCATATTTCACAAGTTATAGAGAAATGTCTTATGTACATTATGCATGCTGACACACTTTCTGTTCATGACCCGACTTATAACATATTTTGTATCTTGCTTGATTTGTATTCTTTTTTTGGATGTGTTTTGATGTCAAGACAAATATGAAAATAAACGTGCTGGAACTGTAAACTGTGTCTCGAGTGCAAGACCAGTGCAGTTTCAGTTATTCAATATTCAATATTCGAAATGAGACAATATGGGCATTTCACCATCTCCACATATTATCTTGCTACTGACTATGCAATGTGTGGTGGTATTTTTGTCAACTTGCAACACACTTACCCTAAACGGAACATCAGTCTCCATAAAGTTACCGCCAACAACAAAGTTTCCCGCTGTTGACAAGTCTAACCGTGATTGGCCAGCCTTTGTCGGCAGCGATGCGATCTCCTCACAGTCCATGTAGACTCGAATTTGATTCCGATTGACGCCAACCCCTACCTGATGCCATTTATCATCAGCAAATCTTTCCTCCACAAATCTGCCAAGGAAAAAAAAGGAAAGAACTTTCATTTTTATCTTTTAACACATTGATATAAAACCAAATTGTCAATGGAATGTACTGTCAGAGCTAAAACACAACTCATATTTCTTTATTGAAATTATTTCATTTCTGTATGAAATCTATTACTTAAAAGAATATATCGGCAAAAATCAAATCAAATCAAATCAAATCAAATCAAATCAAAATCAAATCGGCAAAAGTTTTTAGGAAAATCAGACAAGAACTAGAAAAATACGCTGAGAGTGCAGACCTTTCCGAACAGCCAATTTCCATATATACACATATGCTGAAAATTGTCCAATTTCCCAATAAACATGCCTTGTGTTTACGTCATCAGCTTTCAGCTGCGCAGTGCCTTACCTGAGCAAAGCACATGCATTTGAACGTGTATCAAAAATCAAATTATGCACTGCTTGAACTCCAAAGTTCATTGACCCTATCTGCGAGGAAAATTTTCCAAGATCAATATCAAAATGAACTCATCTGTTCCATGAGTCATTATCAACTTTTCCTGCAAGTTTCATCCAAATCTATCAACAACTTTTTGAGACATTTTGCAAATAGACAAACAAACAAACAAACGCCGATGAAAACATAACTATATAAACCCTGAAATTGTTTTATATAGAACTCAAAAAAAGTCCAAAATTTTGGACCATTAAAGGAGCATTTTGGAGTATTCATGATCTCATTTTGGGGAGGTGGAAGAGATAAGTTTGTTTCATGTAATATGAATGCATTTGATTGTTTTCATAAATAAGCTTTTCATTACTAATGATAAATAATTTCTACATAATAAAATGATTGCACTATCAGCCCAACAACATTGGATAAAGCTCTTCAACTTTAAATGTACAAGCTACCTAACAATCTTATTTCATGGTCAAGAGCCTGGCTGTGGCTGTATTGCTGTCCAGTCCACGAGAAATAAAGTAAAAAAATAAATAAAAAATCTGGGACGACCTAAAGTGATTGTGACAGCAGCTTGACAGGTAGAAGACTTCCTGACATGGTCAGAGAAAGAGCAAATCCTTTGGAAGTCAAAGCCTGAAACAGATACTTTTGTTTGTTTTCATATCTCACTAACATATTACTGTATATGCCATACATTCAGCAAGTCTACTTTTTTTGAGTGTGCGAGTCAGGATTTCACAACAATTTCACGAGTGGTTAAATTTGCGATTGTTGAATACAGTGCTGTATGGAGAAATGTATGTGCCTATCATATTTTATGTGGGGAGCAGAGTTGATATTTTTGCATGTTTTTAACCTGTTGAGGACGGACTGATTTTGCTATAACACGCATTTCCCGTAGACACTTGCCCGAGTATACTCGGGACGGGTCCTCAACAGGTTAAATTTGCCAATAGCAACTGACTCACAAAATTCACAAAAAAAATAAAAACCTCGTAAAATATTTGTCATATACTGTAATCTGCACATCATTATTCTTGATAAGAACAAACAAAAAAATGAAGCATACTCAGAACAGTGTTTGAAAGATTTGAAGCTAATTTTGTACAGCACTTTAGCATTATCAGTGTTGAATCTACAAGGAGCAAATCAGAAGCTAACAAAATACATGTTTACTTGTTTAAACCACATTGCTTTATTGCATAAGTGCACAAGTCACTTGAAATTCACTTCATACTGGGTTACAAATATCAGAAAACTACCACTGTTTTAGGTTATATAGTGGGAAGACCTGAAAGTTTGCACTATTGTCCAATATTGCCCTCTCTGTTATAATTTACACAAGTGCATCAGATCACCAACAAGGGCATACAGAGCAAACCTGAATGTATGTACATTACAAACAAATTCAACACTTTCATCTTATACCAATAAATAAATTATACATCATGCTCTGATGATGTTTTAGACAATGCAAGTTGTTGCTTTTTACTCTAGCTCTTTTTTTTTTCATTTGTTTTCTGTCTCTCCCCACAGAAGGAATGGCTCCACACACTAACAATAAAATAAAAAACCTGCCCTCCACATTATTGCTTGAACTTGGCATCATCAAAACGTTCACAAACACCTAAAATTGGTTCTTCCGATCATCCAAAATACATCAATGTCAGAGGTTACTCGGCACCTGAGAAAATAAACAGAGGAGTGTAATAATCCCTGCAGGAGGATGAGGAAGAATAAATCATAAATCTGAAATTCATCCCGTCAGTCGCTGCGGTCTACAGTAAAGGTCTATCAGAACCGTGAAATGTGAGATGGACAGCAATGAAATCGGTTTCAATGGCAAGCTTCTTGAATTCTCATCACAGAGAAAAGCCTCAACAACACGGCTCAATAGGCGTTTTCACATCAGCCCGATAAAAATCCAAGCTTGAGATATTTTTCGCGATCGCAAATTACCGCGCTATTTCATTTCCCATTCACATCAGCCAGAACATTATCAAATAGCGCGCTAGTTCGCATTAATTATCCTGCTATTTCGAAAATTTCCCGAGTTGACTCGAGAAATTTTCTCGATCAATTAGCGCGCTAATTTGTATTCATATTATCAAATAGCGCGCTATTTCGTGAGTGGGCTAATTTCCCGAGTCAGTAAATAGCGCGCTATTTCAAAACATCAGGCTGATGTGAAAACGCCTAATGAAAAATATCAGGAAAGTATCAGTAGAATAAAAGTGCAATCATTTCAGATCAACATGACATTTACTGTTCTAGAAGCCTAACAACAATGAAGTCATGACAGCAATGCAGCACCCACTTCCCTTATGCCCCAGTCACATAGACATCCCGGATCACCCCGGACCACCCCGGATCTGATTCGAGGAGAGATCCGTGTTGACGCCGGGAGGCCAACACGGCAACTTTTGGAGGTAAAAAACATCTGGCGTCATCCGGGGATTGCCGTGTTGGCAGAGCAATCCGGGGTGATCCATGTTGCTGCTGTGTAGATGCCATGTTGATCCGTGTAGATGCCGTGTTTGTCCGTGCGTACAGTCATACCAAAATCTCGGATCTCCCCGGATCTCCCCGGACGTCCCCGGATTTCCCCGGATCACCGTGTAGATCCTTGAGCATCCGTGTTTATATGTGACTTGGGCATTAGGAGCCTTCATTAATAGTAATCTTTAAAGGACAAGTCCACCTCCATACACATGTAAGTTGAGTGAATGCAGCAATAAGCCAGTTCGTAATTAGCTCAAGTGCACGTTGGTACAAATGACCTTTCTATTTTCTCAGTTGGTTAGGCACTTCACTCATACTCAAGGCAACATAATGCGTACCGGTAAGTTTGCCCGGCGTAACAATTCTTGGATTCGTGTTAAACAAAAATGATCTTGCATAGCGAGACCAGGTGACCAGAATGGTCCGTCAAACAACCTTCGGGGGAAGCATCCATTTTTTTGTTTTGTATTGAATGCATTAAAACATGTTTATATTCGTATTGCCAAATACCAGGTTTGCTGTCAGGTGAATGTACTTGATGGCAAGTTTCATGTACAAGGATTGCATGAATAATCATTATATAACAGATGCTTATCTCCGTAAATTTAAAAACCATCATGCCTTTTGTCACGAATGACCTTTTTCTGCTCATGCGCAAAGTAAAACTACGAACTGGCTTTAATATATTAGGAGAACACATCAGGGAGAGTTTGAGAAAAATCAGACAATCCGTTCGAAAGTTATGAATCTGCGCAGTCATTGCTGGATGAGAAGACTACTACAGTGTATGATGTCAGATGCATAGAACGATATTAGGAAAATATAAAGAGAATTTCACAAAATTTTTATTTTTTTAAAAAAGTGCTCACTTTCTTGACTTGTCACTGATTTTTGTTTAGGGTAATATTATTCCCCCTGCCTCCTGAAAGAGGCAAGTCAAGTGTTCTAGATTTTATTATGTGAGAAAAGTGAAAATATGTTGAATTTTCTTAATATCTTTCTACACAAGAGACATCACAAGCTGGTAGTCTTCTCATCCAGCGATGGTGGCACTGAGCCTATAAAACTTCGTAACTTTTGAATGGATAGTCCAAGTTTCCTCAAACTCTCACTGATGTGTTCTACTTCATTGCTGCATTCACTCAATTCACATGTATATGAAGGTGGACTTGTCCTTTAATAGCACTCTGTAAAGAGAACTCTTGAAATTGCAACGTTTCAGCAAGAGAAAAACAAAAAATAGTCCAAACAAATCTTTCTCCTTTTCTCACTGCTTTGTGTAAGCAATTTGAGCTGATGTACAACAATAAGGATTCATTCCAGTTTGTACTTAATGAAATATACACGATGGATGATTGAAGATAAACTGTAGGAAGCTTAAATTTGCATACTTTGGTATAAAAAACCTAAATCTAGTACTGAAGCAATACAATTTATGCTAATGTGGTGATCAGAATTGGAAATACTGAAGTGATGGCACAGCAAATGATCATTTTAGTAATTAAAATAACTTCCCTTTAATCTCTGGATTAAACTGCCTCATTATCAACCTGACTGACAGAGACTGGAAATTAGCACAAGCTATATTTCTCTCAAGGCATGTTAAAGGGACTCTCCAGTAATGGTTGAGGTGGGGATTCATGTTTTGAATATTCCTTAGTGAGATAATGAGAAACCTCTTATGAAATATGAAAGAGCATGTAATTATAAGTAGGATTCGAGGTTTATTTGATGAAAATTGGTTTTCAAATGGCTGAGATATCCAAAAAAGTGAAAATAATAAAAGGCGACAGGCCACGACTTTATTAGGATCTCTTTGTTTCACCTTGTTTTTGGATATCTCGGCTATTCCAAAACCGATTTTCATCAAATAAACTTTTGAAACCCCGTAGAATTGCATGCTCTTTGACATCTCATAGAGTGGTTTCTGAATATCTCACAAAACGTTAAAAGCTAAATCCTCACCTCGACCAGAACTGCATACACCCTTTAAGGGTTAAGTTATATGTGCAAATAATTTCCAGACATAGCAGCACCTAGAAAGGACAGAGTTGGAGATAAAGAGGGAGAGAGATAGAGAAGAAATGGAAGGTAGGTGCCTGGAGAATCTTTCAGTGTAAAGACTGACTCTGAGGGGCAGAGGAAGTATAGGTAAAGTTCAATGCCACTGCAGTAAAGAGAAAAGATTCCGAGCTGTAGGTGAGGATCAACAATGGATAACTTCCTGTATAGCAGAACCCTAGCTGTCAGCCATTTCCCTATCTCCTTATCTCCATGGCAGCTAGAAGAGTGCGACAATTTAAAGGGACTGTACAGTACTGGTTGAGGTAGGGATTCATGTTTTGAACATTTCTAAGTGAGATAATGAAAAGCCTCTTATGAAATATGACAGAGCATGTAATTTTAAGAAGGATTCAACGTTTATTTGATGAAAATTGGTTTTCGAATGGCTGAGATATCCAAAAAAGTGCTAATAATAAAAGGCGACATGCCCCAACTTTATTAGTATCTCTTTGTTTCACCTTGTTTTTAGATATCTCAGCCATTTCAAAACCGATTTTCATCGAATAAACTTTTGATACCCCTTAGAACTGCATGCTCTTTGACATCTCATAGAGTGGTTTCTGAATATCTCACAAAACGTTAAAAGCCAAATCTTCACCTCGACCAGAACTGTACACCCTTTAACCCTCTGTGCGCTTTGAGTGCCGACTGGCTCCTGATTGGCACAGAAAACCCTACAGCATTGTACACACTGTCAAAAAACCATGGCACTGAAAGAGTTACTTAATTTAACCTGTACGAACATATACACCACAAAGTATCCATGCATCAACTAGACTCTTCTTCCAGGCACATGAAGAAGTGGTGCCCATCAGATGTCTTTTGCTTCCACATATTTTGACATGTGTGCAGAAGCTACTTACATCAGTATGGATGTTACACTGACTACAACACTTCGTTAAAAATGCCTAGCAAGACAGCAGACTTGCCCCATTTGTATTAGATTCAGCATTTCTATATTCTCTTCATTAATACTACTGCACCACAGAAATTTCTCTAAAGTATATAACACTTCAATTACAGAAGAGCACAAAGGCCTGTGTGTAAAATTCAATAAAAACACCAGTATTGTTTTGAAAACATTTGTGAAACTTTCAAATCTTCCAGAACTCTCTTCTTTGTTTTCTTTGCTCATAATAAAGGCTGAAATATTTCTGCCAAATATACATTTGTCTCGATTCCCCTATATTTAGCAAAAAAAATCATTCAATCATGCATGTCGAGCAGTCTCCTCCACATATTTTTCTTTTTACATCCCTCTCACAAGCATACCTTTGAAATCAAGTCAAGATTGGGCCCAATTAATGAAAAGATTTGCTTACACTAACTGTCAGTGGTCCCCCCCCTCCTGTTCAGATGTTTTCCAACTTTGGCCCAGCCCAGTCTGAGTGACAATGCACTCACATCAGCATGTTGGTCCAACTAATAGTCTAGACCAACACTAGAATGGCCAAATTAAAAAAAGGTTTGAAGTTTCTCACGCTTAACAGCTCACAACATACTTTCATACAACATGGAAACAAACGAAAACAAATGCTGTGCCGTGAAATAAATAATACAAGCACGAGAGAAAAGTATTAACATTGTCATGGCAACCATTTTAACCTCTCTGGGGAGAATGTCCCCTGAAAGAAAGAACAAAAAATTGATCCAAAAGCCAACAACCTGTCAACCCTGAAAAGCCATCAACACACGTCTCCTTAGGAACTGCAGTGGCACTTCACACCCCCCCCCCCCCCCCCACCTATTTAGTAATGGGAGGATCTACTGGATGATAGATAGACTTCTACCTTGAGACAAGACAAGGACACGTGTCTCCAGCAGGTTGTCTAAGCCTGGGATGACTCATTTCACCAAGAACGAGAAAGTTGCTGAAAAACATGACTCTACATTTTCTTTTAAATGGCATTTTAAGGTTGGTACTGTTTGTCACATTTCACTTTATTCATGCCTTTCATGGACACCCATGCTTATACTTGCTGAGCTAGACTGCAGACTGCAGACAGTTAAGAGAAGGACGAGATATGCATGTCTACAGTGGTGGATCCAAGGGGGGAGTGCATTGGGCACGCCCCTCTTTATTTTCTGTTAAAACAAAAGAAATAACAAAAAAAATGGGGAAGGGGTGCATGCAACCCCCGCCCCCCCTTCAATTTTGTAAAGGCGCCCCCTCTTTACGGAATTCCTGGATCTGCCCCTGTGTCTATGTCTCACACAGCAAGTATATACTTTGGATAGTTTGTATTACATGTTGCGTATACTTGGTGCAGAAACTTACAGATATTGCCTACTGATTTTCTTTCTTTTCTCTTTTGTTTTCATACAGCTCCTGTTCGCTGCCTGGCTTGCTGTATTCTATCACCATAGTAAACTGACAAGGCAAACTATGGAGCCCCTGGTTAGGCCCTTCACAAGTGCCCACCATTGCGATGCAATATATATCTTCAATCCAAGTCATTTCAAAGCGTGTGTATGATAACTTGGGGTTGTCTTTCCAAAGCAGTGTAGGATACAGAGTCCTGTTGCACTATATATGAAGAAAAATGAAACCAAACTTGTAACAGATACACACAAATGTTCAATAGTTTGACATGGATGACAAAGACTGTTAAGTTAGGGAAATCTTACACATTATTACCTCCGCCAAGGGGGGAGGTTATGTTTTCGTTACTGTTGGTATGTTCGTTCGTTTGTTCGTTCGTTTGTCCGTATGCAAAATAACTCAAAAAGTAGTTAACGGATTGAGATGAAACTTGCAGAAAACGTTGAGAATGACACAAGTACCAAACGACTAACTTTTGGAAGCGATCCGAGAATTTTGGAGGAATTTATGAAGGATTTTTGATATTTTGGCAGGTAGGGTCAATGAAATTGGGAGTTCAGGCTGCGCGTATTTGAGGTTTGCATGCGCGCACTAAAGTGCGTGCTCTAGTTTCTGCTAGGGCGAGGCGCGCGGTGCAGCTGAGGGTTTATGACGTAACAAAGGCTTCTATATTGGGAAATCGGGTGACTTTCAGCACATAATGCTATAAGTACGTATGGGTAGAAATCACTGATATCTCGATGGAAGAACAAGAGCAGTGCCCCGGCTGTGGAAATGAGCTGCATGCTTGGCGGAGGTCTGCGCTCTCAGAGTGCTTTTCTAGTTTCCAGTCATGTTGTCTTGCATCACATCCAAACAAGTGGAGATCGCTCGTGATCACTTTACTTTATGCAGAAACAAGCAGGAATTTGTCATGTCTCTGTAATTGAAACTGTCTGCCTTTCATATGACATTTTGGCCCTCAAACATTTTCCATGCTCTTACACAGCAACTGAGTGATTCATCAGTGACGAGAAAGTTCTTGGCTCATTTAATGCTAAACAGACATTGCCAAAAAGCACATTTAGTGCAGGACAATCCACTCAATGCCTCTGCACATGAGGCTGTCCCTTTTTGCTACTTCCTTTTGACAGTTCGACATCACAGACATGGCACCTAACTTTTGATTGCCAGTTAAGTACCAGTGTGATTGATTTCAGGCCTGCCTGTCGGGACAATGCACTGACGAAGCAATTATACTGATCAATCTCCTTCCTGCACAATTCTTACAGCCATTCATTGCAAGAAAAAGATTATTAAAAAAAACGCAGCATAACATTGCGGAACAAATTTGTGACAGAGGAAGAGTGAGACACAGTCTACGAACGTGACGAATGCACATAAATCTTGACCAAACTGCTATGCACCACTATAAATCAATGATCTCTCACCAGTGTGTTTATTTGCTTTTGTGACAGAGCAAAAAAAAAAGATAAACATAATATCACATTTTGAAATGAAATCACACTACATGTTCATTTCTCTTCCTATTCAGGCGTTGAAAGTCAACTCAGAGTACAAATGAAAGTCGGCAAGCAAAGTTTTGGCTGAAAGAAATTCATTTCAAAGTCTACTCCGCAGATCTCTTCCTCTTTCCTGTGAAATGGAATACTGCAAAGAATGTTTGAAGCTGCAACCATAATCAGCATCCCATTATTGTAAGATGAAACAAAAAAAACAAAAAAAACAAAAAAATCCTACATTCATTGAAATTAAATCTGAAACACATTCGTGCTTTTAATACACAAAATGGCAACGTGCATACTTCTAATGCCTATTCATTTGTTAGAAAAGCAGGTCCAAAGTAGGAATCCTAGTACCTGTATCTTAGGACAAGATGTCTTTTACCGAGCTACCATGTCCCTCTTTATTCAGGTGTATAGATAGATACCTGGTCACAGGTGATGCTAAACAGGGTACTGTAAACCACAATATTTTCGCGGCATGAAATTTTTGCAAATTGGAGCCGACAGCCGTTTTCACAGCATGACATATTTGCGAGTTGCCTCTAACATTCAATGCATATAGTGTAGACAAAAACTTTCCTGTGCATTTTAATTTCGTGAATCTTGGCTCTCGCGAAATTTGCGAAATAAAAATGCACACGAGCATTCCTCGTTTTACAGTAATAATAATGGAAGGACCCTCTGTCAACCCACTGAAGATGAGCAGATTTCACTATAACACACATTTTGCATAGACACCTACATGAGCATACTCGGGACTAGTCTTAAATGGGTTAAAGCAGTAACACGACTGAAGAGGCTATCCTGGATAAAAGATATGCCTACCATATTCTCTAATGATAATTAGTCATTATAGCCATGTCAACCAACATCTGACAATCCCCCTTTCAAATAACAACAACAACTACATTCACAAACAGATTGAGAGAAGTGAGTTGTGCAACAATTTCTGAATTTCATCGCAAAATGGCCAAGAGCCATTTTTTAACATTTTACAGTAAGTCCATCATCAGATAGAGCAACATAAAACCTTTCAAGTGAAACCTCACTTACCACATAACAAGGAATCTTCTCAAAGTTATGATTAAAAATATCCCCATATTTTCTTGTTATTTTCAATGTTTTTTTCAGCAGCTTTAATTGGAAAATATCTCAAAATAACAAGAATGGAGTTAGTTCGTTCTGCGAGAAAACTCTCCAACTCTGTCTTCTTACCTGTACGACCTCAAGATGTTTATCCTCAGCTGGACCTCAAACAGGGTCAGTCCCATCCGTAGTCTGAGCAGGATGTTGTTGTTACCGTCCACCACAGTCACAATATCACTGAGATCCTCCTGGCCATACTGCATATTAATTAGCACGCTAAAACTCTCTGGGAAGCTGGCAAAACAAGAAAAGACAGGACGGGGAAAAGCAAAACAATACAAGAGGATGTATGCATCAGCAGAGAGAAGAATCAGCAGGTATAAGCCAGCTCGGAGTTTGCTCATGGGCACATTGGTACGAATGACCTTTCTTTTTTTCTCAGTCAGTTTGAGGCACTTCACTCATTTTCAGAACGTAGCTTTATACATAAAAAATTATGGGATTCATCAATCCTGTCCAAACAAAGAATAAACCTGCGTAGACCAGATGACCAGAATGATCCATCAATTAACACTTGGGAAAGCATGGGCATGTTATCATTTTGCATTGGATGTATTGGCAATCTCTTTCTATTGATCATGGCGAATAGCTTTTTTGCTGTCAGGTGGATGTGCTGGCAAGCAGCATTTATAAGGATTACTATGAATAATCATTACATCACAGATGCTTATCCCAGTGAATTTCATAGTCAACATGCCTGTTGGTACGAATGACCTTTTTCCTGCTCATGTGCAAAGTGGAACTACAAACTGGCTTATAATTCTATTGCACATAACATTGATTTCGCTACAACAGAAAAAAAAAACAACTTCAAATGGTACAACACTTTAAATTTGCTGTATAGATATTTCTATACTGAAATCACTAAAAAGAACCCTTACAGCATCCTTTGAAGTAGAGGCACAAACAAGGGACAGGACACGGTTAAAACTACTTTGCATTTAACTATTGATAAGGATGCAATCCAACCCTAGGAAAAATTATGAAGAGGGTATACAGCCTTCATGCTCTCCCCATCAAAATTATACCCTTAGTCATACCAGCCTGATTATAGGCACAACAAGAACTGAGCAACAAGATACAAGATGGTGCACTTAAAGTGCAGTTCCTTAACAATGTTGTCGTTAACTTCAAATCACAGAGTAAATTTGCTCATTATAATCAGACATGATATAGGCCCTAATTCAGAAAGTTAAGAAATTTTAAATTTTCAGTATTTCTACCAAAAACTGATGTTTACAACCATACAGAGGTATAAAGGATGTCATCTCTTCATTAACTCTCCCATTGGTTTGCAGACAAAAGTACCGCCAGAAATCTATATTAGGTGAAAGAGTTAACAGTCAAAACCTCTATAACCTTAAAATACTGTCAAAGGATATAATGAACTAGGATATTACATAACAACCACAAGAACACAACTTATTTTTGTTGATTTCATGTCAGGCAAGAAATTCAATGAAAATATGATGTATACATACATTTCAAAGGGATGCTTGTGAGTGTGACAAGATAACTTTTTCCAATCAATTGTGGATATGAGGTTGCTCCTAAAATCACTCTCTTGTAAAACATGGGGGAACTTTGTCTGATTCTGTGCTATTTTCTATCAAGAACAACTTGGTCATGGTCTGGAACTGTGCTTTAAAATAACAAAAAGTAGTATGGCACAGACCAGTTTTGACAAAAATGGCGATGCTTCAAATTGTCAAACCCCCCATATTCTTAATTTTTAATAACCGTACAATCTCTGCATAATATTGTATCTGGTGAATCCTGCAAATATTGAATATTTCCCAGTATGGAAATTTTCACCATTTTTGCACTATACTGAACTAGAGCAAAAAGCAGGTGATTACTTTTTTTTTTTTTTTTTTTTTCTGGGGGGGGGGGGTGTTTAAATGTATGTACAGACTGAATATTCTTATCCACAAATTGCAAACAAGTACTTTCATGAAAATTGGCTCAGTGTGAAAACATTTAGGGCCTTGAAGTTTCCAATATTACTGTATTATACAGGCGATGAAAGGTTCTAAGGCAGGAAGACATGTGTAGGCCTACTCCTGGGGTCAGAAGTCAGGAAAATGAGGGGGGGGGGGGGGGAGTGCGGAGAGTAGAAAAGAGGGAGGAGGGGTAGACTCCCCTTCGACACAATACCGGGGATTACCGTGTACCTTGCTCCAACCACGTTGGGTGTGGGAACTTTTATGCTGCCCTTTGGCTTAAATTTGTAGGAGAGACATCCATTTTCTGCCACAACTTCTTTTATTTTCCCTGTCTTTGGTGCTCGGAGTCTCAGTTCTGCCAGCAGATCCACTCCATCTGCAAACAAACAGAAAAGTCATGAGGATTATCCAATGGAAGGAATGACAAGAAATATCTAACCTGTTGAGGACGAGTTGATTTTGCAACAACGTACATGCACTTCCCATACACTTCCCATACACACCTACCGATACCCGAGTATCAATACTCTGGACTAGTCTTTATTGAGTTAAATATGTTTGACATGTTTAATGGGTTAATGTACAGAGTGGGTGATTTTAACAATTACAGTTTACAAAGAATATATAATTCATGTTCAATCAGTTTGAGAGAGTGATACTACAAAATTCCTGATATAGAATAAGTGTAATTCTTTTATTTTATGATTCATTATTCCAAAGGTTCTGTATCTAAAAATGAAATCTGGTTCGTTAATCTGAAAATGTACCAACTGCATTGTACTAACAGACCTTCCAAACTAGAAACCTTATTTCACTTTCAGATTAGCATACCTTGGCAATAACGAATCTCTTTTCATTTTTGGATTAACAAAGTTTCAGAATTATGAACCTTATATCATTTTTGGACTAACAAACCTTTGAAATAAAATACCTTTTATATTTCATTTTCAGATTAATAAACCTTCAGAATAACAAATTTTCAGAATAAAAGCCTTATGGAATAACAAACCCCTATTTCAGTTTGGACTAACAAACCTTCACAATATTAAAGGGACTGTACAGTACTGGTTGAGGTGAGGATTCAGGTTTAAAACATTTTTTTGGTGAGATAATGAGAAAACTCTTATGAAATATGAAAGAGCACGTAATTTCAAGAAAGATTCAATATCTAATTGATGACAATTGGCCTTGAAATGGCTGAGATATCAAAAAAAGAGATCCTAATAAAATTGACAGGCCAAGACTTATTAGGATCTCTTTATTTCACCTTTTTTTTTAGATCTCAGTCATTTCAAAACTGATTTTCATCAAATGAACTTTTGATACCCCTTTAAATAGAATTGAAGAGTTTGTTCACAAAAAGCGATAAGTCCATTTTTGAAAATTTTAAAGTACAATCTCTGTCATAAAGTACAAAATAATACCTTTTAAATGATATATTGGTCACTGCATATAGAGGTACATCAATTGTTGAAGTTATGGTCAAAAGAAGCAAAAATTTTCTTATTATTCTCTTTATTTTTCTTGACCTTCAATGGCAAATATATGGACTTATCGGTTTTTGCAAACAACGTCTTCAATTGTATGCTCCTTAACATTCCATAGAGTGGTTTCTAAATATCTCGCAAAACGCTAAAAGCTGAATCCTCACCTCAACTAGAACTGTACAGTCCCTTTAAATGAACCACCACAATACAAACTGTAACCTAAATTACCAGTGCATAGTAATTAAGTATAATTGTATGCCAGAAAAGCAACATGTGTTCTCTATGTATGTACACAATGCATGCATGTGAACAGTTGGATGATTGCACAACTTGATGGGGGTATAATATCAGTTAGGGAACTATACCACTGTATAGAATCCATATATCTAATTTAGCAGGACTTGGGCAAAAATCTGATTTTGGTAAAATTTTGACTTCTACAGGCAATTATTTAATGAGGGTGACAATATGCAAAACTGTGTTTATAAGTGCTCTGCTAACATTCATTAACCTTTTGAAGATGGGCTGATTTTGATATAACACCCATTTCCCATAAACACCTGCCCGAGTATACTCTGGACTAGTATAGAACAAGTTAACTGCACACATTTGAGTTTATATCACTACCGACCAAAGTTGACCAAAATATAAGACATGCATTCATCGTTTTTCCCTACATTCATTACAATGTATGGAATAGAAAATTATTATACTTGATAATCAGTGCCAAAGTCTTGGACAAGATTTACAAATTTCACTGACAGAAGTACTGTAAAACATGATATATTCCCGGCATGAGTTTTTCGCGAATTGGAGCTAACGGCCTTTTTTGCGGCATGAAATGTTCGCGAACTGCCACTGGCATTCAATGCATATAATGTAGACAAGAACTCTTGTGTGCATTTGAATTTCGCGAATCTTGGCGCTCGCGAAATTCGCCAAATTAAATTCCCGCGAACATTCGTTTTATAGTACTGCATGGTCTGCACACACATTTCTGTCACCAGTTTCACCATGTTACGCCATATGCACTATAAGCTTCTTCCACAAGGTATGCAAGGTGAATGTTGTCTTCCATGAGCATGTAATCTTGGTGTGAGAAAGTGTCACACAAGTTTGTCCTTAGATGTTTCCAGAGAAACAACAACCTTCCAGAGAAGTGCTATACAACCTTGAAGAGCAAATCTAATCATGGCTCACTTGGTACAGGGCAGCCAACCTGCCCCTAGAACTTGAACGAAATAAAGAAGGACGACACTGAGGAAAAAACGGCAAGACTGAAAACAGCTGTGTGACTGTCACGCACTGGACTTCAACGCAAAACGAAACATTCTTGACTTGGAAGTCACAACTAGAAAAAAAATATCAATGTGTTCTTTCCCCCTCTGTTGTCTACTACAGGTAACTCAAGCAAGTGATACATACATGTATGAATAGGCCTACATATTTCAAAATATACTCAAAAGACTGAAGAGACTAAGTTTTTCCTCCAAAATATGAGTGACAATGTTTTAATCACCGAATCTGAGGACTAATACAATCATTATAACTGTGCAGATAGGGGCATGTAAGTGCAGTTAGGGAAAGTAAGAAATGAAAAAGAAAAACAAATGAATCATGCAGACATCAAATTTCCTGAAAAAAAAAAGAAAGAAAAAAAAAACATAAATCCAATGAAAAAAAAGAAGTAATAACGAGCAGAATGATGACAAAAAAATCACTAAACAGGTCAAACAAATGTAACGGCATGAAAACACAAAGTATGATACAAAAGCGAGCTCTTTAGTCACATGAAGATTCCATTTAGTCTCAAATATAAAAGTGGACTCAAAGTGATTTGCATCAAGATAAGACAATATAGACAAATAAAACAAAAGCAGCACAAATGGAAGAAAAATAAAATGTTCTAGAGAAACAAAAAGAAGACAACATCTTGCAAACCAGCTGTGAATGATCTCGAAGAGGATGGAGGAAATGGGTAAAGAAAGATGGTGTATATTGGACACTTAGGCGCAAACTAAGGATAAACTGCTAATGGCAAGTTCAAGAGATCTTTAAAGTCAGGAAAACCAGTAAAGACAACCTTGCATTATTCCCTATTCATATTTCTAATGGTATGGTGACTGTCATGTTTGGTGGTGAGTTATCTTCCTTTCGCTTTGAAACAAGTCATCACAAAATTCCCTCCCCTTCTCTCTTTTAATCTTTTCATATTATCTAGCATGAAGATTTCAAATCCTTTTGTCTTTGAAGTTGTCAAACTGTACATTACCCTTCAGACATCTTTAAGAAGAGAAATGGAAAACTTCAATATATTTGATGGTCAAGGTAAGAGCAATGACTGCCCTTTTCAATCAAAAAGTGATGAAGAATATGAAAATCTTGAAGTCATGTGACTGAGGCAGATATCTGAAGGTGCCTATTAGACTCCATGTTAGGTGACATGGCAGCAAGTTTCAACAAGTTGTTGCTTCTGTTTCACATCATCTTTTGAGGCGAGTCTTCCTCTGAGGGGCTAATTTCACAGACCATCCCTTATTGATACCCTCAAAAGGACACCTGTCCCACCCCACTGAGACCACCTCTTTCTCCTCCCCCCTCCACCTTCCTTTGTGACTACCAGAAGAGAAGACAACCAGTCTCACTGTACCAATGCCCTACCAGTGCTAGTGCTCGTGGAATTCTGGGCATTTTATCCCATGTCCACCACACAAAAGGGGTGCGATAACTCTAGGAATTGATTAGAAGTGACATCCTCATCCCAGACTCCTACAGTGTAGAAAATTTGGCGGATACCAGTCGAATAGTAGTCAAATATCCTCTCTCTGCGTCTGCACCTGTGAGATGGCAAAAGGAAGAGTTGAACATCCATCCACTGTGCGTTTTTGGAATGCACAGGAGTGAACCATTAACGAGTGACAAGAACCTTCTCAAACGGATGACATTTTTTGGGGGGTAAATCTCTTTGTGTACATCATCAGAGGCTCTCATGGAGCAAGGTTAGAATAAAGTGCCATGGTACAAGACATCCAGATAACATGCATGCACTGGGAAATCATAGTTTTTGTTGCTAGAGAGTTGTGGGGCAATTTCCCAAAACTGTGACGCACGGCGAATATGGTCACTGGACTCCCACTGCTTGCAGGGAGCTATCCTGCCTTCTTGAATTTAGTCTTTTGACTTCCTTTTCTCAAAAACTCAGAGGGATTCATATATCTATTGGGTCAGTTTCAAGGCCACAAAAATGCTTTCTTTTTCTTTTCATGCTGAGTTATTTAGCTAACCTTGCACATTCTCATTCTAATTACCAAGGATGAACGCAAAAGAGAATTCCAGGAATTTCAGATTTTTTTTTTTTTTTTTGGCTACATGCACAACACAAGTTGATAATCTAAAGGAGGTTGAATAAGACATTGTTTTTTGTTTTGTTTGTTTGTTTTTTTGTGACTTGGTAATTGTAATTTCATTGCTATTTAAAGGGATTGTATAGTTCTGGTTGAGACCTCAGCTCAGGTTTCAAACATTTTTAGTGAGATAATGGTAAACCTCGTATACATGAAAGAGCAAGTAATTTCAAGAGGGATTCAACATTTATTTGATGAAAATTGGTTTAGAAATGGCTACAAGATATCCAGAACAGAGGAATCCTAATAAAAGATGGGACCCCCCCCCCCTTTTATTTCGATTGCTTTGTTTTACTTTGTTTTTGGATATCTCAGCCATTCCTAACCGATTTTCAGTAAAATAAACTTTGAATTTTTCTTAGAATGGTATGCTCTGTACTATATCATAAGTGGTATCTCGGTACCTCGCAAAAAGTTAAGAGCCCAATCTTCATCTCCACCAATACTATACTATCCCTCTAAGCCACAACCACGGCATGATAATCAATGACTGATGAACAATATTCTACTAAATTAACATCTCACTAGGACTTTCAAAATTTTAACATTGAATTTGAAATCAGAATCTGTGTCTGTTGATGCAGCAAATCTGCCGATGAGTCCAAGAAGTCATAGAAAAGATTGTGAGGTGCATTCACATCTACTGTCATATACCATAGTACAGTCAAACCTGCCTATAGTGGCCACCAAAGGGAAACATAAAAAAAAAATGGCCATTGTAGCCAGGGTGGTGCCCATTTTGAACTTTAACATTTGCATTGTATAATAGCATAAAATACCATAGCAAATGCATGAGCAGCCATAATATGGGGATTTTTTTTTTGTATGATTTACTTAATTTCAAATTTTCTTTTAGCTTAGGCCCTACTTCTGTTCTTTTGACAGGACTTGGTAAAATTCAAGCAATAAATAAGCTTAAGAATTCATGGCTGATTTAATGGTTCAACTAACTTCTAGTGGCCCTGTACACCTATACCATATGTAAAAAAAAATGGAACAAACAGAGGGTATGACATCATTCTTAAAAAAGATGGCATAGTATTTGTGGAGATGGGGATTGGGCTTTTAACTTTTTGTGGGATACCAAGAAACAGTACAGTACAAAGCATACCACTCTAAGAGGAATTCAAAGTTTATTTGATTAAAAGATCGGTTTTGGAATGGCTGAGGCATCCAAAAACAAAGTTAAACAAAACAATCATAATAAAAGGTGGGTTCCACCTTTTATTAGGATTCATCAAATAAATGTTGAATTCCTCTTGGAATTACATGCTCTTTCATATTTCATACGAGGTTTCTCATTATCTCAAGAAAAAAATACTAGAAACCTATAGTTATACAAAACCATAATCCCTTTAAGAGCAGAAAACAAAAGCACAGAAACACACCTCTGTCAAAGTTGGTGTGGGGGAGTCATTCTTATCCCATCTGGTTGTAAGTATCAATAACAGACAAGAAGATGAGGCTGTGTGGGTTGACATACACACATCTACAATATACTAAGCTTGGCAGTTTGAGAGTGAGGGTTTATTTCATAGTAAGAGCATCCCTCTATTTTGTCTTCTGGTGAGTGTATAAATCTTCTCGCGGGATCAGTTCCAGTATAACATGAAAACCATGCATCGCATGACGTCTTCTGTGGTTTGCTCAATCAAGAGGTCATTCCTATGTTCAATGTCAAGGCTGTTCTCAAAGAGTAGAGGAGGCTTATTGCACAAAAGAATGTCTGCTGCACGGCTTTGACTTGAGCCTACAGAGGTTGGATGCAAAGGGGGGAGAGGAGTGGGGTTGACTACCATATGTCCCAAAAAAATTATAACGGGACCGTCTGCAATGATAACTTTAAAACCAGTGAATCAATCCAAACATAATTTCAGGGTATGAAAATATAACTCATTGCCCACATCCTACAGAAAACCCCATCCGATTTGTTTCAGTGGTCAAAAAGAAATGAGGAGTTTTGTATAGAGCATGTCAGGAATCCCTTCCCTCCACGTTCTGTCCATTGTGTTCACATATTAAAATGCAGTTCCAAGAGCATCCAAGTGCTAAACTTGGAAGAATCAGGCCCATGACATGCTTTACAATAATCCACATTTCTCTGTGACCACTTAACCAAATTGAATGGGGTTTTCTGTAAAAAATAGAGCTAAGATGTTGTCTTTTATGACCCTGAAGTAGCATTTAAACAGTTAATCATAATGGGAGTTATCAATGCAAAAAGCAAATTGTAAGTTTTGTTTTGTTTTTGTTTTGTTGTTTTGTTTGTTTGTTTGTTTGCTTGGTTTTTTTTTTTTTTTTGGGGGGGGGGGACGGGAGGACATACTGTACAATGTGTAGCCTTTGCAGGAGGTCATGGGTTCAAGTCTTGCACAGCGCACACATATACTGGGACAGGTACAATGGCACACAGAACGGTCATCAATTCCAACTTAAAAGACCAGTAGTTTAAAATATGACTCATTGCAGTTGCACAGCACATTTATGAATTAAAAACACAATCCACAACTACAGTCCCCTGAAAGCCCAAATGGAATTTTGGTTTTAAAACAAGCTGGGCATGATATCTTTAACAATACCCCTAAAAAAATGTTGATCTTTAAAATGGGTAAACTGAAATCAAGATATCTGAAGCAATGTGATAAGAATTACAGGAACTCAAACATGTCGAAGAGAGCATGGCTGTATATGGATTTCATGTGAAGATGTTCAAATCAAGAAATTGGTAGGGCCCAGGCCAGTGATTTGATTATAAAATCTTTTGCCATTTAAGTGTACATATTTTCTGTATTTAATTATAGTCTTTTCCTAATGCACATAATTATACAATGTTAAATGTCATTATAGAAACAGAAGTAAAATGGGGTATTATTTACAAAATGTTTGCTTCTGGTATGATTTATCAACATTTTTTTGTTTTTCGTTTTGTTTTGTTTTGTTTGGTCTGATGATAAAAGCACCGCAATGGTCGGACTCTCAATCAACCGCTTTTTATTTTTTCCTCGGTCTGTGACCTATCATATGGCAAAGCACAACTGAAACTTTTCTGGCAATGGGCAAATTCACCCCTTGTCTATCAAACAGGAAATTCTGCAGTTCGTGAATGGAGGATGAAAACTAGCAGACTGGAGTAGCCAGTGTGGGGCACAGTACTCTGTACTCAGACAGTGACATGGCAGTCTACTAAATGACAGGAATGCTGGAAAGCAAAGGGCTATCAATCCATCTTCACAATTCCTCTCTGATAAAGGGCATCATCATATGTGTAACAAACAGGATGTTGCTCTATTTACTTGAGTTTAGACAAGTTTATGACTACACAACATAAACCATCAGGGCTCGACATTGTCTGTTTTTTTCTCTGGCAGCCTGTTTGGGCCACTAAAATCCTTGAATCTGAAATCTAGGTGGCCCAAGAAAGAAATGGAGTGGCCCACAAGAAAAAACAAACATAAAAATTCATCTTGAAGTTTAGCTGCCCAATCAGGCCACCAAATGGTAGCTTCTCTTAAATTTGATGGCCCAACATCAATTTTAGTGGCCCTGGGCCATCTGGCCACCACTTCTGTTATGCCCTGACCATACATGTATACCACAGATTATATAGCATCTTCCTCTTATGCTACACATCTTTTCAGAATGATAATTCTCATTAGATTACCATAGTAAATATCAATAATCATTATTTGATAGTAAACAATCAAATCAATTATCAAATACAGTGGACTCCCATTTTATAACCAAGTCCTCGGGACTGGCGGTTTTCTTTCGTTATATCGAAATGTCGTTATAACCGAACAAATAAACAATGAAAATAAATAAAGTGGGATAATGTTATGGCCCGAATTTTTACTTCGTTATAACCGGATTTTCATTATAACCATGTTTGTTTTAACGGGAGTACACTGTAGCCTATTTAATAATACTGATTCCAAGTGTTACATCAAATTACGTTATCATGGGATATATTGTTTCCATACCCTCAGTGCTCGATATTACTATCAGCAGTGGCATGGTTGCCTGGGGCCACTAGAAATTGATATCGGGCCACCAAACTTCCATAAAGATTATCTCCTTGGGGCTGATGGGGCAACTAAATAAAGATTAAAAATTGGTTGTTATGTTTCCTTTCATTTTGGGAAAAAATATCAGGGGACTGAAAATACAAAATGAAATGAAATGAAGGACAAATGGCTTTGAATGCACAAAAGAGAGGAAAGGGAAAAGGGAGAATGAAAAACACATGGTGAGAGATGAGATGAATTGCAGCAATGTGTTGAGGAGAGACCTGGGAGCTCGATCAATCAAAATAAACATTTCTGGCCCGGAAAATGAAAGGGCAAGGGCATTTGACAATAATGAGGGTGTGTTCAACATTTGAGGTAGCAGAAATCTCTTATGAACACTTCTAATGTTAACCATTTCTTTTTTCTGAAAGAGAACATCAGATTTGTATGAGTAGTACTGGTAGTCAACCACCAGTCCAAACTTTTACACTGTTCTGATCAGTGTTTTAACCTAACTTAGAAATACATAATCAAATAAATATGCAATTTCATTACTGCTTACTCTATATAGTCTACTGAGGTAGATGAACAAAGTGATTATGTATTTGTACATATATATATATATATATATATATATATATATATATATATACATATATATATATTTCCAAAATGTTCTGCAAGGGACATACTGGTACTCCAAGACATAAATTTCCAAACACTGAAAATGCACGATGTAAATAGAGGCATTGTATGGACTTCATTAGAAGCATGTGTTGCTCCATACGTAAGAGAAAACCACAACCACACCTCATAATCTGCCTCCAATTAATTCATTCAAAATTAGATTTAGGGCATATCATATGAAAATATACTGATAAACCCTATGTTTCTTCAATTGTTACAAGCAGATATCATATAACAGGATAGCTGGAGCACATGATATAAGAATGTGAAGAGACATCACTAATTTGAATGTTTCACAATATAAAAAACAGCACATATATATGCTTCAAAGTGCATCATTGACTTGCCTATTCATTTTTGCTGGATAAGTCACTCAATCTGGAGGACAGGTGCCTGATTGTTTGGGAAATATTCCTATCCCAATTTTCTTTAAGAATAAGAACAGGAATATGAATGACCACATATCACAGCCCACTAAAAACATGGCATGATGAAATAAGAATCTTATATTATATTGCTGACTATATTTTTTCTGGTCCTGTCTTTTGAAAGAATTATTTTTCTCCATACGGATATCTCCAAAGTTTAATAAAGAGAAATTCATGTCTTCTTCTTTGACACAGAAAGTCAATAGAGTTCAGCTACCATGTGAGTTGATCATGTGATCAAAAGTGGTACAAGTACTTTTGTTTGCCTTTCTGTAGGACCTACTCACTTTTGTGATTGTGTAATATTGCACACAATTTTCAGTGATCATTCAAACCACTTCTATGTCATTGTCATGGAGAAGTTTATTCTCCTCTCACCTGTCAAATTCCAGATATCAAATTTCAGTGCCTGTGGGTTGATGCTTTATTTTTACATGTCTGATTTCACTATTCATCATGTTTCATAAAGTTGGGTTAAAAAAAAATCTGTCTGTACTTGAGCCCTGTGTATTTGAGCGCTGTACATTTCTTTGTTTCAGCTACAAAGTTTCAAAAGCCTCTCAATTCCTAGATATAAAACAGCTGGGCCTTATAATAGCAGTTTGAGACAATTTGAAGGTTCCTCTTTCAAATAGATGAAACTGAATAATTTCTTTTTCACTTTTCATGCAGAGTTAAATGAATGTACTAGTAACCAGTTTCATCTAATATTCCCTTTTACAAGATACGCAGCAAAATTCAGAGGGGGGGGGGGGGTGCTAGAAAAGAAAACAATTTCAGAGCACAAAATTACAAAGGGCTTGAGTGGTTAAGCATTCTAGTTCCCTGCTTACCAAACATTATCTACTCCCAGAATATAAGACACATCTGCACCACATTAATACTCCTGCCATATGACCTAGATTACATCAACCATCATGAGAGTGCAATTGTGAGAGAAGTTGATACCCGAGACAATTCTCGGAGAGGAGTTGACATGTACGAGAGAAGCCAACAAAATAGAGAGCATCGGGAATATAACGAAGTGAATAAAAAGCAGTCGCTTGAGACGGCGATATAGAGACCAAGAAAACACTCAGCTCCCCCACCTGCTCCACAGCCACGTCTACCACGGCCTAAACAAGACTCAATTTACGTCCTGCGGTAAATTATTTTCACAAATCAGACAAGCTACGAGTGTTGCTTACCCTGCAATTCTGCAGCCGCCCGCTCTCCGCGCCTCTGCCCCTCAAATTCGGCCGAGCTAGCGGCTTGCGACGACCCACTATGTAGAGTTCCGCTCTTGATTCCAAATATTGCAAGCAAAAATATAACAATCGTTCTTACTTCCATGGTTTTAAAGTTTCGGCCTACATTTGCAAGTGTTCAGATCATGTCGTCTTCGTGCGCGGTATTTATCGGATAAGCCAAAGTATGTTCCAGGGAGTCCTTATTGAAACTTCCGAAGGGTATCAATCTTCAGCCGCTTTCCCCTTCTTGTCGTTTGGCAGGTTTGACAGAGTGACCACAGGTGCACCTTATACCCGGGTCGATTGGTGCATAGCCAATGACGAAATAAGAGTACAGACGAAGTTTACTGACAATCCAGACCTGAAAATTTTCATTTCTCATAGCGGGCAAAGGCGATCACGCACACACGCTTGCACCAGTTGGTATCAAACATCACGGTCAGTGCGACTACTGAGAATTAAGTGCGTTGTACTTGAAGGAGCCACATCTTTTGGATGCAATTCCCCGAAGTTGCGAAAGAAATTTTCTGGAAGCTTTGATGACGTAAAAGTTAAGTTCCTTCCAATGGCTGGTCCGTTAGCTCGATGCAAAGTCACGATCAAAGCGATGAAGATCGAATGCGTTTCAACAAAGCCAATCCTCTCGAACACACGTCACAAATCTTTCAAGGACGTGCTAACTTCAGTCTTTACTTGATACATGTATTCCAGCTCGTTTTAATTTTGTCTTATTCATAGCTGCATAAATGACATGAATCTCCTGATTTGTGTTTTTCCTTTTGCTTCGTGTTCTTTCCCATCTTCTTCTTCTTCTGGTTCTTCCCCATCACAGTCCTCTTTCTTCCCCTTCGTCTCCATTTCTTCCTTCTTCTTTCTTCCCTTCGATCCTTTTTTCCATTTCTCTTTCAGATTTTGTTTTCCTCTTTCTGATATTATGGTAAAAATATCATATGAAATCCCGCTCCTTCTTTTTTTTTTCTTTGACTTTAGTGGGGTCACTTCCCCGAATCAGTACACATGTACGCAAAACGAATGTAGTTTGCTGTTGTTGGTACCGCTGCCGTTGTTGTTGTTGTTGTTGTTGTTGTTGTTGTTTTTGTTTGTTTTTTGTTCTTTTCCTTTTTTTGGCGGTGGTGGTGATGGTGTTGTGGATATAATGACCTACAGTTTTCGGGAGTATGAAGGTTTTTCTAACAGGTGAGTGCAGTTGATCAGAAAGTGACGTTGATGCTGTACATATATTAGTTATTATCAAGGCTTATACTTTTCGACGAACTATATGGGATAATAGAATCGTAGAAAGGGACAACAGTGTAATCACGTGAGATTTGGTCACAATATGTGTAACAATATCTAATCATGATGAATTTCGGTGATGATCGGATGTCTGTGCATGTGACTGCGGCATTGAGGTCTCGAAGGCAGTGCATGGTTGCAATGTGAACATGCATGTACATTGTAGCAAAGCTTTAAAGCGGGTAGTCATCACGCAAAAAATAGCGTGATATTCATAAATACAGTGAATTACACATTTCCCTCTGCTTTGACATCTTTTTATATGTGATTTTCTTGATTTAGTCTCTCCTTCTTTGTCCTTTGGGAGAAGCTGTACGTGTTGTTGGTTTGCGATGACAGTGGAAAAAAGTTCAAGATGCTGGGCATGAAAATGACGAAGTCGCGGCAGCGTGGATACATGTATATAGAGACATTAAAGGGTGTGTACAGTTCTGGTCGAGGTGAAGATTTAGCTTTTAACGTTTTGCGAGATATTCAGAAACCACTCTATGAGCAATGATGAGATGTCAAAGAGCATGCAGTTCTAAGTAGTCCAAGAGTATTAGTTTTAACCTGGACATTTTTGGTAACAAGCTGATTTTTTCAGGATAAGTCCAGAAAAATGTCTAGAATAACATACTAAAAGTTCTCATAAATCCTCTTTGAGCGTTTTCCGCAATCAAAGATGGCGTCCAAAATGGCCGCCATTTTCAGAAATTCTTATAACTTTTCAACCAGAGAACCCAAATACAAAATTTAACTGTCTAAATATATGTTTTGAAGCATGAAGAACTCAATAACATACATTTTAAGAGATGTTGGTGCATGCAAGTACCGAAATCCAAGATGGCGTCCAAAATGGCCATCATTTTCTGAAATTCTTATAACTTTTCAGCCAGGTAGCCTAAATACAAAATTTGAATGTCTAGATATATGTTTTGAAGGATGAAGAACTCAATAAAATACATATTAAGAGTTGTTGAAGCACACAAGTACCGTAATCCAAGATGGCGTCCAAAATGGCCGCCATTTCTTGATTTTTTTTTTTGTTTCATAATTTTGCCAGTAGATTTCAACTGTACACACCTGGAATGTCGAAATATACGTTTTGAGTCATAGGGAATCAAATATAACACTTATTCAGAGATTTTGAAACACAAATAAAGCACTTTTGCACTTTCAAAAATGGTGTCCAAAATGGCTGCCATTTCCTGTTTTTCCATAACCCTGCAACTAGGTGACCGCGATATGCACTTAAATGTATAAATATAAATTTTGAGACATAAGGAACCCAACGAAATACTTATTCAGAGATCATGAAGCACGTACATTGTAAGTACAAATAAAACCACGTGAGTTCTTCGCGAAAACCAAATGTTGCCCAAAATGGCCGCCGTTTGTTTATCAAAAATTGCTGTTTTTAGCCTGTTTCAAGAGACAAAGAAATTCAACATAATGTTCGAGATTCAACAACTCAGAAGGTCCAGTGGAATCTTTCCCTTAAAATGTGCACAAAACGGGTATAGGTTGGGTTGGATGCATTCCCCCCCCCCCTCCCCCCCCCCCCCCCGTCCTTGGGGAAGGTGGTGGCCTGTACAATCATTATTTTCCAAATATTCAACCTGAAGTATTTGCACTTTGTCATTGAATTACAATCATAAAAATGCTAAACGTCCCTCGCTCGGCCCCTTTCCATAGACTTTGTACACTTTTGAGATTAACAAATTTCCGAATCTGTCGTCAAAAAGTGTGCACTAGATCTTTCACTTACAAAATGAAAAAGTTAGTTCCCTCATATTGGAGAGTAATTTGCCCTAACTTTTCAACCGCTCACTTCCCCCAATATTAATTAAATACCTCTTTGATTAACAATTCCCAAATATTCCATCAAGTGTATGTAAATGACATAATTATTTTCATTTCTATTCAAGTGTAAAAGCTCCCTCGTGTTGGTGGGGGGATGGGGATATTGAGACTATTATTATCTCCTCTTTGAGGATGGACAATTTTCTCAATATAACACCAAGGGTGCATTAGGCTGTTTAATGACAATCATCGAAATGCAAAACTCCCTCCAGTAGAAAGTGATCCCCCCCCCCATCCTCTACTAGCTCATTGCCTTGAATATACTAATCTTTATTCTACTTACACTTTGTAATAGAAACAAAAATCTAGTATTTCATCAACAGAGCGCACCATAAAACCCGTAACCTGAAAAAAAAATCTCCATTTTGTGGGAGGTGCATGACCTCATAAACCTCCACCGCATATTTCCATAAATATATATTTTCTATACTTATAGGACAAAAACAAATCTCAGATATTTCACCAAAAGAGTGCGCTAAGTCTCTGAATTTCAAATTGGAAAATCCCCAAATTTCCATCGTATGGGAGGGAGTATTCTCCTCTCACACTTCTCCCTCCCGGACGCTTTCCTGAATATATATTTTTCCTAACGTTTTCAAATAGAAAACAAATATCGGATATTTCACCAAATGGGTGCAACAGCTCTGTGAATTTCAAGTCCGAAAATACGAAAATTTCCCTCATGTGGGAGCAGGCAACCCTATAACCGCGCGCACTTCCATGATTATATATCTTTTTGTTCCTTTTTTTGATGGAAACAAAAATCTAATATTTCACCAATAGGGTACATCAGATGTCTGAATATCAGGTCTGAAAATGCAAAATCTCCCTCATGTTGGGGGGGGGGGGGGAGGGAGGGTATCCCCCTTCCACACCCTTCCATATATTACCCATTTCCCTGAATACTACTTTATATCCAATTTCCTACTCTTTGATGGAAATAATTCAATATCTTACCAGACGTTTGCACTATATGTTTCACTTTCGAGTAAAAAAAGAAAGAAAAAGGTCCCTCGTGTGGTAGAGGAGTATCCCTCCTCCATGTGCCAATAACTATGAGTGCCATATTCTCTGATTTCTATTCATTATATAATTTTACCTAATCTACACGAAATGAATAAGATAATTTAGACACTATATGTTTAGGTAAGCAATATACTGCACCAAAGAAATTCACTGTCATGTGATGAATTACACATTATTTTATCGCACATGTAGACACTAATTTATTATTATAGTGTCTACCTTTATGTAGCACAGATATCAAAAAGAATTGTTTTTACTTCTCTAAGAATTGTTTTTACTGGAACTCACCTCATGGTAGACATCAAATGCGTTGGTAATAAAAAGGGGCTAGAACTAAATTTTCATCTCATGTGCTTATTCTAAGGTGACGAAAATAGACCATGTGGTAAAAAGATATTGCCTTCTAGTATATAGGCTCTCTGTTTAGCAACAAATCTGTTGGTGAAATATTTCTCTCGTAACAAGGACACACTCCTTGAGTTTAACATGCAAATGCTTTTATTTGTATATTTTACACATAAGAACTATATTCTAAATAAAAAGTTTCTTATAAACTATACTGACATTTATTTACATAATTGTGAGATAAAATTGTGACTGCCGGCCATTTTGCACCCAATTTTCCATGTTAGGAAGAGCTCGAGCGGTTAAATCAGTACATGCGAGCGTCAAAATCTCTTAATATGTGTTTATTCAGTCTTTCACGTTTCGAAACTTGTAAAGACGCTTAAAATGTGTATTGGGTTCCCTAGTTGAAAGGTTATAAAAATTTCAGGAAATGGCGGCCATTTTGGATGCCATATTGGATTACGGTACTTGTGTGCGTCTGCATCTCTTAATATGTATTTTATTGAGTTCTTCATCCTTCAAAACATACATCTAGACACTTAAATTTTGTATTTGGGTTACCTGGCTGAAAAGCTATAAAAATTTCAGAAAATGGCGGCCATTTTGGACGCCATCTTGGAATTCGGTACAAGCGTGCACCAACATCTCTAGATATGTATTTTATTGAGTTCTTTATGCTTCAAAACATATATTTAGACATTTAAATTTTGTATTTAGGTTCTCTGGTTGAAAAGTTATAAGAATTTCTGGAAATGGCGGCCATTTTGGACGCCATCTTGGATTGTGGAAAACGCTCAAAGAGGATTTATGAGGACTTTTAGTATGTTATTCTAAACATTTTTCTGGACCTATCCTGAAAAAATCAGCTTGTTACCAAAAATGTCCAGGTTTAGGCCTTTTTTGACCTAATGCTCTTGGACTAAAGGGGTATCAAAAGTTTATTCGATGAAAATCGGTTTTGAAATGGCTGAGATATCCAAAAACAAGGTGAAACAAAGAGATCCTAATAAAGTTGTGGCATGTCGCCTTTTATTATTAGCACTTTTTTTGATATCTCAGCCATTTGAAAAGTAATTTTCATCAAATAAACGTTGAATCCTTCTTAAAATTACATGCTCTTTCATATTTCATAAGAGGTTTTTCATTATCTCACATAGGAATGTTCAAAACATGAATCCCTACCTCAACCAGTACTGTACAGTCCCTTTAAGCGGCAATAATGCGGTCGTATAGTAATGGGGGAAACGAATGTTGTCACTTGTAGCAGTGTTAGGAAGATCCCGATCCAGAGCGACTGTGGTAACAGCTATACCTGTACAGAGTGAGGCGACCAGTGTGGTTCCGGTCATATTAGTGATACAATTAATTGATACAAATGCCAAATACAAATTGTTTTGGGGTTCTGAGATGGTGAGTGTGGCAATTTACGGTGTTAAACTGCTGATTGTTGGGAGCAGTGACGGTTTGTAGATAAACAACAGTCAGTAGGCACTTAAATATCTATTCAATTGTGATATAACATCACTCTCGGTGGAGACGAGTTACTGTAGTTAAATACAAGCTAAAATGTAGTCAATGATATATTATATAGTTCATCCTGCCTGAAAAATACAACAAAAAATAAAGAGGGGAGAATTAATGATGACACTTACTTTTAAGTTCTTTTCAGTTTTCATGTGCATATTCACATATCTTGTACTATATCGACTTCATGCAATTATTATTGATTCATGTGATACTGTAAGAAAGAAAATCTGAACTGAATTGAATTGAAATGATTGAACTGAATTGAATTGAATTGAATTGAATTGAACTGAAATGAAATGAATTGAATTGAATATATGAATTGAACTGCTTTGAATTGAAGGCGGCGCTGGAGTTTGGTAACAACGTTGTTTAATGCAAAATAAGCAAGCAAAAAATAAGCAAAAGTTAAAATAGTAGGGTTCCCTATTCGGGAGGTCCGCCAATCCGAAAATGAAAAGGGCTCATAATTCTGAAGGTTATAGATAATAGGAAAATGAAATAAAGTTTGTTATTCCGAAGGTTCGTTGATCCGAAAATGAAATATGGTTCATTGATAGGCAAATGAAACAGGAGGGCTAAAGTTCGTAATTCCAAAAGTATACTATTGGACAAAACACGCAACTATGAGCTTTATGTGAGGCCCTATTTCATTTTTAGACTATCGAGGATTCGGAACAACGAACCTTATTTCATTGTCGGACTAACGAGCCTTCTTGTATTTTCGGACTATCGACCCTTCGTAATAACGAACTTAGTTTTGGATTAACAAGCCTTCGGAATAACGAACCTTATTTCATTTTCGAACTGACAACTTTCGGAATAACTTCTGGAGAAACACTACAAAACGAATGTCCGAATTGACGAACTATTTTTGTTTCCGGATCGAACATCTAGATATAGGGAATTTGTGTGTTTCGAAATATCAAACCTTCGGAATAACGAGTATCATCTGTATTATAAACTTTATGTGGATGATGGCGGGAAGAAATAACATTAAAAAAAAGAAACAAAGATGTCTTTGCGTCTCATCGTAGCTGAGAAAGAGGCCTATATTTGGCTAATGTCAACATCTTTCATCCTCAATTGTACATATAGGCTAGTTTACCACCGAATTCAAGACTATACTCGATTCCCGTAGCCGTGTTTAACATCGTTGGAATACATTGTAGGGCCCACTTGGAATGCGATGTTTATTCGTTTGTGTGTTTGTTCTGTTTTCTCTTGTTTTGTTTTGTAGGCGTTTTAGCTAAACGCTGTGTCATGCAAAGCATTGAACAAACTTCCTTTGTGATGAGGGCATGTAGATAAAAAAACAAACAAACTTCAAGACTGCGTTGTAATTAGTTAATCAATGAGCAGATGACAGATACTAGTATAAGGTCGTTTATCCTAATTAATCGGGTCTAGAGCAATTATTTTGTCCATGGAATCGTCCTAGACAGCTAGCTGCAGCGGTCGAGCGAGCAAGGTATCTCCTCAACAAACAATTTTAGGTCCTCTAGATCGCCAGCATCATGAACATCCGCAGTCATTATACAATCAGCAGGTGAGTTACGTAATTGGATCATATCGTCTGAGCATCCACTGCCTTTATACTTTATGGTAACATTAGGCCAAGTAGCGAATTTGCAATCAGGCCCCTGCTATATTTAGCTTTCCTCGTTTTTTTTTCTACATGGAAACAGCAATTTAGAAGAGGGACAGTATCCTATTCATGATAAAAGTTTAAAATTTAATAACTCAAAACTAACAATCAAACAAATAAAACGATGTAAAACGTAGTTATCTCCTTTGTGGATGATTCCCCTTAGTGTTCACTTTGCACTCGTTCACCAAAAATTGTTGGCCTAGTACTCAGTATGTGTTTGCAGTCCCGCGAAAATTGAGCCATTGTTGCTCAGTCACTTCGACAACGTATTAATATCTGCTCTTTTAAAATAATGATCTAGTTCTTTGTGTGTGTTGTCCTCTGTAATGAAAGCGGAAAGAATACAGGTGTATTGGAATATTCTGTCAATGAGTAAGCCTTATTTCTTTTATGTGTATACTTTTCCATCTGTGGAAATGAGCATCCGTTGTTAGCAAACTGTGCACTACAGGAGCTTTTTCAGAAGTAATTCAAGATGATTTCAGTATCTTTTTCATGGTGGTATAGCGACACTAGAATGTAGTTATGACATTAGGATAAAGTGTTTTTCTTAAATAGAAGTCCAAGTTCCTTGCAGAATTCTATCAAATTCAACTTAAAGGGCAGTCGGGAGCCATAAATGTGCTGTGATGCGCACAATCGCAGGACATCAACTTCACCTATTATCTGTGTGGCAACATAAGTCGATTGAATGTTTCGGTTTAGGCCTACCTTTCGCACACTCAACATCCGACAGTCAAATTGGAATTACAGTTGTGCGATGTCCGGGAAAAGGAATAAATTAGATTACAATGGTCGGTAAAGTCGATTGACTCATTTATTTGACCCATCTTTCACTGAACTCGCAGTGACCCCCTGCGTTTAAGTATACAGGTTGTACGGTGTACCGAGTATTACAATGCAGCTCCATGGTATTATTTTGAAGAGCCTGCCTGTTGAGAACTCATACGTTTAGCGCCCCCACGAGTTTAACACAGTACAGGTGACACAGTCCAGTTACCTCGTCTAGGTATGGCATGAAGGTTCCAAACAATATTATAATCTATTCCTGAAGCTATTTCATCATGATCATTTCTTTCTTCTTTTTTAAAATCAGTATCATTATGATTACAATTATTATCTTGATCACTGTCATGTTGGCCACTAACATTTTTGTTTCCCTTTATTTTTTTTTTCTCTAAAAAGTGACCCGACATCACCATGTCAATCAAACTTGTTTAAGGTGTCCTATCATAGAGACAGAGATGCCAAGTTCAAAAAACTTTTATGAGTGAGATTTTCATGACTCGGCGTTTCAGCGCTCGCGCGCATGTGCGCGCGAACGAGGAGGGTGACACCCCTCCCATGGTAGGGAGCTTTTTCGAATTATTAGCTCTTAATGATGCGATCTGGTGCACACTTAAGTGACTATTTTTGTTACTAATTTTGAAAGACAAAAGGGAAATATACCTTCAATTGCAACTATATCACTTGAATCCTTTGAGCTATACTCCTTTTTTTTTGGCACAGACTTCACCCGATGCGTGAGAAAAATGGGTGCCCTGCGTGAGATCGTGAGACAGGCCCTAAATGCTTGAGTCTCACGCAGAATGCGTGAGACTTGGTAGCTCTGTAGAGAGCACAGTGTGAGATATGTGTATGGGTTTGAACATGAACATAACTATGATAATACGGATTAGTGGACCCTGTGTCAAGAGGAAAAGAACCTACAGAAACTTTATGGGGGCAAGACACAGTGAAATCTAACAGGCTGTTTAGTTGTTGCCTAGTAACTGTCATGGCCATCCAATAACATACCAGGTAGATAGTTACATGGAGTGCTTCATGACTACAGTTTGTACTAGTATTCCATTGTCCAATGAAACAAATTATTTGTTAAATGGCAAAATGGAGTGCTAGCACAAACTGTAGTCATGAAGCAATGCCAGATGTGTAGCTCAATACCACCATTTGCTTGGGTATCCCACCAAATAAGACTCCAAATATAAAAGATCTAGAAGAAAAAGAGAAGTTATTACTGAACCCTGTCTAAATTAATATGCAGACAATTGCACTCTGTTTTTTTCCTTACACTCTTTGTTCTTAGATCCATACTCCTCTCAATTCAAATTTGCTCAATGATGTTCCCTGTACATGAATTGTAAGTGCATCCCTCTAGTATCTCAATATTAGCATGACTTTCATACGAGTGGTGCCACGTTAAAATGAACCATACTGAACCATCTTATCCACAGCCTTGCAATAATTGCATAATTTTGAAGAAAAAACACAAACACATACACACAAGCTGTTGCTGTTGGCATGTGTAGTATTACATAACAATAGGGAGCTTTAGATTTTAGACGCGCGGACGTTCAGAGGGAAAAAACATGTTCAGAAGCGCGTGTCAAGTCGATTTATTTTTAGCTTGCGTCGCCCGAGTTTTTCACTACGCTTACTGGGCTATTTTTACGTCCGCACAGTTTGCAACATAGAGAACTACTTCATGCACTGATCATTTGGGGGCGTGATTTTATTTTTTATACGTTGCGTCCCAGCGTAATCTAAAGCCATTTTTCAACACAACGCAGGGGAGAGGGAGAGGAGAACGTCCAGCGCACTCGTCGTCTCAAACGTACGCGCGTCAAAATCTAAAGCTCCCTAATGTGTTACATGCAAAACCTTGCAATATCCCCAAACTTTACAGAAACACACTCACACACAGACAGGAGACTGACACGGGTTTCAAAGTGATATCTTTCTTTGTTCTCTCTCATATACAGGTTGACACACAAACCAATTTTCTTGGTTTGTCGGGTGTGCAGAGTCAATATTATATATATATCTTTTAATCATTCCATAGATCAATGGATTATTCAATCTTGTTTGTACACTCATTTCATAGCTACTGTACATACATTTGTTTCCTGTACAGACAATACAATCTCAATGCACTGTGCTAATCACATCCAACAAAATAGTACAATTTCACTAAAAATGACATAACCAGAAAAAAGAAAAAAGGACTACAGAAAGTAACATTCAAATGTCAAGAAGTAACATTTTCAACACCTGTTTGGTGACTAACTTCACTACACTTCTCAGAAGCATGTAACATCTCTAAATAAAATCTTTGCCATCTAAATTTTTATGTACTGTAAAAGTCCATCACTTTTTGCATAGCCCTCTCTTCAACTGCATACAGCCCTACTGGCAATGTTCAGAGAAACAAGAGGACGTTCACATTCATTTTTATAAAGCACAAGTGAATGTCATAAGAGAAAGTGAAAAGTGAGTGCTTATCTTACCTGGTGGAACAACTTGGCAACTTTTCTATTTTCCCTTTTTTCTGTATGTGTGGAAAATGTATACCTTGTACTTAATAACACCATACAATTGTAGTCATTATATGGAAGTTATCAACTTCCCTGCAGTTCTTACACAGAAATCACCAGACTTTATTATAAAAAGCTCCCGTAGAGATTTGTTCAAAGCACACAATAATTTCCACGACATACCCCCAGCCAATAACTCCATTGAAACAGCTTTGCTTCTGCTGGCAGACACGCTCATCTTCTGTGCTTCTTAGTATGGCCTAAATACAAAACAACAACCAATCACATTCTAGCTCATACAAAAATTTTTTCCAGCACTAAAATAAGACATTTTTCCTCTGTGTTTTGACATGGGAAATGAGCATCTACCATTAAATGCAGTAACAAAGAGGTTATACATTGAGGGATACATTCTAATAACAGTTTCAGAAAAAAAAAAACCAACTTCTACAAAGTTCTGTCAATATCTTGCATAACGAATGGAGCAATATCCCAATAATTTTCATTAGACCATTTTTATCCCTTGTGTAAATGCATGTCTAAAATACCAAAACCGAATTTCATGACAAATCTAATGCGTACTGTAAAGTGCAGTCTGAATGTGGCAGATTTTCCATTTTTCCAAATTATGATTCTTTCCCTAATAACACAAAAATATAATTCTTTCCCCGAAGCTATTAATGAATCCGAAACCTTTCCATTACATCACCAGCCCCTTGCTGTACCTTTGTATCAGCATCAATCAGTTTGTGCCAGATTTTTCAACACAGACAAAAATATTATGGATTGACTGAAAGTACTGAATGGCATCTCCAAGCAAAGGTAGTGATGTGATTTGATTAAGATAATACAGTACACGCCTGCTATAACAAACACAGTTACAATGAAATTCTGATTACAACAAAGTAAAATTTCAGGCCCCCAAATTATCACCTATACATCATTACGTATTTTATTTGCTCGGTTATGACAAAATTTCGATATAATGACAGAAAACTGCGAGTCCTGCTTTACTGTAACGAGAGTCGACTGAATCACAGAAGAGGGTATGGTTGGAGGAAATCTGGCCTTGCATCACAAAATCAACTGAATGTCATCAGAGGGAATTCTTTCAGCATAGTTCAGATTTGGACAAACAAGATTCTCTGCCTTATGTGGAGTAACTTCTAAAAATAATCCTTTCCAACTGAATTAAGATACAAAATTGCGGGGGGGGGGGGGGGGGGGGGGGGGGGGGTAAGTAGGCAGAGGAGCGGTTCTGGTGTTACAAGAGTACATTAGTATTTTATGATAGTCATTACACATCACACTCCACATTCAGTCTACTGCAAGTGCTCCAGCTGCAGCCGCCACGGAAATTTCCTCGACAGTCAACTTACACGCAGCAACACATCACTCATAGGCCCTTTTTCCTGGTTACCTTGGCAGTGGCATTCATTGTGACTCCTGAGAGTATGTCTCTTGAAACCGAGAATTAGTAATACCCTTTCAAAGTTAAGATCCCCCCTTCCCCTCCCTCCTCCTCTTCCTCCTCCACCCCCTCCCCTACCTGAGCAAAAGGGGCCACTTCCAAAACATACAAGACTGTTACAAATATAGACCGTACGCAATGGTTCAAGGATGATGAACAACTCAAAAAGGTTCAAAGTGTGTATACTGGCTATAAGCAACAATTGTGCAAATAACTGGCTGAAAATGATACAGGCATACCACACTTAACAGGTCTAAAGCATAGTCACCTGGTTTGCTGATGGTAATGAATGCTTTTAAGCTAAATAAGTAAATAATGCATGAGCTTTGAACAGACTCTAAACACTAATACAATACAACAGAACATAAAGACACAGTAATAAATTGTAAGTACTATAGATGCTCTGTTAGAGTTCATGCTCGGCTTGGTTGAACATCAGAAAATATCGGTAGCGACATTTACAACGAATGCAAACATGAGATATATCAACTTCTCCACCTACACATAGCATCACCATTTTTTAGCTAAATGGCACAAACTCAAAGATAACTGTGATACACAGAAATAACAGAAGCGAGATATGCTCAAAATGATGATGGGAAAGGCTAATTTCTTGACACAGCATTATATATGAACTTCAAATGGGCAGCACACATAATACACAATCACAGTAAAATAGAATCCATACATATATATTTCTCAATGCGCTGGCTTACATAGTTCAACTTCATTTAAACCCTATCCATATAGTGTAAGATAGTGTGAAATCTGTGTCCAGAAATAACAGACCCCCATTGTATACTAGTAGCACAAGCTGGGCAAAAACTCCCAATACAGAGTAAGGCATACGTGGCTGCAGTCTCAAAAGGGTGATTGCATTTATAGGTTTAGGTCACGAGTGATGCACGACTCGTTGATTACTGTAACGTGACTACGGTTTCCCACTCCTTTTGATGCACAAACATTTAGCCCTATGGAAATGACAGTGCAACTATAGTGACAGTTTGCCGTCCATATTCGTTACACCTCCTTTCACATACCTCTTTCTCAAGGTTCATGCCATACCATCAAACGTTTTCATAGAAATGCCCCTGCATACCTCAGTGAACTCATCAAACCATGGTCGCAATCTGCGCTCAAAATCAAAAGATCTCCTCTCTGAAATAAGTGTCAAATCGAAGACATTTGATGATAGGGCTTCTGGAAAAATGGCACCTTCATATGGAATAATCTCCCTCTCAGAATTAGATGCATTACAGATTTTGATAAATTCAAATCTGTGTTAAAAACTCATCTTTTTGATAATTATTAATTACATGTGAATAGAGAAATATTTGACAAATTTTGTTTCCATTTGTACACGCATAGATGGTAGTATGCGTTCTAAGAACTGACTATTATAATTATCATTATTACCTCAACACAAATAAGTGACATTAAGAATGCTCTCTGCTGATATGGCATACTTTTTAACCATAGCGAAAGAGCGAAACAGCGGGTAGTAACCTCTGCATGTACATGGTGCTGACAGTTGCTAGTACGTCTGCCAAACAGTTGCATATTATTGCTGCAGGGACATTTGCATTCGTATTCACACTTTACACAATGACATTCACATCAATTTATCAGCCTTGGGAATTAACAAGAAAAAGAAAAAAAAAATGAAGAAGAGAAAAAGTCATTTGCACCAGGCAAATGACATTACAATTTGGTGTATGAACTGAGGTCTATTTGCCTTGACGAGGTAAGATAAACGAGGGTTCTTGGTAACACCAAATTTCATGTCATAACAGTCCCGAGATATTCGTTGACGTCTCCTTACAGAGGATGTGTCTGATTGGAAACTACATCAGATGGCCCAGTTGCGATTAGTCACGCTTCCAATCATCTTCAAATTCTTCTTGATGACATGTGTTGCTGATGAGCTTTTGACAAGCCATTCTAGTTACAATGAAGTGCTTCAAAATGTTTCTTGACAACAACGGTCTTTATGCTCATTTCAGATGTTTATCAACAAAGTTTCCTCTAAACACTTCCATTTTACCATTAAAAGACCTTGGTCTGCAGTCTTTGTAACTCTGATGAAAGCATGACATGAAAATTAAAACATGTTCCATCACAGCTCCAACCGTAACCATAATTTCAACACTTGAATCCCTTTTTTCAAAAAGACTGCCCAGTTTTCAAGGTTCTTAACCATGCTGGACAATAGCTGATGACGGAATCAAATGACAAACAAGCTTAACATAACTTGGGGCTCATGTTGCATGAAAATCTTGCCACATTTGAAAAACATACTGTATATGCCATATGTTTTGCGAGGTCTTTATTTTCGCAAATTTTGCGAGTCGGGTGCCATCTGTAAATTTAATAATGCAAGACAAATATCAAATCTAATCCCGACCATAGTGCGATGTGCATGCATACGTTTCTCCGTTCAATTCTTGTACTCCTCCTTCGCGAATTTAACCTCTCGCATATTGTTGGGAAGTCCAGATTCACAAAAAAATTAGACTCGCTAAATATGTGCCGTATACAATACCTATTTCATTCGAATTGCAGAACTTGAATGTGTGAGACCCATTGATGACTATCCTTCATTTGAAAAAAAAAGAATTGCTGAGGGAATTAATCTGCTAGTTGCTATTCTCTGAAGGGTACGATTTAATCTTCCAACAAGAGAGCTTGCATTGTTAGACCATGAAAAAAAAAGAAAAGAAAAAGAATTGTCTATATTAAGCACAGGCGAGATTGTCTGCAAATGTACAGCTTTCTTATCACTTCACTTGGTTCTGTTCTCAAATTAAGGACAACAGATGGTCCAAATTCAAGAGAGAAAGGGAGGATGTGAGAAAAAGAAGAATTTGACAAGATTTGAAACAAATTATCAAACTTTGCAAATGAATGGAACATGTAACTAGTCTGATGACATTCAGATGTAATAATGACAGATAGTGAAGCAGTTTCATAAATTGTCCATCAGATGGCTGGCAATAAAGTAACAAGTAGGCAGTGTGCAATGAAAAGGTATTATAATGTAAATATACAACAGTGTCATCTAGAATACCAAAATAATATTGCTAAAATCAATGTCACATGTAATGTATGTTCTACAAACAACAAATGATTGACATTAAAGAGATCACTTTCCAGTAGCCTTTACTTAGAAGGAACTGAGCACAATTAAGCATGTTTACCAATCTTTCAAGGCGGAGGTTGGGGGTGTGATGAGGGTGGGGCAGGGGTGTGACAAGGGTGGGGCAAGGGGTGACGATTGGTGGTGAGAACTTTAGGGAGATTTAATGTCCACTCTAAATGAGAGTTGAGATGTACCTCTTCAATGGTCGATATCTAGAGGTAATTACGTTCCAATACTGTTAAGATGTCACCGAGGACTCTGACACACTAAACCCGAAAAAGACAAGATTTGATTTGATTTGATTTGATTCTCCATCCACTTGAAATATGTTGCCTCTGATCGGAGGATCACAGCAAAGTACGCTGCCTGTCTCAACACAGAAGTTATCCTATTGAAGACTAGTCCCAAGTATACAGGGGCAGGTGTCGGAGGGAAGTATGCGATATAGCACAATCAGCTCATCCTGAATCGGTTAAGAGCAAATTCTCGCTGTAATGTTTTGCACAGTTTGCCACTGAATGTCAACAAGTACTTTGTCTTCCACATACCAGTAACAGCTCCTCCCAAATAAAAACAAAATAAAACAAAAAAGACCCAACAACAAACACATGCGGTATGATCAAAACAAATGCGACCAGTCACTACTGAAATATGCACCAAAAACTTATTTCCAAAAATCAGTACCTTTACACTTTGCAGACTCTAGGTTTTCAAATGTCATAAATTTGACCTAATTCATTGAGAAAAATATAACAAAGACAATATTCAATCAAGTGTGCATGAAATCAGTCATTTAAACACAATGTGTCAATTCAAATAAAATAGTGAGATGCGTCATGGAACAAAACTGACAAATTTTGAATGTCGAAACACTTGCAGATTTTGAACTTTGTCAGTGGCCGCAATATCATATTTCATTTTTTCTTTAGAATATTACTCAGTAAATCACCCATTTTTACAATATTCTTGGCCTTACTGTCTGAGACTTTAGAGGGCAATGCAGTGATGGGTTTCAATGAACAGGTTGTGTTACTAAACAGGAGCTACTCCAAAAGCCATTTACTGATCCAACATGACAATTCTGCTGTCACACACAAACAGAAATACAGACGTTACTGTCTGCTCAGAATTTGAAGAGGGTTTTTTGTTGTTGTTGTTGTTTTGAATTTGTCTTTATTTTGTTTCATAATGTGGCATATATCGTGCCTTGTGCTTGGATGTTTAAAGACAGATTTGGTGCGAGAGGCCCTTGAGCTCTCACAGCATCTTTCATGATGAGTGTCAACAGTCCCCGACAGCCCAGCGTCGCACACAACACACTCTGATCTCCTTGCTGGTGTGACATGATGCAGCTCTCCCCTAGGATCACCGCCCCACAGCACACATGCAGTCTCTGCGCTTCTCTATTGAAGAGCTGCAGGCCACACTGGCGTTCTCTCTTCCCGTTGTCTGCTGCAAGCCATAGCAGCAGCGTGCATGAATAACTCTACGGAATGTGAGTATACACATCGTGTGCGCTACAATTGATAAATTCACAAGCGTTCAACTGCGGTCTACGTAAAATTATATGCAGACTAAAATGACTGAGGAGAATGTACGTGAAGCAACGCTTTTTATTTGGGCATATGATGCCATGAGAAACAAACTGAACAAAATTGGTGGAATTTTCAAAGATGAGCAGTTAGATGTCAGCGACTAAAGACGGGATATTCCCCGGTGCCAATCTGATCTGCTGCCGTCGACCGAGCCGAGAGACCAAGCCCTTGCCACGAGTTACAGGCTGGTCGCTCGCTGCCATCAGACTAGTTCCAGGACCTTGATGGTTCCTTGGCTGTTTGCGGCCACTAGTACATTGGAGCCCTGGGGGTGGTGACAAATCAGACACAAGTCTTTGATTTAGTGGAAAAACCAACTCTCTTTACCCCACCATAAGCAAAGCTGAAAGAGGTAAACTTTCTGTCAAATCATTGCGATTATTGGGAAGTCTGATATGCTACTGTACAATTTTATATATTTTCTAGGAGATATACATGTAATCATCTGAGAGAGAGGGTATACAGAAGCGGGAGAAGAGTTTGACATTTTCAAGAAAGGCTGTAAAAATGTAGAAGCCTGCACCATAAAGTAAAACATTTGATGAATTGTCCCGCGCATGCATATCTATGTGGTACACATTTTGGTTTTAGCTTGTGGAGTTGCATGTGGTATTGTGAAAACAGGGTTTGGTAGCAGGTATAGGGCAAACAAATGATGAAGGTTTTTTCTTTTGTGTGTGTGTGTGTGTGTGTGTGCCTCAGGATGTCTAATGCTAAAGAGCACATCAATAACTTACCGTCCTCCATGAAACGGCGCTGACAAACTCACTGGAGTCATCTTCTTTCTTGTCCTTATCCTGTAATTGTGGACACGGATCAAGGAGGGGAAGAGGAGGAGGAGGGGGCTCTTTTCATTACTTTCCATCAAATTCAGTCACACAAGATAGATTTTGGCAGGAAGCATACAAACCCTACCACATGGAATACATTTCGTGGGCAGCTTTGATACACACATCAAAAATAATTTGATGTCCCTCATTCTCAACAAACACCCCCCCCCAAAAAAACAAACAAAACAGCAAACAAAAAACAACCCTAAACAAACAGTAGAGCAACTCAAGTCACATGTTCAATTCGATGGGATGCTTCTGCCTTCTCATGCAATCAGTTTATTCTGCAATAGGTACATAGCTCTTCACTTGAGAGTTTGATGAAGTTATTCATTTCTACTGCTGAACATTATTCTCACTGAAAAAGGGAATATTCCTCATAGTATTTCTTTCCATTCAACTCAGTAACAATATCATTGGACATTACTAGCTGAGGTAGAGGCTGGAAAGAGACAAGTTTTAGTCGCAGAAATCTTTGTCCTATCATTTTATGCAAATGATTGGCTTTGGGCATTCATCCTCACTGGACATTCTGAGTGGTGGCCGGAAAAATGATGGTTTTACCTTCAATCTTGAGGATTTTTTTCCCCCTAAAAATTCTGGCAAGTATATTTACCATTACAATTAGGATACGTTGGTCGAGAATCACAAAAATCCACTGAAGGGTTTCCCTTATAATGTACTCATAAGATTGAGGGTTTATGGAAAGAGGTATGAAGAGAACAGAAGTGAGGGGCTTTCATCAGAGTTTTCCATGTTTCTTTTTTGTCTGATGCTTGACTTGTTCCCAGTAATTTGGAGCATAAAACTGCATCAGACATTTACACCATATTTCAAGCTATTCACATCACTGACTATCTCTTCAATGATCTCCTATGCAAAACCAACTTAAAGGACAAGTCCACCTTCATATACATTAGGATTGAGAGAATGCAGCAATATTAGTAGAATACATCAGTGAAAGTTTGAGGAAAATCGGACAATCCGTTCAAAAGTTATGAATATTTTAAGTATCTGCGCAGTCACTGCTGGATGAGAAGACTACTACAGTGTATGATGTCACATGCATACAAGTATATAAGGAAAATAAAAAGAGAATTTCACAAAACTTTACTTTTTGAATAAAGTGCACATTTCTTCGTCTTGCTACTGACGTATGTTAAGGGTAATATTATTCCCCCTACCTTCTGAAAGAGAGAAGTCGAGTGTTATTTTGTTATGCGAGAAAAATGGAAATATGTTGAATTTTCTTTATTCTTTCTTTATATCGTTGTACTCATGTGACAGCACAAACTATAGTAGTCTTTTCATCCAGCCGTGACTGAGCAGAAACTTCAAAAATTCATAACTTTTGAACGGATTGTCTGATTTTGCTCAAACTCTCACTGATGTGTTCTACTAATATTGCTGCATTCACTCGACCCACATGTCTATGAAGGTGAACTTGTCCTTTAAGGATCTCTCAAACTTGACAGAGACCTAGTATGATGTAATCATCTGGTAAATCTTTAAAGACTCCATATGTGACCGTGCACCTCAAAACGAACATAAAGTCGAACACACTGATCTTGCGTGAGGACTGCAAATAAGTGAAATGGGTCAACCTAGCCGAACTTGACTTTTTCATATTTTCTGAAAGAGCGGGTCTTCTTTTACATTATGCTAAAATTTGGTATCATAAAACGGGCAGGAAAGTGTGTTTTTTTAGCAGTTTATCTCGAACATTTTTGGTAGAATAGTGTGATTAGGTGTGTCTTTAGAATACCCTTTTCATTTCTGAAAAACCTTGTCCACACTCTTCACTTTCAACTCTTATAACTTTTGAAAAGATAGCGCTACTGCTTTGAAAGTTGGCATTAATTATGGACAGAATGTGTTAATGAGGCATGCTTAATTTCAGTTTAATCTGATAATCCCTTCATTGTTGTTACTCTGGTGGTTTACTTCCTGTTTTTTGTCCCATTCATCGCATAGCCAGCACGGTTTGGTAAAGATTAAAAGCGCTTGAATAGACACTGTACTTCAGAGCCTCTTTTCTCAGTTCACACTTTTCCTGAGTTTGTGCTTTCTTTCCAACATTTAGATAGGTTAGGAGAGTCCATTTGATATGAGTTATACATCATTTTAAAGCTTTAAGTCTGCTCTTTCAGAATATGGTCTTAACTAAAAATTCATGTCTGGCGACTTTTTGTTTGTTTTGAGGTGCAGGGTCACATATATTACTTTAATTACCACCAAGTACATGTGGTTCAAACTTGGCACTAATCACAGGCTACGCACCATGAGGCTCCTAACGGTGTCAAACTTGAAGGTGAGTATTTGCTTGGAAAGGCCCTTGTAGAAGACAAAGAGGGAGTTGTTCTCGCTGCCGCAGGCGATGTAGTCGTCGTTGGATGCCAGACCCACGAAGTTCTTTTCGTTGATGTGCCCGCGAAACGTTCGTAAACAGTGTGGCTTCTCCACATTCCACAATTTCAGTTGGCTGTCAGTCGACCTGTAGACATGGAGAACACCACAGATAATATTTCTTTGGAAAAACAAGAAATTCTCTACTTTGAAAGAGACTTCTCAGGGAATGCTGTCTGCATCATATCAATCTAAACAACTGCAATGATCTGCTACTGATGGTGGTTAGGAGGGGGGAAGTTTAGAGTTACTACATTAAGGTAAATTAAGTAAATTGTGCACAAATCAATGGCTGTGTTGTGAGATGACATTGTTTCTCTTATCTTTCAAATTTGCACCTTTGTTTATGACCAGTCCTGAACCATTTCCTGAAAATTTGAGAAACTTTCCTTTTTTTTTCGTACTTTTTCTGTTTGTATCTTGTTACCTTTTTTTTTATTGTTTGTTTTATTCTTTTTTTTTTTACAACTCCTTTAGAGTCCATGCACTTTGTTGCAACTTGCTGTGGCATTTAAAGGAAACCCAAACCCAACGAGAAATGTGGATTGAATGAAAGCAGCAACACATCAGTGAAAGTTTGAGGAAAATCGGACAGTTGATGCAAAAGTTATGAATTTTTACAGTTTTGGTGTTGGAACCAATGGATGAGAAGACCGCTAGAGATTATGACGTAAGTGCGGACAACAATATATAGAAAATATAAACGGAATTCCACAAAAATTTACTTTTCTAGCATAATGAAAGAGCACTTGACTAACCGCTTTCAGAAAGCAGGGGGAATAATTGCTACCTTTGACACATGTCTGTATCAAGTTGACGGAATGTGTAATTTTCATGAAAAATGAATTGTTGCGGAATTCCATTTATATTTTCTTCATATTGTTGTCCACACATGACTCCATAACCTCTAGTAGTCTCCTCATCCAGCGGTTCCAATACCAAAACTTTACAAGTTCATACTCACGCTGACACTATTTCCTCCGAGTTGACAAACTTGGTGTAGGAGACGGCTTTCCGATGCCCCTTAAACACGTTGAGAGGCTGCTTGGTTTGCCTGAGGTCGTAGTAATGTACACAGTGGTCTGCAGGAAGGAGTAGAATGCTTGACCGCTCAAACACAAGGAACAAACACAAGCACACTTGGGACAGGTTGGTACAGATATGTACTCTAAGCATACCAACATACCAATCTTATGACAATTCGGAAAAAGGCATCATCATAACATATGCAAGAAGCATTGAGTAAACAAACAAACAGATTTAAAACTTTAATTTTGATACACCAGTTTTTTGTTTTTGCTTCTGTTTTTTCAAAAAGATATTTGTGAAATAACACAAATCAAACTATATTTAGCTAGTTTATCCATCTATGTGAAAACCTATCTCTCTCTATGTGAAAACCTGAAACCATAATGATCAGGCTCACACAACAAGACCTGACAAAGTTTGCTATCAAGTAAAGATATGTCCAAGCTTTTTAATGCTCAACAACAGATTGTAATACCTATTCTCCACACTGTCTCATGAGTCTCAAAAGAATACTAAGGAATGCTGACCTGCTGAGCCAAAGGCTAGACCGTACATCTTGGTGGGGTTGAATTTGACACAGCACACGTTAGCCTTGGCCTCCAGGCTGGTTATTGATTGCTCTTGATTCGTTGACCACAGCTTGACTGCAAGGAGATGGAGAGAACAATATGGAGGACAAAGGCTGAAATAAAATCCCGCTGCTGTTGGTGTTGTTTATTTCCTTCTAACCTTGACATTAGTGAGATACCTGTTATGAAATCATCCTTCACGTATTGTGAGAGGCTTCACAGGATCTGAGGAAACAAGTGTCATCATTACACTTTATCAACTTTTTTCTATGAACCCTAACAGTAATAACAATGGTGATAATAATAACATATTCAAATCATATAGCATAGAACCTATGCACATCTACTGTAAAACGAGGAATGTTCATGTGCATTTCAATTTTGCAAATTTCGCAAGAACCACGATTTGAGAAATTATAATGCACGTAAAAGTACTTGTGCACACTACATGCGTTGAATGCTAGTGACAATTCGCAAAAATTTCATGCCCCGAAAAAAGGTCATTGGCTCCAAATCACAAAAAATTTCATGCTGTAAACTGTCTTGTTCTATGGTATTCTACTGCACATGAGCTCTTGATATGCTAAACAATAATGAACAGTTAAACTAAAATAGAAACATGATTTGAGTCTTAATTCAAACAATGCTACAGTTGGGTATTTCCCAATTTCTAATATGTGACCCGCTACAACAAAATGGTCCTAAAGTCGCGCATTGTCGAAGCCGTGAAAATCGAGTTTGAAGTTAGAGCATCAAAATTGGTCAAAACTTACGATTTTCTGAATTTGACATATTATTAGAGTCTGACATGTCTTCTATCATCTGTCGAAATTTTGAAGCAAAATGATGAAAGGAAAGACCAAAAAATAGCGTTTTTCTGGGCCATGTGTTTTTGGCGTTTCAACGAAGCAGAAACTGGTTCGAACATTTGGATTGAGCGCCACACATAGGCTCCGCCCCTAACAACGACCAGAGTGATCTCATTGGTCAGTTTGCTGCTTGCCGCTAACCGAAGCGTGAAGCTCGCACACTGCCCAGTCGACTGGTGCGTGCGGGCGGGTTGCGCTATGCCTAGCCGCTTCTCCTGACATCCTGGTCACTGATTGGTCGGTGAGGAGACCGCCGACGCTGTGTTTGAATGAGCATTTCGGGGGTTGCTAGGGTTTAACTTCTATTGTCCGGAGGTGAATACTGACTTGCGTGTCTCTTGATTGTGATTGCGTCGCAAGGAGAACTTTTAGGGTGCTTTTCTCGAAACAGTGATTTCCCAGACGTCTCGACATGCTCTCTTTCAAGCATCGATATCTCCGCAGCCGATTATTTTTATAAGACGTGCTATATATGAATTTAAAGCAGAAAGATTGGGGAATTGTGTCATGCAATTTTCAAATAATCGACCTCGCCCGACTTTAGGATCATTTTGTTGTAGCGGGTCACATATTAACTTTATTCCACAGTTTCGGAGCTGCACAAGTACATGTCTGGTCTCATAATGCTGTCTATGTTTTACATGTTGGGATTTGTAGAAGAAGGGTGCCTTTAAAACTGCACAGGTTATCAGTGTGTGTGTGTGTGTGTGTGTGTGTGTGAGATTTATGTATTAAAAGTTCAGTAATGAAATGAACGGCTTGACCAGTAAGTGTCTTGATTGCAAGCAAGATCTAAAATGATACTCATTGGTGAAGTGGAAGCCAGCGTAGCTCTCTCAAAAGAGGAGTGATCCTTAAGAATCTGGATTTACTGCTGATGAGCTTTGCACATGTGTCTTGGACTCGTTGCAGTCACCCAACTTTAGAATAATTACAGTAATAATGATAATAATGACAACCATCATACTTATGGCAACGTTTTTTCTATTTACATAGCATTTTTCTACCATGCTATGGTACTGTATACGCCATATACTGTAAAAGTGGATATTTTTGTGTGACTAATTTTTCGCGCTCAGCCGGGTAAGTAGAGTTTCACATGTTTTTAATTCCACGGGATCAAGACATCGACTACAGGAACATATAGCAAGCAAAAATATTTGCATGCTTTTATTTTTGCCCTAGTTTCTGGTTGCGCGAAAATTAAACACTGTGAAAATTTCCACTTTAACACTATTTTGATAACGAGTCTAATTCTTTTTTTTTGTGCAAATCAGGACTTCCCGATAATTTCGTGTGTGGTTAAATTTGTGATTGTGGAGTACAGTACAGAATGTAGAAATGTATGCACGCACATCACATTCATGCCCAAATCGGAGTTAATATTTTCATGTGTTTTTAAATTTGCGAATAGCACCCGATTCGCAAAATTCGCGAAAAATGAAAACCTCACGAAACATTCAGCGTATACAGTACTTTATAACCAAAGTACGGAGGTAGAGTGGCAGCATGTCAGCACACAGCCATGCATACACACCTTTTGCATCGTCTGAACCCGAGGCTAGCAGCTTTGGATCCATCCGGTTGAAATCTATGCTCCAGCAACGCTTCTCATGCTCCTGCAAGAAAGAGAGAGAGAACAGAGCCACAGCTTATTTACAATATCTATCAAACCACTGGAGTCAAAGACTACCCAACCTCTAGTGCCTGATTGGATGAGTCATTTCAGGTAAGAAGGTCTCTGGCAAAAACATACAATTACATCCACAGAAATCACAGACCTACACATGGTTAAAACTGGAAGCACACTTGAAGAAAGGAGGCACTCTGTCATAGAGTGACAAACATGACAACTAAAACCTAGTAGAAACCTACAAAATTATTCATATGCATACACATAAAATTCCATGTTTAAACAGGACTCTTTTTGTCTTATAAAAGTCAGGAGGGATATACAGAAATAAATAATAATGGCACATGTTGATGGTTTGTCATGTTGTTTATACAAAGTAAGAATGTGGTTAAATGACAACTTTAACTTTAGCCCAATTAAGCACAACACAGAACTCAGACCACCTCACATAAAACCGAGTGCTGATTGATCTTTATTCCTCTTCTATTGAATGGGTAAGAAATACCACATACACACTTGAAAATGAGGAAGGAAATTTTGCACAAAACATACAGAATTCTACGACATCCCCCCCCCCCCCCCCCCCCCCTCCCCAAATGCAAATATCCTTTTCGGGGCAGTCCGCCTTTGGCAGTCATGTGAATACAGTGACAATAAAAAAGTTGCCTTCCTATAAATAACTAATTATAGATCATGTATAATATTAGTTGGTGCCTACTACTCGCCATGCCATCAGATAATCATACAGAAACAATAATCCATTCCCACTGATAAACAAACCTCTCTTATTCTTAGGTACCTCTTATTCAGAGGATCACCAGTTTTTCTTTCTAATTGCTACTGATAAAATTGAAAAGATATCAATGCTCTATACAAGTGTCTACCATCAGGCGACTGAAGAACTGGTCTGGTCCCAACTTATAAACAACAGCAACACAAAGTGCTATAAATGAAGAATTCACAGGAAAATGCCTCTGGTTCTTTCAGTGCAATGATTCCTACAGCACATCTTGATACAGGCCAAGTGTCACACAGGCTGATGGTGTAATAGACTTGATGATCTAGGAAGGGCAGCTTGGAGAAAGAGAGAGAGAGAAGGGGGTGAGGGTGAGGAGGGGGAGGGGGAACAAGGACTTCCCGCTCACCTGGAATGACTTGGTCTTTGTTCCTGCAAAGGCATCCCACAGTGTAACAGTACCTTCATAGTCGCTGCTGGCTAGCACCCCTTTCTGATACGCACTCCATGCTACACAGCTGCAGAATGAGGATGTTATAAAATGAACATCATGATCCTAACAAAAACAACCCTTTTTCACACAGTATCTACAGATTGTAGCAGGAGTATTTGGGAGACACCAGCCCAAAATGAGATAAATATACTCAGATACATTTTTAAGCACGAAAGCTATGCCACTGCTGTTATGGACTATACTGCTTCAATGCTGCTTACTTTTTACACTGCCCTCTCTACTAATGTTAGTCATAATACAGTCACATTTAATTTGAATGCCAATTAATATACCATGGAAACCGGATTGGCTACTTTAGAAGTGCTTTTAAAAGCCAGTGCCTTTTTTTGCTTTTCTCTTGTTTTGTTTTTGATTCATTCTCATCCAATGCACAGGAGTAAGCTGACAATAATTCAAAACAGACAAGTCTCTGATATCTCGAACACATTCACTCAAAATAGAACTCTAAAGGTTAAACACACTAGGTACGTCTCCCTTCAACTAAAAATAGCAGTAAGGTAAATTCAGTTAAATATAAAACTTGCTTTATTGTCCTTTCCGATTTCTTTATAACATTTTATCAGACCCCCTCTAACCTTAAAAAAAAAAAAAAATTGGCTAGAGTTCTCTCTACGTGTATCACAAGAGGAAAATAAAAATCAGTACGACTACGGCATTTAGGGGGAGAACAAGCATATTGACGTCACAAGCTATATGGAGTGAACAACCTTCTAATTTTACAATCTCTGAAGTTTTTGAATGCATGTCTCCTCACTCATTCTTGGCACTTCTCCTCTGTATATCTTCACATTCTCTCACTGTGGTTTCCCAACTAACCTCTTCAGACTCCCTCTCTCGAGCCTCACCTGATTTTCGAGTTGCACGCCATTTCGTGGACAGGGTAATGTATATCGACTGCATCCATAATCACCGTGCCGTACTCAAACACCTTGATCTTCTTGGTGACCCCCGCTATCGCAAAGAAGTCGTTATCCTTGTCAAACTCTATGCTGCAGCATCAATATTAAGTTGTGAGGAAAGAAATAGAAATGCATTGCAAATATTGGCACATAAGTCTCCACAGCTTGTAAAGTCACTGAATATAGGCTCTCCATACTAATATTTTGTGTGAATTTGCATCATATACTTCCTTAATGTTACAGATTCAATTTCCTTTCCCTGCAACACATATTTGAATTTCAAATATCTACTTTAAAAAAACTAACAACAATGACAGGTAGTTCCTAAACCAGTAACAAAACTGTACACTCTGCCATCATGCCAACAAACATACACGATTTGAATTTCAAATCACATCGGTTCAGTTTATTTTGCCAGTCACACAGCAAAGAGTCATTTGAACAGGATTTGGAAAATGGAGTCATTTAATACTGAGTGGGTTGTACCGTACCTTGAGACTATGCTTGACTGGCCATTGTATGGGTCTGCGTAACTCAGCGTGGCGAGCGGTCTCATCGAGCTGAATTTGGTGAATTTGGAGAGGTTTTCTGAGAACTGGTCCAGCATGTCTGTTGATCTTGACTCACCTGGACAAGGAGACAACATTGTAATCGTTCACATGATGGACATTCGAATCTCAAGCTATAATCTGTAGCTGTTTCAGTGGGTAGGAGGATAAGACAACAGACTATCAATTCTTGTTATCGCCAATACCTGGGTGTCGCGTGTTGAGCATCACTTGAGATACATTGTGGGATAGCTCAGGGGGACAAACTTGCATGGACCGATTTTGGCTGCATATGTACTCAGGTCACGGTCTGTGCTTATCCAGGGGTATTTTTTTTGTGGAAGATTTCTCCCTTTGCCATCATGTGACCAGCACATTGAAGCTTTGCAGTTGTGAACTATGACTCTAGTGACCACAAATCAGCGAAATTTAGAAGTTTTCAACTCATTTTAAAAGAGCTTAATTCTAACCGAAGAAAAGAGCGGCAACGAAATAAAAAGCAGACAAAAATTGTACTGAATTACATGGAAATTGAGACACGCAGAAAAATAGCTGGAAGCGACAATGCACCCGAGGAATCCCACAATGCATCTGTGACAGGGGTCTGCAGCGTGCACAGAAGTTTTTTGCGCATTGTCGATACCGAGAGTTATGAGGTCTCTCAGACTAAGAGTCAGAAAAACATTTTTGTCAGTGGCTCTGAACTGGTCATTTCAGCACTTCCAATCTCCCCTCTATGTCTTTTTCTCTCTTATCTGGAAAGGGGAGGGGGGGGGGGTTGTATAATTCACATTTCTACAACTTCCCAAGATATCATCCAATCTTAATGAAACTACTCGTTTCAAAAGAGGCAACATGAAAACTGAAAGGATTTACCTTGTAAATCTCCATGCGCGTTTACGATTAACAAACTCATATAAGAGATAGCTTGCCTCTCTGAACAGGCATGAAAGAAATTTCCAAGACTTACATGGTGCAAGTTCTGACTGCCTGATGCTGAAGTAACAAGACTGGAGGTCGTCAAAGTGATTGTACAGCTTTTTCCTTCTAGAGGCTAGAGTTGAGTCTAACCACTGCTGTCTTCCTCCCTAAGGAAACAATAACAAAAACAAAAGGGGGGGAAAAATCAATAATATACATTACATGGTTGTAGGTAGGTAATCACGAATATACTCCTCCCCCCCCAAAAAAAACAACAAAAAAACAAACAAACAAACCAAAAACAAAAACAAAAACAAAAACCCAACAACAGAATATTACACATGGTGCACAGTAAAACTGGCATACACGGAAGAGTTGCATCACAGCACTTTCAACCCTCTAACCAACTCTCCTACCCAAGTCTGGCAAATTATAAACATTCATATTATGTTTGTGGCATGGGTCATTGTACACATCAAATCATAAAATACTAAACTTTGAATGAGTTGAGTGAAAAAAAGAGTGCATTGATATTCTTTAAAGCCACATGGCTAAATTTCTGATATAATGGTGCAAAATTGAAAATGAAGGCACACAAAATGAGAGGATTGAAGGCAATGTAACAACACAGTATGCTCACTTTAGTAATTGCAAAGGCAGAATTTTCACCTGATGTTACGCAGTTAAGGATATCTGTCTTTCTTTTCTTAATTGAGTGTGCGTACAGCATGTGTGTGAACAGGCAGTAGATAATATACCCCTTTTACACAATGTACACTGCACTAAATATTTCAACAATTTCTCTTCTTTAATGAATCTTTCACGTCTTGGACTGTTGGGCCGCAGACATTTTGCAGACTGAACGGTAGAAGAGTGCTACCATGACAACCAAAGCTCACATAACCATGAATGTCTAATTTCCCACGTCACTGGCCTCATGTATGCAGGGCTGTTGCATAATACCTGTACACATGTAATTGTATATAATACAACACAAAACACTAAAGTGATATGAGAGATTACAGGTGATGGCGGCTGTGTGGAGGATATTGTAGTTTGCACTGCACTGAAGAGTTTTAGTTCTGACACCCCTAATATAAACACTGGAATCTGTCTAAGGACCTGATTCTCTTTTATTCTTTAAAACAGTTGGTTTTCTTTTTCTAAATTCTATTTCAGACCTTCTGGGGAAGTAACTGCAGTTAAAGTATTAATTCCAGGTACATCCTATAATGTGTTTTATTCATTTACAGCTATAAAGGTGAGTAAGTACTGGAATGAGATATTAACTTGTTTGCTACAACGAACAGCAAGGTTCACATTCTTTGTTCCTGTGAAGCCTTAGTTGCACATATCCTATACGTTCAAGTTGTAAATATATCTTTGATTTATTCCTTTGATTGTGAAAAAAAAGAAGAAGAAAAAAAACCTGAAGCAGCAAAATTATTAAGATTGCAGGGTCATAGGGTGAAACCGTCACTGTATAGTAACTAGCTCAATATCATACAGGTTGAAATTTTCATGACCAGATACTGTCACTTATTGCTACTTGCCGGACAATTTCATGTGTTTTTAATGTCAAGGTTGCGAGAGCCTAGTACTTGTTACCTCACATACCTCAAATAATCAAGTACAAGTATAACCAACAATACTACCACCAAATATTTTCAACTGGTTATTCCCTGTACAAACAAGTACTAGTAACAATTAGTGTGTTCTGCATTAAAAGTACTGTGTACTAGCATGTTGTTATGCCCCAGATATCGCTTTGCAATGGCCCAGGCAGCATGCCAGACTTGCAATAGTAACTACTTGCACAAGATCCAGCACTGGCACGGTCTGATTTAATTTTTTTTTTTTTAACTTTAGCACGTTGTTGCTTTTGCATGTTTTTATTTTCGTGCAATTTGCCAAATTCACAGAAATAAAGCCATTGCGAAATTTCAGCTCTTCTAGTATAATGATATGATACTTACATTCTTGCTACCATTGAAACCCTCCTGGGGCCCATCGGGCTTGGCTCCTTCCACCTTGGATGAGGACTCTGAGTGACTGGCGGAGGAAGTAGAGAGATATACTGACATCAACTTGGGCTCGTCCAAAGAGATTTTTCTCACTATCTGTAGGGGGAGCACTATATAATAATATCTGCGATCACAAGGGGCTGCAGTACACCTAATACAGTACACCATGTCCAAGCATACAGAAAAATCAATCGAATGAATTGAATATCCCTCCTGAAATGATGGGAAATTAGCGACAATTTACAGAGAGAATAACAAGAGATGTGCAACAGGCAATGTTACATTCCTGACAACTATTCTGAGGTGGTCCCTGAGCGCCATGTATGATGACTTGTAAATGATCAAATATCCTTACCAAAATTTAGTCATATTTTTAATAAGCAAACCATTCACTGCTATCCATTTTCCTTTCAATTTTCAAAATGACATTGTCATACCGGTTGATTAAAAAGTCTGCTCTTTCTCACAACAGCAAGGAAGCCAAAAGCTTAAAATGTAACCACGTAGTAGTAGCACACTGTTGAGAGGGAGCTGTACATTCAAATTTGTCTGTATTTCAACAGTGATTCAATGCATATCAGACAGGAGTCTCCCGTTCAAACACTGTTCATGAAACCTGAATTTAAATCCTGAAGAGGGTATTTTTCCCTCAGATTTTCATCTGTGCATTCACTTTTCACAATCAGGCACACTAAAAGTTACCCAGTCTGAAAGGGGTATCACACACACCTCTCCTTGAACTACCGTGTTTTAGCGAAACTCCTCCTCCATCTGAGGACTCATTTTCCCATGCCCCTTCCCCCCCCCCCCCCCCCCCCCCCCCAATCCTCTCCTCATTCCCTCTCCCTTTCACAGGTCTGGCCTTCCCTCTCGCTTCTTACTTCCCTCGCCCTCCTCTGATAGAATGCTCAAGGAGCGTTAAATCGCATCCTGCCCGGATGACTCACGGCCGCGGTAGAGAGAGCACAATGAAGAGCATGGATATGATCCTTTACCTTGTGGACGGCAGGAGGATGTCGTTGCTGTTCACCGTTTTCACCGGGAAGGCCTGGGGTTTCAAAGAGAAAAATCCAGAGTCATCAAGCTAAAGTGCATTGAAATATGTCAATGAGAGCAGCATGACATCTAATTATTCACAAGCCACACAAAGAATCTATTCATTGCTTTCAGGAATCAAGCTTCTACATTTGGAAGGAAAATTACCAGGAATAATAAAGATGCAATCATATGGTAATAACTGAATCAAACAGTCCAGTAGAGATAGAAGCAATTACATTGGTTATCAATTGTCATACATTTAATATACTTTGTGAGATGAAATTTGTACAGGAAAATCTGAAAACTTTGTGATACATAATGCGCTCCAAATTTGTCTGAGTGTGGAACTTTCCATTATTTAGATATGACGGGTAAAACCAGAACATAAAGAGACACAATTTGCATTTGATAATTGTTTACTGACTATCAAAGGAGTCAAACATTAAACTTTTGCAATGTTTAAAAACACGTTCACACTTTAGTCAACTACATATTTCATATTCACATTCACTGGTGTGTAAAAGAAGCATGGGCACTTGTACGCAAGCCACTGTGTGGGCAGAAAAAAGAAAATTATCTATAGCCACTGGAGCATTGGTGAAAATGCCCACCTGAAACATGTCGTAACAGGTTGTCACTTCACATTCTGTTCATGTTCAGAATGTGATATTCAGATGAGAAATGATGGAATAATTTCCAGTATGGGAATAATGCCAGATGTACAGAAAGAGAGAAAATACAATGTAGAGCAATCTAGGATTATTATCTTTAAAAAAACCACAAAAAACTGCAATTCCCCTGCTACTGAGTTGAGATTTTAATACTTTTCAATTTCAATTTCAACAGTGATTTCAAATCAAATTTGGCAGAAGTTTGGCGGGTTTACAAAAAGCTGAACTACAATGTACAGTACTCCAGTTGCAGCAGTTCTCCATGACAGCAGCAACAATGTTCAGTAGGTTGTGATGGCCTCGTAGTGGTGAAAACAAGGTCTTTACACTATTTTCATGCATGGGACAGAGCGGTAAGATGAGGCACATCATACCATGTCATCAATGATGTAATGTTTTAATAAGCATTTGCTCTTATGAGACGTGGGAGGTGTCCCTTTTGAGAACAAGAGCCTGAATGCATTCATGCCCCATGGGTGGACAAGACATGGTGGAATTGGGCCACAAAAATGGGGGAGGGGTGGGGGTTGAGAGTTGAGGGGTAGGGTTATGATGGGGGGCAGGAGGGGCACAAATCACATGGGCTATAGGGAGGAGTTCAATGCATTCTGCCTGGGATGCCACGGCCCACCAGAAATGACATCTGACGACGGGAAACTGAATCACCCTCAATGGAAGACAAAGCAGGACAAGGGGGATGGAATTTCCTCCTGTGGCAAATGCAGAAGCAACCTAGTCTTCCCTTTGAAGTTCCGGTGACGCAGCCAATGATGCTAGCTCCCTTGTGAAGTATTCCTGCAAATAGGCCTTAACTCATTGAAGACTAGTCCCTGAGAATACTGGGTTAGGTGTCTATGGGAAATGAGTGTTGCAGTAAAATCAGCCTGTCCCCAACAGGTTAATGATGAGGGTACATGTAGTTCAGACTAAATTCTCAGAAGAAAATGTCTCATCAATGAATGCCTGGCCCTTTCTGTACAAATTATCCAGGATTCTAGGAATATGCATCAACATCATTCAGCCCTCAAAACTGACAAAGAATACCCTTGACAACTGTGGCTCTGTTTGAAAATGAGTATGATGAGGACGATGCTTTTAAGAGCACTTTTGACGGTTTTGTAGCATGGTAGCATGGCAAACATTTCATGAATTCCAAAAGTCTGATTTTCATAACTCTTACACTATGTAAGCCTTGACAGTGCTCTTGTATAGAGGTTCCCCCACATAAAACACCATAGCCTGCTAATATGAGCACTCAATTGTAGGGGACTGTATTTTAAGACTACAATGATGATGAAAGTGATGTCTCAGACAATCGTAATTCTTGGTGCTATGGGATGGGTACAGGGTGAAGGACATGAGCTTTGCGCTTTCGCTGTAACAAACAGAAAGAGGGATGGGGAGAGGGAGAAAGGGATGAAGACAGACAGACAGACAGACAGACAGACAGACAGGCCAGACAGACAAACAGGCCAGAGTTAAGTGAGCTAAAGAAAAATGGGGAGAGGGAGAGAGGGAGGAGGGGGGGGGGGGGGGGGGGGGGGGGGAGAACAGACATCTGGCAGTGGGGGAAGGGGAAATTCCCTCTTGGCACAACTACGCAACCTTGCAAAGCCACATTTCTGCTAGCTCCACGCACCAACAGGCGTTAACGTGACCAAGGAATGCATGAATCACCACCGAGTGGCAGGTAGCGGAGAAACAATTCGGGACTGAAAATTGCTATTCAGCATGATGAATTGGCTCCAAGTACATTAGTACTTGAGGAGCTAGGCCTGAGCATGACACAGGCAGTGCACAAAGCCAAACACAAACCTGTTACAATCATCATTGTATGCACATCAATTTTATGCTTCGCAGACTGAAGTTTTATGGTTCTCGAAGTGTATTAAAATAAAATTGTTTGTGATACAAGGCTGCGGCATGAGACAAATAAAGCTCATGGTTTTTGTTTTTCATATTTTATATGTTTTGCTTCTCTTCTTATCTAAACAATCCACCACCTGTATTTCAACTCGAGCTCTTTCCTTCAAACCCCAAGTTCTGTTACTTTAACACTGTCCGCGTCAAGCTTCATCTTTATACGAAAACAAATTTGCAAATGTTTGGCTGCTACTTTTCTATTTAAGAAAATACAAGAAATCATGAATTTTCTTGCTACTACAAACTAGTAAAACATTAAAGAGGCAGTTATCTGATGTCACACCCCACCTCCTGCTGAAGGGGGAGGGTGATAAATAGGTAAATTTGTCATATATTAAACAGATATATACATGTACATAGGAAGATTGAAAGTTTTCCTTGAGTACCAAAGGTCAACATAATAGCCCAGGAGTGCCAGGTGGCTTGAGCAGACTATGAGCAGACATTATAATCCCTTCACCTCACTATCTCACTCCTTTGCTCATTCTAATGAATTATGGCTGCCCTGCTAACTCTCTGCCAAGAAAAGCCCTACCTTGAATTTCCTTCAGGCTTACTCAGACATTAGAAATGAACGTCCCAAGTTTCACAAGCTTGGCCTTAAAAACTTGCTATTGCCGAGGTTCTCTGTGTGGCTGATGCCAAGCAGGCAAGACACTGTGTATTCTGATGCATATTGGTGGTAGAACTTGATGGTATCATGTGTACAGCATCTCCCTTTCATATTGGTACAGAGGAGATGCTACAGCAGATCAGGGGGGTGTTTCATCATCGTTTGTCAACGCTGACAACTTGAATCACCATAGTAACAGTCAGTGACCAGAGCATCTCAGCCAATCAAAACCAAGGATTTTGCTGAAATTGTCAGCGCTGACAAACGTTGATGAAACACCCCCCTGATCAGATCAGATGGCAAAAGTCCTCCAGCAAGAACATTAAAAATTCATTTTATGAATGCCCCTTGTCAGCAGAACATAAAAATTTCATTTCATGAATGCCCCATGTCAGCTAAATATAAAAAAAAAAATTGTGCATCGCATTCAGATATCATGTTTGAATTGAACAGAAAAGAAAAGTATTCTCTGTACCAGGGTAGCTTAAAGTACATGTACCTTTGGCTGCGCCAGGCATATATGCTACTAAGCTTCAGTACCATGGGTCCATTTAGTTTTGTGTGAAGAAAAATTACATTTTGACAATGGATTATTTTGATGTAATATGTCTGCCCTGTGTGCAGCTTTAATTCAGAACTACATAAACGAGAGACCCATTTCTGTTTCATATGAAGCACAATGGAGAATTCCCAAGAGGGACACTGCCTAGCAGCGTAGTGCCCTCATTGATTCTCAATGACCGTCTGATGAGGCTTCTCATCAAAAATATAACATTGCATGCAATCAGACCTTTAATTTTAGGAAACGGATGCAATAGCATTTGCAATTGAGGACCCCCCCCCAAAAAAAAAAAAAAAAAAAAAAAAAAATATATTGAGACTTAAAAAACAAATAGAAAATAACTGAAAAAAAGAAATGGGCCCTGCCAGGTAAATGACAATTCCAAAAAGTCACCCACAAAGTTCAATGCATGCTGGGGGAACAGGTGCCAGTGTGCAAATGCCTAACTCAAAGCGACAGTGAATCGGTACGGAACAGTGTGCCTTTACCATCTGTATCTCTTGAGTATGGGTAAAATTGTCCTGCAATGTCAGATGCAGTTCTCTGTTTTGTGCTCCATTTTGATGCTAAAATTTATTCCAAATCATGGCTATATATGTGTCAGTAGAGAAACAGGAACAGTTCTACAAATTGACTTTAAATGCCAAACTGTGGTGTACAATTAAGCAAAGGGATGGTCAACTACAGCTGTGTGTAAACAACCTCATCTGTGATCGAATGGGGAGTTCATTCAACTTGAATTCATGAGGTGAAAGAAACTAATGGGTGAAAAGTAAATTCTGGGATTGGTGAATCTGTAAGCGACAAGCTTTGACATTTAATATCAGTATGACAGCATTTTTGTGCCTTTTGACATCAGAAACTCTACTATCTTGCTCTCATTTTCATGACTGTTTAACAAAAATGGTTAAGCAATGGTATGAAATTTACAATATCACAAAAGTACATGCAACATGAGGCATGATGACACAAGGCTTACGACAGCTGAACACCGTCCTGCCTGACTTGCCTGGCATACAGATAACTAGCTGGCATGGTATTCTCCTCACCTATGAATGGACTTAACCTGTTGAAGACTAGTCCCGAGTAAACTCGGGTAGATTTCTATGGGAAGTACGTGTTATAGCAAAATTAGCCCTTCCTCAATAGATTAAGCAGGATTAATGATTTTGAGTTTTGCAAGGAGTTTTACACAATTAAAAGTAGCTCCAACCGGCCCATAAATTTACTTGTACATGATCTTATTAATGCTCCATGAATATTTGCAGCCCCAAAGCAAGATCTGTTCTTGTAACCACTGTCTCTTAGAAAGAGCATTTGGAGTTACAATGATACAGCTTAGAGTAAAAAATAAAAATGTTGTGATATCATTCGACAACAAGGGAATTCATGAGATATGGTTAAACATTAGACACACCTGGACCAGCTGATAAACAAAGTGCATGCAAGAGCTTCTTGAGTCTTTATGTGCACACAAAATCACATGACATCCTCATTTTACAACACAGAAAATAAGTAGCCAGCTCTCGTAGTCACCGAGGACACAGTAATCTTTCTTTCTTCCCTCCCTCACATCGACATCGGCATTGTTCTTCGTTTCCTGCCGGGGATCTTCAGCCGATTCAGTGCTGCGGTGACCAAAGAGGGGGCTTTTTGTCCACTTTGTATAGACGAGCGTGGGCAGGCTGTGACATTGAGCGAGTAATGCCAGTCAAAGGGAAAGAGGGGAAGGACTGAAAGGGAGTGGAAGCTACATCCTGGAAACCAACATTCACGAGAGAGAGTTTGACGCATTCACCGTCGTCGCTCACTACGCTTTTAGCTCGCTATGTTTTCCACCGTCTATGCCGCATTTCCTCAACATCTTCTTCCTCTCTTTTATCTTTTTCCTTTCAAATAAAAGCTGCAGACATGCAACCTGTTTACATCTCCCTCTATTGCTCCCTCTCCCTATCTCTCTCTGAGAGAGAAAGAGGGGGAAGAGAGGGAGAGCAATAAGGACAGGAAATGAAATGATACCCTAGAAACAGCATTAACTGAAACAATGATATCTAGACCAAGTTGATTGCTGCACTCAACCATCCAGTGAGCGGGGCCAATTCACCGATGGATACACTGCCTTCCCTGTTGATTAGTTTATCATACATGCCCTTCACTTTTAAATCCATATTGTATTATATTTAGGGTTACTGAGCATATTCAAAAACCAAAGAAGGAAAAATAGGGTGGACTAAAGGCTCCACCGTGTCAGGGATAGGTATTGTATTCATGAATACTATCAATGCATGCACTCACAGGGGTTGATGCTGGGTTTACTGCATTTTAAAAAAAAGAAACAAAAAGATCAACCCCTTTAATCTGTTCTCCCAAAGTAATTCAAGCTTGCCATATGATATGGCCATATGGTGTGCTCTGTAAATGTGGTATACACTTTAGCACATGGGTTTTGATATTAGCTGGCTGGCTTTTTTTTTTTTTTTTTTGCTCTCCAGTATTTTGAAGGCATTTAGTAAAGGATTTATATCGCAGCTTTGATGAATCTGATTTGGGATTTGGTACAAACAGAATCTACTTTATTTGAGCAAAGATGTTTTGATTTTAAGAAGGCACTAACACTGCTTGCGACCAAAATGCCCATTTCATCTCTGCATATGATTAACATTTTGACTTAATGCTTTTTGTTCCTCTTTATTGCGTTATCAGAAATCACTGAAAATTATTGCTCTATGCATGATCTCATTCTCAGACATCAGCTGGATAAGACTGGACGAGCACTGAATTTTTTATCTTTAAAATCACTTGCATGCTTGAAAAAAAAAAAAACCCAACAGAACAAAACAAAGTATGCTTTTCCATGAATATTCTGAACACTACAATCTGCAATGTGTACCTAAAATTGGAAAAAAAAATGTCTCTGTACGTTTTGCTCCACATTTGAATTTACTACATTACTCTAACAGTCGACAACACTGAGACTGAGCTAAATTTTCCTAGCACATAATGTGGAGTGGAGGGCGAAAACAGGAGACTGAAAAAAAAAGAGAAGAAAACAAATTGCTAGGATTGATCATCTCACGATAAAGTAAGGGAAAATTTCCCATTATTTACTGTTACCACACGCATAGACCTCTAAACTAAGATTATAATACAGACTAGAGTTTTGAGCGATATTTATAAGGAACTGTCAAAATGAGTTGGCATGAGTGTGTACATGCACACTTGAAAAGGTGACATTTATTTTCATACTCTAAAAGACCAAGTCTTGACTATTATCAGTCACTTTAAAGTGAGCTACTCAGATAAGCATTTACCTACTTATTAGGTGTGACATGCAAGTATCTTCATGTACACTATAATGGCTGATGAAAATATGCCAAGTTAAAAAAATTAATGGCTGTGAAATACAATGTCAACAGACATCTTAGTGCTGCCAGCTCCACAATGATGTGTTTGGAGTATTCAATGTATTCTGCTCTTTGCAAATTATGTTTGCTGGACCATTTGCCCCTAAGGGCAACCTTTATTTCTTTCACCTTGTTTTCTCTTAAAATACATATCCTCTAAAATTGCTTGCCCAGATGGAAATTGTACTTGCCCCTAGTACAATGGGCAAGTGCAACCAAAATGCAAGTGCCAGCCCAACAACCAACCAAAATGAATATTGGACACTTCCCTATGAAGAGAACATGGCCCTTGCCCAAATGTGCATTGTATTACACAAAGTGCTAGTGTCTTCGATAAGAGATGTTTGTCTGCTCAAGGCTAATTTTTCCTTGTAAATACCAGCTTTTTGAGAACACTGAGCAAATGTGACTTTTTTAGATTAAAGAAGCACAGATAATCACGTGTCATGAAGAAGACAAACCAGCTATATCATATCTTTAGCAATAAATGACAGTCCAAGTAGATGAAAATGTGAGGAAAAGATAACAAAATACTGTAAAACACAATATTTTCGCGGAATGAAATCTTTACGAATTGGAGCCGACAACTTTTTTCACGGCAAGACATTTTCGCCAGTTGCCTCTAACATTAAATGCATATCGTGTGGACAAGAACTTTTGCATGCATTTTGATTTCGCGAAATTCGTGAAATTAAAATGCACACGAACATTCCTCGTTTTACAGTAGCCTACAAGCCAGTTTTGGTTCTGCGACCGATATGTGGTTAGTCTACATTTACAATATCTGTGAGATACTATGCCAGGGTCAATGACCACAGGCATTTATCAGAGAGCATCATTTTCTTGCATTCACAAATGGCAGTTCCTTGCATTTTTTATCGATGGTAGACTTTACAGCCTCCCTTTAAATAGCCGACCTGACCTGAAACCCGAAAAGTAAGCACCTTCAAACCTCTGGGTCACAAGTCACATTCATGCACAAGGCAAAATTTGCCTTGATTTCTTTTCAAGAAATGAGTCCCAGACAGCGCGTGCTGATTTTTCACAACTGTTCTACCATTACAAAAGCATCAAAATCAAAGCAACTGTTATTACATCCTTCCTCTACAAGATCCCAAATTTCTGTAAAACTTTGTACAGAACCCACAAATTTCTGTAGGTAATGGGAAGGCAAAAAAAAAAAAGCCAACAACAAAAAACAAACAAACATTATAGTGCAACATAACAGAACAAGAACATCTGTACAGGCTATTGCAGGGGCACTCATATGCAATACACTGTCTCTAGCCTCAGACTACCTATAACACTGTAAATGTACAATACAATACCATCAGTGCATCCTCTTGAGGTGTATGCGTAATGACAACACACTCAGAATAAACTAATCACAATATCAGATTGCAGGAATATCATTGTCCTGGACAATGTGCAGTGTCATATTGAAAAAAAAAGAAAAAAAATTGCTGGTCCACGTACAGATACTGGTAGTGAGCCTGTTCTATACCTCACCACACTTTGCGCAGATTCTACTACTAACATAACAAGTTGCAGAAAATGTGAAAATCGACAACACCATGTGACTTTTCACTTCAGAGAGAGATGGGACTGCAAATGAGAAATTGGGCTGTAAATGTACTGCAAGTGGTAGTACTTGACACTCTGTACACCAAATAGGTGCCCTTCACTTACACATATAGCCTGTATTATGGAATAATCTCCCTTTGTTTGTAAGACAAGCAGTTACAATTAATGAGTTTAAGGCCAGGTTAAAAAGTCATCTCTTGAAGTAATGTATTTTCTGTTTGAATTTCTTGTATGCATGTCATTTTGTAATGCGCAGTAGAGTATGAGTAGCTGCGCAATATAAATGTCCTTTATTATTATTGATATTATTACTGTATAAGTGGTTTTTTTCGCGTACAGATACTTTCGCGATTTCCATCGGTGCCGACTTTTTCGCGTGTGTTTAAATTCGCGGTCAGCAAAATCTGTGAATTAACAGTAGGCAAAAACTGTTTTATTTTGCACATGAAAACCCAAACTATAATCCAATTATTCTTTTATTTATCAAATAGAAATTAAAATTAAATGCAGGCTTACCTGAAATCCCGTCTCTCGAGTACTTTATAACATGTTTGTACAGGCTACATTGCACGGTATCGCTGTGTGTGTGTTGACCATCAATACACTCAATGCGCAGAATCTTCGTGTGTGCATGTGCGCAAAAGCGTTGTAACAAGCGGCGAGTTCAAAACATTTCCTTGCGTGGTTAATTTCGCGTGACTTTTCAAAACACTTTCGTGTGATGTTAAATTCGCAGTTCAACCTCAAAGCGCGAAAACAAAACCACAGCGAAAGAAACCACTTTTACAGTATGTTATTTTGTCCTAAAACGATAAAAACAATCCCTTATTCCCGTGTCACAAGGAAGAAACATTCACAGATTATCAAGCACCATCCAGCATATTGAAATAGGAAGGATAAGCACACTGTAGATCTATTTGCAGCATAGCAAATTATTGATCATGCAAAAAAGGAAATGTCTTCTTTTTTTTTTCAATTTTATCCTAATTAGGCCAATTGCATTTTTTTGAAAGCCTGTTTATTATGTATTACTTTACAGTGTAAATCCTGTGAATTTCATGATGGTAAAAAGATCAGAGAAGTTGTTCTTCCGCTTCTGCACTAAGTTGATGGGTCTTTCTCTATGTAGAGTTTCTGAGAGAAATAGCTTTCATTGGTCATAAAGCATACACTGAACCTTTATTTATCTTCACAATACAAATATGAATGCAGCGTGCATGCATGTGTCACACAATTTAATGATAATAATAATGATGATGATGATGATGATGATGATGATGATGATGATAATAATAATAATAACTGCATTCATATGGCGCTTTATACTGGTGTTTCTGAATAAGTTTATGTGACTTGAAACGAGAAATACATGCCCAGAATTTTGTGTCAAAATGTACACTTTTATCATCGGCTGCCTACAGATGTACCCTAGAACTTTTGAGACTAGCAGCAGATGTAGACTAAAATCAGGATTAAGTCAACGACAAAATAAGTACATTACATTTGGCAAGTGCAGATTTGTTGCGATACACAAGTGGAATTTGTAAATTAATTCCACAAACTTGTAGCAACCCTCCGAGCAAATAGAACGTTTGCACTGGTGGACTTACCGACATCATGGCATTATACGCATGCCTCTGTTTTATCATCCTCTCTTCTATCCTCTTCAGGTCGTCTTCGAGGAGCTTCATTTGTGACGTCAGCTCACTGAGTTGCTGGAGGGTATAGAAGAGAGGAACACACTCATGAAAGTTGCAAGTAATGCATCATGCACTAAACACAGGTACGTCATACGTGGTGCATCATGGTTGGGTCTATGACTTCAAACTGCAGCAGGCTGGACATACATATTTAATAATGATGATCTTCAGTTGTTGTTGTCGTGGTCTTTTCTTTTCTCTCTCTCTCTCTCTCTCTCTCTCTCAACATCAAAGAGAGACTGCTGGTCTTGTGGACATGGTTGTCAAAGTACAGAGGTAGCTACAGATGATGCCCCTGTGTGACGTGTTTGGTTTCCCACTGCTCTGACCGGCTGCAGCTTGGTATTGTAATACCTGTGGCAGATTTCTGCTATGGAGTGTTAATAGCACTGCTCTAAACTGGCTGCCAGTGGCTTTATCAAAAGGGAATTTTTCATCAATTTCCTATGTGTAGCTTTGACAGTTATGACCAGACTTGACTGTTGCACTGGCAGCACAGAAATGCACAAATGCTACTCTTTGGTTGTGGTGGTCCACAGTTTGGCTAAACATCAATATAGATTCAAATAAACACTAATAAAACAAAATATGAAACATATGAGGCACACACATGCAGTGTGCAAGTACCATTCATGCATGGCGACATGTCTACTGTAGACACAGAAATTGTCATGGTACATTAATTTCGCACTACTTTTGGCAAGCGTGAATTCTTAATCCCGTTCAAATATCTCCACAATTTTCGCTGTACATTTTGAATGGGAGCACAATTGTGTAGAGCAAATTCAAGAATCTGCTATAATAAATATGTTTTGGAGCCACTTGGTGTAAAAATTAATCCCACAAAAATATCAACATAACAGTAGCCCTAACATACAATATACAGAGAAATTTTGTCCATACCATGATATGAATATGATCTGGACATTATTTCAATAAATATGATCTGTTCCTATATCATCTTTAAGCAAGAGGCAGTTGATAGGGTAGTGGTCAAGGAATCTGACTTAAAGTGGAAAATCTTGAAAAGGGTGGAAACAACAACACTACATAAATAATTCCTGTATCCAAGTTTGCGATTAACATCTCATTGGCTGAAATCCCTGAACTTTGTACAGTGTGGTTATTGCCCTCGTGTTTCTTCCACGCCACCTGCTTGTACCCCACCCCGTCATTTTCCTACAGGTGGAAATCCTGCAATTTTGATACAAGGTCACAAAGCCTCCATCACCTTGGATTGAATAGGACCTTCCTTATCAACAACATCGAACTATCTGATTTTTTTTCTTCATCAATCAACAAGACTTGAATCCTGACAAAAGTGAATCAATTACAGTATGTTGGGCAGAAGCCAAAAGATGCTTCCCGAGAGGAAAGTCCCTCCTGATATAATAAATTATATTTACATGTCTCATTCCTTCACAAGCTGATCCGTCTTGAAATGGTATTAGTAGTGGAAAAAAAAAATACTGAATCTAATTACATGGAATCACAACATCATCAAATGTGACTTTAAAAATGACATGAATTACACTAGTGCATTACTTGGGTGACAAAACGATGACAGATTGATATACATTGCCTTTGGTGAGAACAAAGAGAGGGCAGTGTTATACGCAAATACACTATGGATAGATTTCTTTGATAATTTCTTCAGGTAAGGCACATGGGCATTCTATGTGCTTTGTAAGTATCAATGAGGAAACCTTGATATTAAGCAGATAAGAAGACAAGTAAATATTGCAGATAGAATAAAGGACAAGCATAAATGCCCTCTTTCTTGGCCTGGTGAACTACCTCCGAACCCTTTACTTCTGACCATGAACCTCGTTGAATGGCTAATGGTGGACAGCTTGTAAGCATTCCAAATAATCAAGACTCATTTACAATGTGCCTTTGGCAATCTAACTGTAACTTAATAATAAAGATGTCTTCTCTGGAAATATAAATCACAAAATTCAATTTACAATCATAATATTTCACAAGGTTCACACAATATATTCTTCAGGTTCCGTTTTTTCTTAAATATTAAAGGAAGATATATTGAGCCAGCCTCCCATATTGAGGTGACCAAGACAACAATGGATGACCTGCTCACATCGCTGGGTGCCCACCAGCAAGGTCAACGGTGATGGTCAACAACCCATTCCCAGACACTGGACACAGAGATGCATAAAGTGCAATCCCATTCCAGCTCCGAGATGTCTTTTGTAGCATCAAACAGAGAGTATATTCAGACAATCAGAGTGGTAGAAATAGGACTTTCAGCAAGAAAGCCACACCATATGAAATTTCACATGACTTCAAAAGATTTTAGTCATCAACACTTCTGCAGGAAGAGGATAAAATACATCCTTCAAATCTTTACAAGTTTGGCTCTCCTATAATCTCTGATTATTTCATTCTGTCGGTTCTTTTGAATATACAGCTGTACATGTACATATCAAACTCACACATATTTAGGCTTTGGAGCGTTTATATCCTTACCTCTTGCTTTTTCCGTTTTGCTTCATCAAGGAAGTCCTTTAGAATTTGGATCTGCGCTACCTGATTGTCCTGAAAAGATGCAGGGAATGAATAAAGACTCTTTCATACTGGTGTGCATTCTTCATTTCTTGTTGCTACATCTTGTCCAATCTCAGTTAATCAGTATGACATTCTAAGCAAACAGTGCTCAAACATATCACCGGATGGATGCAAACATGTATTCACAGTTTTGCAAAGCTTGAAATCATTGATGTGCGAAGAATGACACACATATTGTCTTCACACTTTTCTTGCTTCGTAACGTAATCTTATTCTGTAAAATCTAGTCATAATTTAGCTGTAATGTAGTATCTGATTGCTTCTTTCATGTGAAATTAATGACCCTGAGGCCCTGTCCATTCATATTATGGTACGGCCATTAATAATCTAGGTCCTGAGGTATAAAAGATAAACTATATACATGAAGACTTTTCAATCCTCACTTCACATATTTTTTTGTTCTCTTTAAAAAAAAAAACACCTCATATAAACAAAGTTTCTAGGATGTTGTCAAGTCTACTGCAGCTATCCTGAAAAAAAAAGTTCTTCTATAGCACCAAAACAAACAAAAATGCAACATTACAAAACCAAGCTGCATCCAAATACTGTATAAAAGTGGATATTTTTGCGTACTAATTTTTCGCGCTCGGCCGGGTAAGAAGAGTTTCCCGAGTTTTTAATTCCGCGGAATTGAGACATCATGCACAGGAACATATGGCAATCAAAAATATTCGTGTGTTTTTATTTTCGCGCTAGTTTCTGGTTGCGCGAAATGTGCGAAAATTTCAACACCGCAAAAATTTCCACTTTCACAGTAAATGTTAAAGATGTTTTCCTAGTAAATCTTGCAGAGAGCAGACTCTCTCAGAGGTACATGTAAATTAGAACCCTACATCTTTTGTATGTGAAATAGTCATATCACTGCATGGAACAATGATATACACTGTACATGGCAACTCAACAGATAACTACCCATTGTATAGGTTGAATAGAGAAAGAAAGGAAGAAACAAAGGAACAATCAGTTGCAAATAGTCATGATAATCGGGTTGATTTAAAGGATGTGTACATGTACAGTTCTGGTCGAGGTGAGGATTTAGCTTTTAACGTTTTGCGAGATATTCAGAAACCACTTTATGAGATGTCAAAGAGCATGCAATTCTTAGGGGTATCAAAAAGTTTATTTGATGAAAATCGGTTTTGAAATGGCAGAGATATCCAAAAACAAGGCGAAACAAAGAGATCCTAATAAAAGGCGTGGCCTGTCGCCTTTTATTATCATCACTTTTTTTAATATCTCAGCCATTTGAAAACCAATTTTCATCAAATAAACATTGAATCCTTCTTAAAATTACATGCTCTTTCATATTTCATAGGAGGTTTCTCATTATCTCACTTAGGAATGTTCAAAACATGAATCCCCACCTCAACCAGTACTAAATACAGTCCCTTTAAGATCAGAGAAAGGATGATAAGGGGGTGGGGTGGGGGGAGGGAGAACCGACCATTTCCAGCTTTCGCTTCTTGCTGATGAGTACTTCTAACATGAGGTTCACTTCTGCCAGGTCCCATTTCTCCTGATCCTGAATGAATTCTTGCACATCTGGGGTGGGGCCTGCTGTCTGGAAGATCAGTAAATGCAGAGACACATGGGGATAATCATTATCATTTTTTCTGTCACATTCCGTACAAATAACTACCGGTATATATGGTAGTCAGAGATAATCTCAAAATGCAATTTTCTTTTTTTCTTAAATACATTTTACAAAGAATACAGAGAGTGGTAAGAATAGCAACATTTCATAGAATTAAAGCAATAATTAGATATCATGCATTTCTTAGCTGAGTGTCTTTCAACTGAGAATGTGGCTTTTCCCTGTAATAAACATTTTATGAACAGAGTTTCATGCTCAGTGGGTCTGAAGAACCTGTAGACATTAGTTTTGTGGGAACTGTAAGACTTTATTTTTCTTGAGTGAGTATACACAAAGACATTATGAAGCCCAACCGTTATCCCCATAAATCTTAACTGTTTTCATATTATGTAATACTATAAAGCATGATCCACCATTACAATAAAGGCAATGTAACATCAATTTTAGTGATATCCTGGAGAAATTATTGCACCCCACAGGTATGATACATGTAGTACTATAGTGGTACTTTAAATTACATAAAAAAAAACACACACACATACAAAAATGTTATATCCTTAACCCTAAATAGACATTTTTCACGATAAATCCGTAATGTAAAAATCACGCGCCGCAACGTTTCATGACTTTTTTCTTTGAGGTCTTGCGCAACTTTTGAGACCAAATTCGTGATGCCAGGGTTAATGGTTCAGAAGTTATGCAATACTTTGGAAGTGCATGTCAGACCCAAAATTGCTAAAAAATGTGATTTCATATACAAATCCAATGCAAATTCTGTTTCTAGCCAAAATTCATAAATGTATCATTTTTGCTTTTGCTGATTAAAATCAATTGATCTCATGTCATGATCGGAATAGCGTCACCCATGATTTCCATCTAAAAAAAGCAATAAAAAACAAAAAGTCGAAACAATGAAATACACAAGAAATTTTTAAAAACAATAAAATACATGAGAAAAAAATTTCGATACTGCCATTCAATAAGAATCCTTAAAAGAGTACCTAGACCAAAAATTAGCAGTTTGGGAATTTTAATTACAGATTTACAGCCAGTTTCTTTATTTTATGCATAAATTAGCATAGATTATTAAGAATAAATTTGAATTATTGCGATTTTGAATTACCTATTCAGTTTTGTCAAAATAGCCCAATCTTTTTAGGGTTATATAACAAATCGATCAATTTTAGAATTTTGATCTAGGATTGTATTCATCATTGTGAGTACAAATTGCATTTAAAATGCAACTTCTACTCACAGTGATAAATACAATGTACAATCCAAGATCAAAATTCTAAAATTGATCAGTTTTTGATTTTGTGATCTCTGTCTAGTTGATACACAAATTTTGTATATGTCAAGAACTTGGTGCAACATTTAACTGCCGATATTTTTTTTTTCATTTAAAAGCTGTCCTGTTTTGTTTGTCATGTTTTGCATTATGACTGTGCGCAACTGTTTCCATAGAAACGAAACCACACATATTTGAAGACAGTGCCCTTCTAGTCATTCTGCTGATTTTGCACCTGGTTATGTAAAACATCTTCTGCAGGTCTGTGCTACTGTCTGCCAAATGAAATGCAATCGAACCTGATGAACATGAGACAGAGGAAAAGTGGACAAGAAAGTGGACATACCTGCAGACCAATCTTTAACCGCTTTTCATCTATCCTCTGTCTGTATTTGAGTATGAGCTCGTTCACTGTAAAAATACAACAAAGTGTATGATGAATGGCGTTGAATAAAAAGGAAATCATTTTCTTTTTTTTTTAAAGGGGGAAACATGATTGTGACATTAAAGATAAGAATGAGAGCTCCTCCTACAGTATGAATGCCCTAATCAATGAACTTTACATCTATCAGTAAATTTTTAATGTGAGCTTTGCTCTACACTGGCTGTCAAAAGTATAAATGGAACACGTACATGTAGTACAACATGCTTGACCTGTACCTTTATACAATGTAAAAGTACATTGTATAACGAGCTCATCGAGATATGTACATACTATAGTTTGTTACTGACTGTGATGCATTTTTGAAAATATAATTATATTGAATACGTTGTACATTTAATTTTCACAGCTTCCTTCTTTTCTGATAATTTCGTTATCAAATACTGTATATGCACATGTTTCAACACTTATCCATTACCAAACAATAATTTAGAGCAAGTATTGTCAGTACATATTTCAGATACTTTTTTGCTGTGTAGAAAATGATGTACAATTTGGGGTTTCTTTGCAAAGCCATACAATAATACAGTACAATTGTACATGATATTGAATAAAGCTATTATCTACTTCAATTGATTTAAATCTTAATTTCAAGAGCAGTGACAAACGAAAAAATACATTAGCATCTCACTACAATGTAGGTCCCACTGCATGCCAGGGGTGAATGCAAGGTATGATGCAACAACAACAATAAGGCCTTGGCTGGAGATATCAAAATGTCAGGTCACATGCTCAGCATTTTGGGCCTCCTATTCATGTTTTTCAATGAGCATGTGATGCCTCTCATGCATACCACATGAGAGCAATACCTGGTCCACCTCTTACCCACATCAGGCCTGCAACTACATTTGTACATTCTATGAGCTACAAACGAAGCCAAACTGTATTGGTGTGGCTCCTCAGCCCCTACAAGATGTTTTTTATACACAGTGTACCTATGTACACAATGGCCTGAATTCACGAAGGTGGTACAAATGAAACTACAGTATTAAAAACCATGGACAAAAACCATGGAGCGCCAAGTGTCACAGGGAATATTTAGTTACAAAATTGGTAATTTCGTCGACAAAATGACCGTTTCGTTAACAAAATAATCATTTCATTGACGAAATGACTGATTTCGTAACGAAATATTCCGTGCGATACTTGGCGCTCTATGGTTTTTGTCCACGGTTTAAACCATGGTTTCATTTGTACCACCTTCGCGAATTCGGGCCTTTGTGAGCACTGAGAAAATGGGGATGTGGATGTTTGCAAGGTACATAAAAGGTGTAATATTTAACAAAAAAAAAATAAACAGACAAAGAGAGATATCAATGACGACAACGACGATGACGACGACAACGACAACGACAACAACAACAACAACACACAACACAACCAAAGAACAAAAGGTCTGGCTAAATGGTACCTGATTGATTCATTAAAAGACTCCACCCCCCATCCTTTTTTTTTTCTTTCTTGTCAATATCAAGTTCCGGTGTCTACATGTAATACCCCTCATGACTAAAGGTACATTGTGTCTTGAGATAATAGTTTTCACACACGTTGTTTGACCACAGCAGAGCAGAAATGGACACCATGTAGAAGCAGATTGAGAAAAGGGTTATGATACTAGCAGATAGAGAAGACTTGATTGATGCAAAATAAGCACTAAACAGTGAATCTACTGAGGGAATGACAGTAATCCACACATAAGCCTCTTTTCTTTTCCCCAGGGGCGCGAATGGACAAAAGAGAAGACAGCGACAAAGAAAGAGAGAGGGGGGTAGAGAGAGAGGAATAGAAGGTTTCCTTGGATTCTGTGTTACTTCAATGAGTTTGCTGTGGTAACTGTGTAGGATCCGCTACCTGGAAACAATAGGTGACTACTGAGTCTGAAGGTTCTTGTCACCCTATTTTCTCCTTGTGAGTGGTAGAGCTTGCCATGGACTCTTCTTAAATTGTACAATTAAAGATTAGAGGAATCTTGACAAGAGAATGCTCCCGAAAGGAGAACATTTTTATGTATTGGTAATGCCATGAATTGAGCTGAAAAGAGTGACAAAAATACTAACAAATTTAGACACACACAAAGTTAAACCATTCCACAGTCAACACACAATACAGACCATTACTGCATTCTAATATTTTTATGAAAACTTTGTAGTCTTGGCAGCGTGGTTGTAACAATAATTTGATACATATTTCAGTACGCTTCTCTTTTTTTCACCTTTTTTTTTCTAAATTAATGAATAACATATCACCAGATTTATAGTTTTATCCCTTTTTTATAAGTTATTATGTTTTATGATTTTGCTTAGAATATACATGTAATATATAAAGCATATCATCAAATATCACATTTTAGTAATACAAATATCACACATAAATTTTATCTTGGCTTTCTGTGTACACAAGAAATGAGGGATTCTAGAGAATAATCGTATCATATACCAAGATTACTTTGGGGGTATTCACAGCTCAAATCCTATTAAATGACTTACTACTAGTTGAACACATATGTAGGTGTGGAAAAATCCCTCATTCTAGTGTAATTCAGTGCAATCATATAGCATTTTTATAAGTAGACTTGAATAGTACAGTTGGCAGATGTTGGTAGAGGTTACATCAAATTGGACCTAAAATAAGATAGTTGTGGAATGTTACAATTTTACAGTTTTCAACCAAATAGTGATATGGTTGCAAACCTTACATAATATGTAAACTACATAAGGTGATGTCAAGTCTAGTTTGTTTGAGATCCACAGTACGTATAGAACAAAGGAAAGTTGTGTGTTGATGCACCTCAGCTACAATATTTTATGGACATACAACTGTATCCATACCATACAACCATACTATTTGGTAAATACATTGGAAACTTGAAAAGTTCTTGAACTGTTTTATGTTCAATATTAATGAAGCTTTTACAATTTTGGGTCTGATTTTACTGTAATCATTACAGTGCACTAAAATATGTTTAATGGCACAACAAATACCCATTACATGTACATGTATAAATGTGCCTTTAGAAATACATATCGCGACCTGTTGAATGCTAATAAATGCACACTACATGCAGAAATTGAATCTTGAGAGTAAAAACATTCTTTGCACTGTATTTCACAGCATGAATTCAAGCACACAATTCATGGTTAAATCACCAAACTACAATTCAAATGATCAATACACGAAGTGGACAAGAACTCCACGGGCTACTTACAGGTGACATTCGGGAATATTTGGTCTGTCTTCTCAATTACAAAATTGCACTTCGGACATCTATTACTCATCTCCAAGCTGCGTAGTATACATCTCCGGCTGAAAAATAATAGGGACATGAATAAACAGTCTTGAAGCAAAACATCAAAGGTAATAACAATCATGACAACACAAAAACAAAAACAAAGATAAGTACAATTGTAGGTAAGACACTGACTTGATCATAAAGCAAGAATTAATAAAATGGAAGTTTGTGGACAGTTTGCATAAATGGCATGAAGAAATAATGCAACACTATGATAGTCCATCATACGATTCAGCCATGATGTGATTTTAAAATGTAAAAGTTTGAATACAATGATGAATGAATGAAGGTATATTGAGGATTGTCATTCATGTGTTTCTGTGCATGGCCAATGTACTGAACTTTGTATCATGGATGATTCAATTTCATTTCTTTAGATACCTTTCTATTAGATTATTGATTGCATAACTACATAGTACACTGTATATCTCTTCTAAAATGGACACTTCATTCATTTAATACCAATTCCCTTTTCCCATCCTCATGCATTCTACATGTAGGGCCTACATCAACAACTGCCTGTGAACATACAAAAAATAAATAAGTGATAGGGGCCTACAACTTCCTTCTGCTTGGTTTTCAGACTACAAAATACAATGCATTTTTATTCCACTATAATAGTTTTCTCTGTTTTCTATTGCCAGGCTGGTCTTTTGCCATTGCATATTTTACACCTCAAAAACAACAAAAACACAAAGACAAGAAAACAGATTCTACCATGCAGATTCTTCCAGAGGCAAAGGTATTGGACTAGATATTCTATGAACATATACAAAGGCCATTAAATGGTTTGTGGCACTTCATCTCCTCTTCCAAGGCCATCCTTGGCCATTTGTGTAAGTCTGGTAGCCTAATAAGTGTAGCTAGGATTGTGTCTGCTTCCTAGGCCACTGTTATCGCGTGAAGCCTTCAGCCTAACCTCCAATTTCACACAAACTAATGCCTACCTTTTCTCTACTCAGTCGGAGCATTGTGCGATTTGAGCAACTTCATTATACAAGTGTGATATCTGAGGACGTGCGTGGGTCACCCACCTGCGTGGGTTCTGTGCCAAGCAAGGACTGCAAATTGATAAGATGTTATCGAGTAGACAGGGAATGCAAAATAGACAGAGAACAAGACACAAGTCTCTGACCTGATATAGCGAGCAGGTATATTCTAGATTTGATCAGAGAACCAACATTTCACTTCAACTTGCTTACAAAATAAAAAGCAATACCACTTCATCGTTTCAAGATGTTGCAGAATTTACCCTTGGCAATACTGAAGATAAAAATACTGACTTAAGACATTCACTCCACTAAGAAAATAAAAAAATGAGAATCAATTACTGGTATTAAACCAAACTGACAATGACTGATATCTTACCAGAAGCTGTGTCCACACCGTGTCATATGTGCCTCCTCTATCACCTCAAAACAAATGGGGCTGCAACAGAACAAATCGGGAGAAAGAGGTGATTTGTTATCTGTTAGAAAAAGGAGTACTGTAGGGCTAAATAAGGCTTTGATGATGCATTACACAGAACACTAGAGAGCTCTACTACAAGGACAATGCCATGACTAAAGCACTCAGAACATATAATGTACACCAGGTAAAGTGTACACTGAATTATTTACCCACATAAATGGTTTGCACAAAACAGAAATTCAGCTCATGATGACTGTCATTTCATATTTGCCAGAACCACCCTAAAAGTCCAATCAGGGATCCACTCAATCCACCAGATCACTAGGAGAGTATGAATTATAAAACCATATTAAACAAACCATGACAGCTCATAACATTTTTACTGAATATATAAAAAGTCCATACTGCTTTCCAATACTTATATAGAAGCAAAGTACTTCTTTACACCATAGCCGGGTTCACACGTACAAATTAGCGGGATGACGATCGCGATGCTCATCCCGAGTTTTTTTGCGAGCGTCCACACGTACCAAATTAGCGGGATAGCGATCGCGATCGGTATCCCGCTAATTTAGCGAGCGTCCACACGTACCGAATTATCCCGCTAATTGCCGATAGAGATAACAGCAAAGCCTGCAAACTGGGTCACGCAGCGCCCTTCTCTATCACTGCCTGCGCGCACTTACCTTTGCCCATTGTCTTTTACGCGTCAGTGGTGTGGTTCGCGCGCTGTTGTTGTTGTGCTCCAAAGAGGTGATGGACCTCTTCGCAGAGGCCTCGCTGTTGTGATGTGCGCATTGCATGATGGGATGTAAAAACTCGAGATTCTAATCCCGACCGTTCACACGTACCAGCGCGGGGCCAATTATCCCGCTAATTGACGAACCAGCGCAAGATTTCTTGGGATTAGCATCGCCATGCTTATCCCGCTAATTTTCGGGTTTTTTCTGTCCACACGTGCAAAAAACTCGGGATGACGATCGCGATGCAAATCTCGAGATTTGTATCCCGCTAATTGGTGTACGTGTGAACCCGGCTAATGTAGGCCTACCATTATAATATCTGATTTACGTTGATTGATGAAACATACAAGTACAGCGCATACTTGACATACATTTCACTGACATGCAGTGCAGTTTGTATTTCACCTCAAGAAAATTTCAGTCCACCTGTCAAACTTCCAGGCAACAATTTGGCTTGTCCATTCAAACTTTAGAGTGCAATATCATAAAGAGAGCTATAGATAAGATTATACTAGCTTAGGGATATTTTCCAAGGATAAAATAATCAACACTTAGCAACAGATTGAATAAATCCATGCATTAAAGGAATCATTCAAAAGTCATTGCATGATCTGTCACCCCATGACACATTTCTTACTGTGAATGTGACGTAAGACATCTTTTCATACAATGCAGTGGAGAAACAATTATCATGATCTCTACTTTTTCATTCCTCTGGAATCAAACATATCTTGTATTGCTCAAAGAATGGTTCTTTTAGGCGCTCGCTTATCATAATTCTTTCGTCGGTAAACTATCAAGCATTTTGTAGCACATCCCCTGATTTTTCCCCCTAAAATGGGTGGAGACTTGGAGCTACTACTTGACATAATTTGACAGAATGTGTCATTTCCTTGCAATACATGCGTCTGTACACTGTAGTCAAAATCATAGGCAACAGCCTGTCATACTAATATAAAGTATTGGGGGGAAAAAAGAGGGAAGAAAGAGAAGAGTCTCTAATTATGCCTTCCCTTTGCATATCAAATGACATGCATTATTCCGGGTATATCCACCCTTGAAATAACATCTATAATCTACGGCAACCGGGTTTTCCAATTCTGAAATTGGCTCCCCAATACACAGATTAATAGGACGTGAGGCGGCCCCAGCCGACCCTTAATGTCTTGTTCCTCCCTATTCCTTGCGTAGAACGGGGAACACCGATCATGCCCACTGTGGGAATAGCAGAGTGGAAGTTGGCGTAATGAATATAATGAGGCACTATTTCACTGTGGCAAACACATGCAGTGTCTATAGGTAGCTTTTTGACTGAAAAGTCATCCTTTTTTCATTTTAAGCTTTTGTGTGTCTTAATTTCCCTCTCCCCTATCTTATCAATATTTTAATTCCCATTCATGCAACCCCTCAACGGAAACATCATTAACTTTGTAGGATTGGCACAGGCAATTCTCAATGATCTCCTGTTGACAATAAAGTAAATAAATACATAGGAAAATCATTTTCATTCAAATAGGAATCCCCCCCCAAAAAAAGAGATTAATACACAAAGATACAGAAGGTGAATATATAAATTCCAGAAACACAAAATACCAACATATACAAAATATCACAGTATGTTCACTGTAAATATGTACACAACAACTACAATGTACTTGAGTAAAACTTCAATGCAGGACTGAATTACAAAAACGTTCAAATTTTAAACATCTAACTTGCTTCCTGACAATCAGAAAACTTGGCTGTGTTTTGCTATAATCAATGTTTCAAGAGTCAATGCACGAGTTAACTGGATTCCAAGTATTGAATTCGTGTTCAACAGGATCAGGTTATTAAAGTTCACAGTACATCATGAGATCTTAAGGGCATGCCCATGAAACAAAATAATCCAAAAAACTCTTGATATCAGCGCAATGCATGACTTGCAACACTTGTACATGCCAAATTGAATATGGATTTGAATTATATGAAAATTGATTGAAAATAATAATAAAAACCATCCAAATGACTGCATAATAATGAAAAAAAGTAAAAACATTATGAGGATTCAAGGCACTTCTTCTTGCCCTACATACCACAATTACTAACAGAACTACTGTTTTGTTTTTTTATTTTTTTTTTACACTGGGCAATTCATCCCCCTACACTCAATTCGCTACAAAGCATTTCTGATAATGCATTGGTACTGTGGCAAATATCCATTAGGAATTCTCCCTTGTGCACTATACAAGATAGGTATCCTCTGACGTCAATGCTAATGATGTTTTCCTCTCATCATTGGGGCATACCCTAGTCCACACTCTCACACACACACACAAACATACACACCCACCCTCGCACAGACACACAAACAGAGAAAACAATGTTTTAAAGCATGCTTGAAGATGAAACATATCTATGTTTTTCCTATGACATGAAAGCACTTAACTGCTATTTTAACATCGTGAACTCTTGCATTATTGTTTCAATATAATTCAGAATAATGTTCAATATCAAGGATCTCAGAAGCAGGTATATATTTTGCTTCATATTCCACTGTCCGGAACAGCATGTCTTGAATATCCATCAATGTCACACAAAGTGTGATAAAAAGCTGTTGATAAAAACATAACCACACAAGAATTCACGCTTTACAGTTATATCATTATTATTATTATTCATTCGGCTTTCAATCATAAATATATTACATTTTTCGAAATCAGAACATACACTGGAGCGGTAAGGGTGAACCAGGTTGGGCAGCCCGGGTCTGGAAAGAGCCAATAAATGACTTGGGCCCTCGGGCCATCCTCCCCAACCCACCTGGTGCGCCCAAAACAGTCAGTTTACAATATAAAAGATACAAATTTCATTAAAGGTCCAGTTTACCTTTGGGAGCAGTCATTTCGAAAATGTTCAAGATATCACATTTGATGCTTATGTTTAGGTCTGTTGTATCACAAAACATCCTACCATATAAAATTTTCGCAATAAAGCCTAAAATATAAGAAGATATCAGTGTTTTTCTCAATAAACCGTAACTGTAGACGGTTTAGCCTGGAAACATTTTTATTATAACTATTGTTCACATTTTGTGTATTTAATAACACTTAACATCGATTATACGCATTCAAATTTTTACAGCGGTTGTTTCTAGCCGTAACTCACATTTTAGAACTATTTTGAAGCACTAATGCTGGGTTTTTGTTTCATCTGCAAAATTCGTCTGTTGAGAATGAGAAGGGCTTTAAGTCTTCTCGAACACTATGGGTTTTGTGGTCACTTAACGCCCTTATCATTCTCAACCGACGAAATGGTAAATTATGACTTAAAGAGGCATCATACATAAAAAAACCCACAAACAAACAAACAACTGTTTCTTTGTGTCAATTTAAGATATGTGTAACTACCAATCTTTCTTATTCCATTCATATATATCAGAGGTCATTTTCTACATAAAAAACTAGCAAAAAAAAAATATTAATAATACATTGCATTATATGTATGTCGGCTCTTAAATGGCTACGGACATCAAAACCTGACTCACTTAAAAATACATACATGTACAGTTAATGCACAATGTATAAAATTGAAGTTTCCATGTAAACCATATTCCCTTACAACATTTCATTTTAATTTCATTATATTTGGACAATTAACAAAATAGAACTGCAAAAGAGAGAGAAAGAGAGAAAGATAGAGAGAGAGAAAAAAGAATAAATTCATAAATGACTAAAACTATCACTCAAAGTGACTAACACCCCCACCCAACACCCAGGGAGCTAGCTCAACCAGCAATGATTATCTGCATGCTTTCTATTGGGGGAAAAGACAAAACAAAACCAAAAAAAAAAAAATCATATTTTAATACCAGTTTTGCATGGAAAGATAATCACTGACTTTAAGAAGGCACAACTTTTCTGTTATACACAATTTTATACACAATGTGTCTGATAACAACATTTATTTAGCTTTTGAAGGAAAATGAAATATAGACAAATTCATTTCGGTGACAACATTGAATCACTATATCAGTAATTAAATGTATCTCGAGCTACAGTATAGTATACACTGTACATACATGTAGGCACCTACTACATCTCTGAGTGCATGAAGCTGAAAGTTAAAAATCCTTTGAAAATGGAGCAATGCCTCATCTAACTGCATGTCTACAACTGCTTTATTTTGCCAGAAGACACCTCCACAACCAGAAAATGAATTAAAAAACAACAACAACCACACACCTGCACACAATGATCCAGTATTTTACACCATACTGCAGCAGGACAAAGTCTGCAGTCACTCACACTGTATGCATACATTCCACAGTGGGGGAAAATATTGAACTATGAAACATTGGATTTCACTCTTTCAGTTCAAAGATCACATTCCTGGATTCAATTTGGAGCCAAAGATAGAGGTACGAAGACGTCACTAAACAAAAGAGATGTATGTGGAATGAACGAGAAAGATGGGAGAGAGGGATCTAAGGAGAGGAAAGAGTGGTGAAAGAGAAGTTGCAGCATATCACACCAAGAAGAGGGGCTGAAGGGGTCATGGTTAGAGTCAAACTGTGCCCTAGACCCTGGACAGACAGGTATGCAGGGCAGTGGGGTCTGTTCCCACCTTCCTGGTTTAAAAGAAGGGGGGGGGGGGGGGAGTGGGAGGAAGAGGTTTTGCTTGTGCTAGGCTGTGGGAAAACCTGGAATCTCAACAACAGCAACAACAACAACAAAATGCTCTGTGACCCAACATTCCTCATTATAAGGAAAGCTAAAGTATTCACATAGTGACTTCTAAATACTTCCCTTCATATGCTACCTGATGAAAGGTAGCACCACAAAACACTGTCATCTGGGAAGGGGGGGGGGGGGGCCCTGCCTTAACCCATTTATCCACAGAGCTGGGCCCAGGAAAACTCCTGAAACTTGTGTTTTGACCTTAATATGCCCCGTCTGTTCCGTTCATACACAGAATCACCTCTCGCCGTGAAATTGCTAAGTTTGAAAATCTGACAATCTGTTCTAATGCAGAGTAGAGTCGACTAGGATGCCTCTGCCTAGATGTGACTACTATGATTTACATGTTCTGAACGTCTCTTGACCTTTGACCTTGAGAAGCTCACCTTACCATTCTTCACACAAATATTCCCTCATGCATTCTTATCTTTCATACTGAACTATTTCCACTTGACTTTTCTGTAAGTTATAACTTGAAAAGATGTTTAGCTGAAGTTCAATGACCTTTGACCCTGACCTCTGCATTTTCATGATGAAAATCAAACCTGCTTGTGATTTTTCAGTTTTTTTTAAAGCTCTTCCTACCTATCCACCATCTTACACTACCTTATTTGGGATTCCTAGCCTGTGCTATGCTGAGAAATGGCATTATCATAGCCTAAGTTTAGTGAACTTTGTTTTTCAAGGATTTTTACCATACAGCTACAACTCGAATTGTGCTTTTTGCTTTTTAATATACTGTACACGTGTACACATCTTGTTGTATAGCTTGATCAAGTGTTTTAACAGACATCATAATTTCTGAACTTAAGTGTAAAATTGTATGCTCTTCAGTATTTCATAAGTGGTTTCTAATTATCTCACAAAAAGTTAAAATCTGAATCCTTATCTCAACCAAAACTAAACCATCCCACTCATTAATAAGATCTGGAGGGATAGGAGAAATGGACAAATCAACTGACATTAATTGTCTCTAGCCCCCTTAACTCTTTCTAATGTGCCATGGTGGAAACCCCCTGTGTGCCACATTATTCTGAGATACCAAAGTAATCATGCTTTGAGAAAACATTCTATTTTTCAAATCTATGTAACTTTTCTAGATTTCTGTTGAACTGCACATGTAGTGAGCAAAGTTGTAAAGAAAATACCAAGCTTTGCTTTGATGTAAATTGTATGTCAAATCTTTGATTGTTTTTATTTCAAATGATCAGTAGCTACATTACTGTAAAAGCATGACTTTTGCACACAAAACAGTGGCAGAAACTTAAAATGTCCATGCAAATCCAGTAGGGAACATCGATTGCTGGTCTATCACCACATGAAATGCAAGCTAAATATGAGAGGAACGGAATCGCAAGAAACGCTCTCATTGTATTGCGGCATTTGGCGATTTATCGATCAGTTTGGGCGGGTTTGTGTGTTTGAGCAGAATATGAAAAGTTGACACGCCGTCGACTGAGTCAGGCGTGCGAACGTGGCACATAAAGAGTTAAAGACAGAAGTATGTACGTCAGTATAATGTAAATCAAGCCTATGGGATTGTGCTGTGCTGGAGTTCATATCTGCATTATTTCATGCAACAGGATTCTTGATGGCAACATCACTTCAGCTACATGTATCACACTTGCATGTTTCTATTGCTGTCCAACTTCCCTTCTGAAAGCTTACACTACAACTCAGTGTAGCAGAGACATGAAAGGCCACAGGTAGTGGGAAGTCTACAAACGTACATGTAGCTGGGTAAAACTTCAGATCATTATACGCGTACACATCATCATGCCCACTCTCATGGCAAACACATACCAGGCTGACTGTTCCGCATGTATCATGCATACCATAGTTTCATTCACCCTTGAAATACCGACATCTGTACAGGGCTGAACATGAGCTATTTTGTCTGGTGGCCTGTTCAGGCCACTAAAATCTTTAAATCTGAAATTTTGGTAGCCCGAAAGAGATGTAGATGCCCAAATAAAAGAGGTAACAATCTATTTTGAATCTTACTTGCCTGGATAGGCCATCCAAAAAAAAAAAAAATTGGTGTTAGCCCTGGCCCACCAGGCCATCGCTAAATTCAAGACCTGCTGTATCAAATACTTTACACATTAAAGATACCTAGAACAATCTATTCATATGACACTGAGACATTCAAGAAAACAGCATAACACTGCAGGAACTGGAACCCTAAACTGAGAGAGAACTCTGACTAGATGCAACAATTCCTTTTCATAAAGTTGGCAGAGGTTGATGTAAGCAGGTCCGAGCTATAAGTAGGCACGTCACTCGCGCGCACCCAAAAATCAGCCGTTTCAAAATGATCGTGCGTGTTCGGCCATTTTCATGTGAAGTGAGTGATGATACTGGGGTGAGAAATCATGATTGTTTTGTCAAATTTTTGAATGATGAGAAATAAAAACATACATATTTAAGAAAAAAATATCTGTTTCTTGCGTGTCTGTGTTGATGTGTGTCCGTTTTTGATGACAAATACGAAAAAAAGAGGCTTAAAGCGCGGCTTACCGACACGGTCAGGGAAGCTCGAACGGCGATATCTCGGTGGCAACCTCCGCGCCACGCAATTTCGTAACCTGTTTGTGTGTGCTTTCTGCATCGTTTCCAGGTGCCACACGTAATTTATCTGGAAATGAGGTTGCCAATCACCAAGCTGTATACCTTGGCATCGCGCACCGAGTCCCGAAATTTTCCAAGATAGCGACTCGCGCCGGCAAGCGACGGGAAGGCAAGAAGATGTACTTTTTTACCCAAATTTGCTCGAATATCTAAATTTCGATATCAGATTATTAATTTTGAAGTATTTTCCTTTCATTTGATATATGATTCATTTTTCAATTATTTTCATGGCATTTGGGACAGCTTATTGTTTTCCGCCTTCCACTCTTTTTTTTTGTTTCAGAAACACATCTCTAACCCCATTTCTAATCAAAGCAGCTTTGTGTTTTAATATAAACTGCCCAAAACTCCCTGAAAGTTGTTGGAAAACCTTCATTCTGCATGAGAAGTGAGTTGATAAATGCACCCTACACTATATATTGCAGAGCTACTAGTTATTCATGGTCACTACAAGCATTATATGACATACAGTATCAGATACACGGGCCACAAGAGGAAATGATCTAAAGCAACCTGCCTGCGATGAGACATCAGTGCTATCATGCAAACACATCCTCAGTGAACTTTGACATGTTATTATATGAATATAGACTCAGTTATGCACAGACATTTTACCTACAGTTGTGTAAATTGGCTTTGTGCATAATTTCATCAAAATAGGAGAGAAGCGGGAAAAAAGGAATAATAGGTGAGCATCAAGACTAGACAATTGTGCATGATCCTACATTGTAGTATGCTAAGACTACAAGTACAATGTATGTGTACACAGATTACAGTATGCATTTTCAGCAGTTTTGATAATACATGTATCTAATTGAAACTAGGAAAAAAACCAAAAAACAAGAGACCTGGTGGTCTCGCGCTCACCTGAGTACCGCAAGTTCCTTCCATGCATTCTTGCAGACTCTTACCAGAGATCATTGGGAACTTGGGTGGGGTAGCTTGGAGAGCTGGGGGCATGGTGCCCATTTGCATATTTTCCATCACAGTGGTAAAACTACCTGCCAAGTACACTGTACTTTGAAAGTTGGACTATGCGGTTTAGAAAAAAAAAAGACTTAAAGCTATATAACTTCTGATTCTAGAGAAGAATGTTATTGAATATTCCTGGGCAAGTCCAAGATAAGGTCCCCTCAGAAGGCAAAATTTCATCTTTGCTCAATATTGACATCTTTGGTATCATTTTGAAGCTTATGAGTTGAAGTTTTGATTTCCGTGGAGGAAAAAATGATATCATGTAAATTTATGCAAATTTCAAGGGCTTCATTTGCATATATGTGAAACACAGCGTTACGTATGGGACATTTATAAAAATTCATATTAATTCAAAGGAAAGCAAATAATATTAGATTAATATGTGGACATAAGAAGTTCATCACATAGTTTAACTTGGTATGAAAATTTAGGGATTATGCAAATGATTATGCAAATTAGCTCGTGTCCTATCATGAGATGTCCCATACGTAACAAAATGAGGTCATTTTTTTAGGTTTATTCTGAAATTGCTAAGGTTATTTTAATGCCCTTTTGGAAAGTTCTAATTTCTTGTTTAGAGAAATTAAATACCAGAGAAAAAAGAAAAAAAAGTAAAAGAAATATTTTTTATTAGGCATTGAAATAATGTTACGTATGGGACAAATGCGTTACGTATGGGACATCCTCATACATATTGCATGTGAATGCATGTAGCTAGCTGGGAAGGTCTCTCAGTACACAAATGGTCAATCATCCTGAAGAAAGCATCCCAACATTGTAGCTACTTTTTGAGTTATAGACACTTGAAACAATACATGAACTTGACTGAACAATTTTCAGAAAGGGGGAGGGGAAAATGGCAAAATACACAATGAAAAATCAGCATTAAAGGGATGGTATAGTTTTTTGTAGAAATGGGGATTCAGTTTTCAACATTTAAAGAGATGATTGGAAACCAATTATATGAATTACTTAAGAGCATAAAATCCTAAGACTAGAGGAATTAAAAGTTTATGTGATGGAGATCCAATTTGAAATGGTTGTGATATATATAGAATAAAAATAAAATGTAAAATGATTTTTTTTTTAATTGCAAGTGATACCCAAATTGTCCTTATTCAGTTTTCAGTAGTAGCCACAACAAAATTCATGGGTATACATACTGAGGTGTGACTCGAATCAATGACCTGACTGCTAGACAGACATCATATACAATGTATCTACTCGATCACTGGGGTTCCACGCAGCAGGTATTGCTTATTTATTAAACTTAATATTTCTTGTGTCAAGTTGTTTTTTATTGAAACTAAATGGCAAACTGCCCTTCATCAATGGAAGTAAACACTTAAAGGGGATGGCTAGTAACTGATCAGTGGGAATCAGTGGGAATGCTGGAGGATGATTGTTCCAATCCTTGTGGGATTCATTTGAGAGTACATTATATATACAGATATCTATTGTTGTGTGAAAATTATTTGCTTCAGAATGGTCTCATATTCAAGTAATGTGCAGTTTAATGTTTCCAGGTTAGTGTGCCTGGTCAGTGACGGGGTATTAATCTGCACATTACTTGAATATGACACCATTCTGAAGCAAATAGTTTTCACACAACAGTAGATATATATAATGCACTCTTAAATGAATCCCACAGGGATTGGAACAATCATCCCTCAGCATTCCCACTGATTCCCACTGATCGGTTACTAGCCATCCCCTACTACCAGGTATTCAATTTTTCAGTAGTAACTATCCTGATAAGAATAGGGCATACATAGTCAGGTTGGTCATAAAAAATATAGAATATGATTGAATGTGATTATGATGGTAAATATCTGGGGAATATTGTTCCCTTGTCTATCTGGATCAGTACAGTATTTGAGTAATTTCAACTGATTCCACCTCAATAATTATGCAAAAATTTGTTTATGGGTATTTTGCAAAATTATTTTGCAAAATACCCATAAACATGCTTCTCCACACACTTAACGAATGGGGGACAAAGGGCATGCATACCCAGGTTGGTCATAAAAATATAAAAATATGATTGAATATGATTATGATGGTGAATATTTGGGGAATATTGTTTCCTTGACAATCTGGATCAGTATTTGAGTAGTTTCAACTGATTCTACATGTACTTCAATGATTATGCAAAATACCCATAAACATGGTTCTTCACACACTAAATGAATGGGGGACAAAGTGTCCCATACGTAACTGTCCCATACGTAACACGTCATGTCTGTCTTTAATTAGAACCTGTAATTAGAGTTTTTTGCCTAATGACATGAAACTTACCTGTGATAATCTTGAGTGTTGTGACTTTCATCACAGTGAGTTACAAGTTGTAGAATGGTATACTTTCAGAGAGTTTTGAGGTTGAAAAAAATGTTCAAAAAAACAAAATTTTTCTGGTCCCATACGTAACGGCACATATTTTCTCTTCTAGAATATAATTGTCAAGGTCATTTTTCTCAATTTTTTACAAGATTATACTTCTCCCAGATATCAATCACCGTGGTGAAGTTCAATATGATCAAAGGCCATTAACACTATTTTTCAGGTCATAAAAGTCTCTGAATGTCCCATACGTAACGTGCGTGTTATCTTGGACTTGCCCTCCTTAATTTGGGAGGTTTGGGTCCCCTGGGGCTCCCAAGGGGAGTATGGTGGCCATTTGAACACATTGAGATCCTATCCCCCAGTAATGGTACTTGCCAAGTTTGCTGAAAATCTATTATGCTGTTTTCACAAAGAATATGAAAATGTACAATTTAGGCCCGCATTTGATCCCCCCCCCCCCCCCCCCCCCCCCGATCTGCAATGAACAAATTTGAAATTACAGTCATCAATGTACTAACTCAAGGTATTAACTTTGCTTTATCATTTCTAGTTCAAGAGAAGTTTTGTAAACATTCCTTAATGAGGGGGGGGGGGGGGGGCTAGGGGCCCCCAAGGGGAACATGGTGCCCAGTAGAACAAATTGAGATCCTAACCCCCCTGGGCATGCTACCTACCAAGTTTGGTGAAAATTCATTGAGGGGTTTTCACGAAGAATATTTATACATAGCTTATGTACAATTTACACAGTAGGTCCCCATTTGGAACTCTCACACCCCATCCCCTGGGTCCCAAGGCCGAGGGGGCACCCCGGATTCCGCAATGTACAAACTTGAAACAACAGTCATCAGTGTACTAACTCACAGTATTAACTTAGCTCTATCACTTCTGGTTCTAGAGAAGAAGTTTCTTTTTTTAAGATTCCTTAATTTGGGGGGGGGGGGGGGGGGCTGGGGCCCCGGGGCCCTCCAGGGCCCTGTTTCATAAAGCTGTTTGTAAAGTTACGAACAACTTACGAGCGACTGATGATCAGTTCTGATGTGCTATACTTATCAGAATTTCCATAATTCAGCACAAGAACTGATCACCAGTCGCTCGTAAGTCGTTCGTAACTTTATGAACAGCTTTATGAAACACCCCCACGTGGGGCATGGTGCTGATTAGAAAAAATTGAGATCCTATCCCCCTTGGGACGCTACCTGCCAAGTTTGGTGAAAATCGGTCATGGGGTTTTCAAGAAGATGAAAATGTAAACTAGAAATGTCGCTATGGGGACTGATGCCTTCGCCATAATGTATGATTCTCCCAATAGGTGTATAGTACAATGTCTTCACAATGTGTGATGACAGTTTCACATAAATGGCAAAATACTGAAATGACAGGTTTGTCAGAAATATCTTGAATGTTCACTTTCCTTGAACTGGGTTTGCTATAATTGTCTAAGAGTGCAGGTACACATATTTGGGGAATTGAGGATTTTTATGTGCCTTATGACCAACCTTTTATAAGTTTATGCATTGAGTAATTCTCAAGGTATGAAGAAAGAGTGCAATTACAGTACAAAATATATGTTTTTTTTTGTATTTAAACATGTCCTTTGACCCTTAACCTTTGACCTTTGACCTTCTGGCTAGAAATTTGACCTGTCCTTTGACCCTTAACCTTTGACCTTCTGGCTGGAAAATTAGGTAATACATGTATTAAGTTTTAAAACTAATAATGCAAGCATTGCATATAGTATATGAGGGAAATAGTAAAATTTTGAGGAGTTGACCTTAACTTTTGACCCCCTGACTATTGACCCATGACCCCTAAGTTCCCTAGATAATCCCTGCCAGTCAGTACATGCATATGTACCAAGTTCCATGAAAATACATTGAACCATTTGCGAGAAAAGTGAAATTGTAACATTTTCACCTAATCTTCGACCTTTTGACCTTTGACCTTATGACATGAAACTCTCTCTGGAGAATCTTTACACAGTAGTACACGTCTACACTAAGTTTCAAGAAAATACCTTTGGGCATTGCATAGATATGGGGGAAATAGCAACATTTTTAGCATTTGACCTTGACCTTTTGACCTTTGACCTCTTGTCAATGTCAATAAAATCTACTCAACTAATTGCCCCATCAAAAATCATCCTTGGACCAAGTTTGGTGAAAGCTGCTTCATCCAGTTTTGAGTTATCACGTAAACAGATAAATTTTAGGATTTGACCTTGATCTTTGACCTTTGACCTCTGTCTGATTTCACTAAAAAACTAATCAAGTAATTGTCCCATCATACATCATCCTCAGACAAAGTTTGGTGAAATTTGCTCGATCCAGTCTTGAGTTATCGCTTAAACAAATACAATTTCATGATTTGACCTTGACCTTTGACCTTTGGCTGATTTCACCCAAAATCTAATCAAGTAATTGCCCCATCATACTTTACACTTAGACCAAGTTTGGTAAAATTCCAGTCAATATTACTCAAGTTATCGCGTAAACGAATGCGGACAGATGTACGGACAACCCGAAAACATAATGCCTCTGGCACCACTTTGTGACGGAGGCATAAAAAGTTTACGCATGACGGACAATGCAGAGTGATCACAATAGCTCACTTGAGCCTTTGGCTTCATTATTCCAAAGGTTCGTTAATCCGAAACACACAAAGTCCCTATACCTAGAGGTTCGTTAATCCGAAAATGAAAAAGGGTTCGTTGATCCGAACATTTGTGGCGTTATTCCGAAGGTTCATTATTCCGAAGGTTCGTTAATCCAAAAATGAAATAGGGTTCGCTATTCCGAAGGGTTGTTTATCCGAAAATGAAATAGGGTTCATCGTTCCGAAGGTTCGTTAATCCGAAAATGAAATAAGGTTCGTTATTCCGAAGGTTCGTTGATCCGAAATGAAATAGGGTCTGTAACGAACCTTTGGAATAATGAGCTCTGTTTCATTTTTGGATTAATGAACCTTCGGAGTAACGAACCTTATTTCATTTTCGAATCAATGAACCTTCGGAATAACGAACCTTATTTCATTTTCGAATTAATGAACCTTCAGAATAACGAACCTTATCACATTTTCGGAATAACGAACCTTCAGAATAACGAACCTTCGGAATAACGAACTGTAACCGTACCAACAGGGCATGTTGGTTTTTAGATTCACTGAGATGCATCAAAAACTAAGCACTGGGATTTAATGACAGGTGGTGTTTGGCAATATCAATTAAAAACTACTATTACTACATTCAATGCAAAATAATGAAATGATGCTTTCCCAAGTGGACCTTTCTGGTTTCAAGAAATCTGTCAGCCCTCGACAAGTTGTCAGTCTCTGACAATTTCAGTAAAATCCTTGATTTGATTGGCTGAGAAGCTCTAGTCACTGACTGTTATGGTGATTGTCAGGGCTGTCAATTTTCATGAAATGGTGCCCTGGTCTATGCACGCTCATCCTTTGCTTGAACATGATTCATGAATTCCATAAATTTTACATCAGGCAGGCTTACAAGTGTAAGCATAATGTTGCTTTGAAAACAAACGAAGCACCTAACCAGCTGAGAAAAAAGGAAGGTCATTTGTACCCATGATGCACACATGGGTGCAACTAAAAGAAAGAAATCATTCAATGCACCCCTACCATAACGGCTGCTTAAAAGTTGGCGATATAATAAATGAGGTATTCAAATTGTTAAAAGCATGCAAATCAGCAAGGCCGAACTGAGAGAACCATATCATGGATATGACACTCACGGCATTATGTAAATTTACACCTGTATAGGCACAACAATCAATATACTGATATGTATCACAAATTCAACAAATCTAATACACTATTATCTAGTATGGTTCACCCCAGTGAACAATTTTATTACATATATTGCTAACTTCTACGATATATGTTGGTACATGTATACATGCTTGGAATTTGTTTTATTGCAATCAGCTGATCTGCACTGCACATAATTTTCATAGCACATTCTATGGAAGCTATAAAAATGGAAAGAAAAACCCCAATGAAATCAAGAAGTGAGTTCAACATAAAAAGAGATGAGTTTTAATAGTACAACCTTGTGTGTACACACTGTAATTGTATGTATGGCCTACATATTGTATACAATGTAAAACTCAAATGTGAATGATCTCTCATCAAAGGACACAATTCTGTAGCCAGTATGGGTGATATCATGTTCAGTGCTAGTGCTAGTGCTAGTGCTATCTCAACACTAACATCCGCAGTTAAACTAAACTTGAGATCAGTTGATGTTTAATAGCAAGCTGACCTAAAAATTATGATTATTTCCAGTAGCTGGTGTTGGGCCCGGAGCTGAAGGTCCTCTGCTGAACCAAGCTCCACTGTTTGTGTTAGTGATCTACATTGTGCCACCCTATTTTAACAGTGGGCAAAAGGTTGGCCTCCATTCTCATGTAAACGCACAAAAATCGAAATGCCGGACCAAAAGCGAGGCCAGCAAGAGACTTCCTCTTGGAGGTAGCCTTGGGCAAGCCTGAGGCCCGCCTTTTGTCGATTAACACAACTGAACCCAAATGTTCGGCCAAACGACTGTACTATAGAGATCACAGGAAGAAGAAGAAAAAATGCCTACATGAAGAGCCACTACGACAAAAAAAACCCAAAACATGCGAAAGGAAACTTTATTCGCCAATTGTGACACGACAAGGCGGTGTAAATGCCTGAAAATGCGGGGCCGAACATCACAAAGTTAGGCCGGCCTCTGGCCAGCCCGCCACTGTAACAGGGGTCTAAGTGCTTTTCCTCATTGGCTATTAAATACAATGTAAGCCTACTAGTCTCCCGTGATGGATAGTCATACTGTATAATTTGTCATTACAACTTTGGTGTTGGTGTTAGCGTTGCTATGTGCCGGACCCACAGTCATGTCTATGGATGCACACTGTACGTGCATAACCTACAACTGTATGCTGATGCAATAGTTGCCTGAGGAACGTACACGAACACCAATAAGACATGGCTACACAAATCTGAGCCAGGGAGCTGGATTATGTAAAGACTGTTGCATTTTGGAGAAGGAATTTTAATCCAACTTCCCCATTATGTGTCTAAAACTATTATGCAGTTACAAGGTATGACATCTTGGGCAAGTCCAAGATAACACGCGCGTTACGTATGGGACATTCAGAGACTTTTATGACCTGAAAAATAGTGTTAATGGCTTTTGATCATATTAAACTTTATCATGGTGATTGATATCTAGGAGAAGTATAATCATGCAAAAAATGGAGAAAAATGACCTTCACAATTATATTCTAGAAGAGAAAATATGTGCCGTTACGTATGGGACCAGAAAAATTTTGTTTTTTTGAACATTTTTTTCAACCTCAAAACTCTCTGAAAGTATATCATTCTACAACTTGTAAATCACTGTGATGAAAGTCACAACACTCAAGATTATCACAGGTAAGTTTCGTGTCATAAGGCAAAAAGTTCTAATTACAGTTTCTAATTAAAGACAGACATGACGTGTTACGTATGGGACAGTTACGTATGGGACAGTTTGTCCCCCATTCATTTAGTGTGTGAAGAACCATATTTATGGGTATTTTGCATAATTATTGAAGTAAAATCAGTTGAAACTACTCAAATACTAATCCAGATTGTCAAGGAAACAATATTCCCCAAATATTCACCATCCTAATCATATTCAATCATATTTTTATATTTTTATGACCAACCTGAGTATGCATGCCCTTTGTCCCCCATTCGTTTAGTGTGTGGAGAGACATGTTTATGGGTATTTTGCAAAGTAATTTTGCAAAATACCCATAAACAAATTTTTGCATAATTATTGAAATTGAATCAGTTGAAACTACTCAAATACTGATCCAGATTGACAAGGGAACAATATTCCCCAAATATTTACCATCATAATCATATTTAATCATATTCTATATTTTTATGACCAACCTGAGTATGTATGCCCTATTTTTATCAGGATAGTTACTACTGAAAAATTGAATAGTTTAAAGTGTTTACTTCCATTGATGAAGGGCAGTTTGCCATTTCGTTTCAATAAAAAACAACTTGACACAAGAAATATTAATTTTTATAGATAAGCAATACCTGCTGCGTGGAACCCCAGTGATCGAGTAGATATATGATGTCTGTCTAGCAGTCAGGTCATTGATTCGAGTCACACCTCAGTATTATTGAAACCTGAATAAGGACAATTTGTGTATCACTTGCAATAAAAAAAAATCATTTTACTTTATATTCTTTTTAAATATTTATATCACAACCATTTCAAATTGGATCTCCATCACTAAACTTTGAATTCCTCTAGTCTTAGGATTGTATGCTCTTTAGTAATTCATATAATTGGTTTCCAATCATCTCATTAAATGTTGAAAACTGAATCCCCATTTCTGCAAAAAACTATACCATCCCTTTAATGCTGATTTTTCATTGTGTATTTTGCCATTTTCCCCTCCCCCTTTCTGAAAATTGTTCAGTCAAGTACATGTATTGTTTAAAGTGTCTATAACTCAAAAAGTAGCTACAATGTTGGGATGCTTTCTCCAGGATGATTGACCATTTGTGTACTGAGAGACCTTCCCAGCTAGCTACATGCATTCACATGCATTATGTATGAGGATGTCCCATACGTAACGCATTTGTCCCATACGTAACATTATTTCAATGCCTAATAAAAGATATTCCTTTTACTGTTTTTTCTTTTTTCTATGGTATTTAATTTCTCTAAACAATAAATTAGAACTTTCCAAAAGGGCATTTATATAACCTTAGCAATTTCAGAAAAAACCTAAAAAAATGACCTCAATTTGTTACGTATGGGACATCTCATGATAGGACACGAGCTAATTTGCATAATCATTGGCATAATCCCTAAATTTTCATAAGAAGTTAAACTATTTGATGAACTTCTTATGTCCACATACTAATCAAATATCATTTGCTTTCCTTTGAATTAATATGAATGTTTATAAATGTCCCATACGTAACGCTGTGTTTCACATTTATGCAAATGAAGCCCTTGAAATTTGCATAAATTTACATAATATAATTTTTTCCTCCATGGAAATCAAAACTTCAACTCATAAGCTTCAAAATGATACCAAACATGTCAATATTGAGCAAAGATGAAATTTTGCCTTCTGAGGGGACCTTATCTTGGACTTGCCCTCTTTCAAAACGTGACTTAAACCAAGCACCACAGTTTTTTTCTGTCATGCAATGCCAGCGCAATCCTTGGACTTTGCAGTGGTGTGAAGATAACACTAGGTGTTGGGATTGATAATTGTGATCGTTATCGCGTGCATTAATCTGACCGTCGGTGTTGGAGCTTGATTTAAGGCAGTTGATTGGGAGATAGCATTAACACCAGCACTAGCACCAACCTTGAAATCACCCACTAACCCCGGGTTCACATTGGTCCCCGTGATGCGGGGAAAGTGCCACACTGCCACACTTTCTCTTCCAAAACCATAATGTGAACGCTCGCTGGGACTTGCCCCTCGTCCCCGCGAAGCAAGTTGGGTACGGGGACAAGATTTGGAGGGGAGAGTGACCTTGGGGCGCAATTGATAGCGTCCAGCTGTGGTCATCAAATGTGTGCATGCGCTATGCCTGGATTCAAGTGGCAGAGCTCGCTCCAAGCCCCAAAATGCCCCCGCAGGTGACATAATCTATTTAATATGACAGGTATGGACTACACATTTGCACAAGGCCAGATGAACATTAGCCTTTTGACAAGGCCTCGTGGCTGAAGATTGAGACTAACTCACCATACGGAGAACTGCGAGAAACGGGTGAACACGAGACCGAGTGGCGCAGCCACGAGGCGTTTTGAAACCTAGGGTTTTTTCCCTACCGCCTCCCGACGAAGGCGAATATGAATTATTCATATATTCATGAGTCAGAGCGCAGTTGGTATGCTAATGAGGACGTGTCAACACTGCGCTGGCAATGCAGGCAGCTACGGATGAGCGAGCCGCCGACATGCATACTTATGCGTATTTATTAGATGCGACAGCGTGGTGAGCAATGCGGTCGCTGATTGGCCGCTACCCTATAGGGTTTCAAAAAGGCCTCGCGGCTGCGCCGCTCGGTCTCGCGTTCACCCGTTCTCTTGCAGTTAGTCTCTTTCACAGCCACGAGGCCTTGCCAGAAGGCTAGATGAATATGCGCCATACAGGTGTATCTGATAAGAAACTCCCATAAGACACAATGGAAAAACACAGTGCACTGTTTTTGACATGCGGTTTTTACATCGCCTAAACCCCCGGAGGACGGGTTGATTTTGCTACAACACGCATTTCCCATAGACACCTGCCTGAGTATACTCGGGACTCGTCCTCAGCGGGTTAAATACATTTTTTTCGGTTGATATGACAATCAAATTCTATGATATTAATAAATTAATAAAAGTCAATCTCAATATCTTATTGGAACACTAATACATAACTCTGACAATAAATTTTTGTCAACATTAATAGAATGGCACCTACCTGTACATACATTGTATAACCCCTAACCCCGGCGCAGGGCACTGTAACCGGGTTGGGGTCGCTGGTGCGGTTATATAACCCCATACAGTGTACACTGTATGTTGGCATCTGCTTCAATACATAAAACCAGCAGGTGCCATGCATGTATCGGAAAGCCTACATGTAGTTTCAGATTACCGGTACAGTGTATGTGCTGAATCTAATGGTGTGGTTAGCTTTTCGCTAACTCCATGCCTTGGAGTGTTGATAATACCTTGAAAACACTCCTTACCATCACTTGTACATGAAGCTGTGTGTTGTACCCGTCCATGTGCATACAATGTGCCTATTGTCGCGCCATTCACATCTAATGATTTTGAATCCCAATGTGTGTACAGCCATACGCAGACACAATCACACTCACAAACGTCACGCCCCAGACAATGACTCTTGGTTTATTCATTTGTATTCTTAAAAAATGTACTCATTTGTATTTTTTTTAAAATGTGGATTTGTAATGGTCATGAGTGAGTTAACCATGCAAACAAGACAGACGAATTACATGTGGAGTCATAGCTGTTTACTGATCAACTGCAAAAGTGCACCCATGACGCACGAGTCGGTTTCTTGCAAAATGTGCACGACACCACTGAACAATCTCATTTAATGATGAGTTTGAATATTACCAATTTCAGTGACTCATGAATTCATAATTCATTAGGCTCTTTGTAGGTTAATCACTTGTCCAAAACTTCTAATTAACAAACAGGAGCATGTTAGCTTCAAAAGACTCTTTGGTGATGAATGTAGATGAATGTTGGAAATGCAGCATCAATTTCAAGGCTGTAAAACTTCACACAAGCTATCGTTTGACAATCCACTGCACTAGACTTGCTTCATGCTCACTGGCTGATGATGCATATTGGCACCCACACCAAGGTTCAACCTCCTATGCCACGGTTCGACCACGCGCAGAAGTGTATCGGTTTCTGGCTTGTACATGCAGCAGGCGGTCAAATTTTGGACACCGTTGTGGTCGAATCGTGGGCAGCTTGCGTTACTCTCCCTACACTCACTAATGACTGGCGCTCTCTAGCTTTGCTGAGGTTATGGTGGTGGTGGTGAAACTTGCCATCAAGCGAGGCAAGACAGGGCGCGTACCAGACTGCAATCATGTAAACATTAATGTTACAAACATATGTACGTGTATGCATCCACCTAGCACACAGAGTATGATGACAAAATGGGCCCATGGGGAGTTGCTTTTGTGCTGGTGAAGATACTTGTTTCAAAAATGCATATTTTCTCAACACTGTGCGCTCATTAACTGCTTGCTGGAGCCTTCAAGTTATGCAGCTTATCAGCTTTGTTTGCAAATGCAACTTGGTCACTAGCGCGAAAATAAAAGCACGCAAATATTTTTGCTTGCCATACGTTCCAGTACTAGTTGGTGTCTTAATTTTGCGGAACTAAAAACATGCGAGACTCATCTTACCCGACCAAGTGTGAAATATTAGTCACGCAAAACAATTCCACTTTTACACTAAGTAGGCCCTATGACTGGGCTATGCAGTAATCAGTATGAAACACATATTAATAACTGTGATTAGTGTATCTGACCTAATTCTAACTAGAGTAAAAACCCAAATTTTCGGACACTTACATAAGCTTTTTTGCAATATTTGTTCAACTCAAATAATACTCTACAAAATTATATCTATAATAATGTATGTAAAATATATCAACCTACTTTTTCCCAATATTGATTTTGTTAAATATTATATATCATAAAATTTCACAGAATCCCCAAATATTATCACTTTGTCATTTCCCCAAAATTCGGACACGCGTGCAATGTCAATACGCATACAGGGCCGCTGAAAAATAAGCGCGCGCCATACCTTGTTGGCGCAAGGTTGCATCGGGGACGTTGTGGTGCCCGTTCGTGTCCGAATTTTGGGGACTCTGCACATGCATTCAGCCCCTGTACATTTATTCACTGCATCAGCATGTACTTACATTTTGTTTTTCTTTTGAGTTTTTGAGGATACCATCACACTCTGAGCTTGCGATAAGCGAAAAATCTCGCAACAGAACAGCGGAAGAAATTTTTCAATTTTTAGCGCTTTTTCGGCAACCCGATTGTTTACACGGGACCTAATTTGCGCGCCCTTTGGAAAAGTTGCGGCCATACTGCGTTTTTGACGGCAAAATTGGGGATTTTACTTTAGATGGATTTTTGGAGGTGACTCAGCTCAGGCACTTTCCTGAGGTGCACGAGTGTGCCAGTATGTGAAATGATGTGATATGCGTGTGTTGTGACAGTAGAATTTGCTGGCTTGTGATAAGTTGTAAGTGTCTGGATTTTGGAGGCCAGCCGAAAATTGGGCGTTTTACTCTAGCTAGGATCGTGTCTTTGTTGAATGATCTCTGTCATCTAACGTTAGATTTAGATCCATCCTCTAGACCTGCTGCTAATCCAGATCTATGGACTTATTAATATTATGGTGTTTTACTCTTGAGAAACCCATCCAATGGCATTACTCCAGGAACATGTCCTGTATGACCCTGCTGCAGCTGCAGGGTCATTGTTCTGGATTGTGGTGTAGGAATAGGTGCCTAACTGTAGAGAGGTCACATACCTCATATAGCCATAGTTGGCTGACCTTGTCAGTAAAGCCCACACTAACAGCACAGGCAGATATGTCTACTAGTCCACTATTGACCAAAAGATCGGTCTGTATCTGGTCGTCGGGGAAATGTTCCGCAGAGACTGCGTCTGGCTTCACGGATCCCCTCCTTATATAGACTGAAGTCAATGATGCTGGCTCCTGTGTGGATTCGCTGCCAGCGGTAGCGCACAGATCAAACGTTACGATAAACCAAATTTCAGACATTTTTTTAATATTCAAACAAGTTTGACTTTACATGACACATTATGCAGCAATATTTGGGGTAAATCTCTCACATTGTGCAATCGAAATACTCACAGTAACTAGGTTATAATGCAGAAATTTTATCCATATCGCAACATCGCTGGTCGCTAGCTGTGGTAAGTCGCCATTTTGAATCTGTTAGCCAATCACATGCGAGGTACGCGTTTTAATAAAAAAACACGTAGAAACTACCTCGCATGTGATTGGCTAACAGATTCATATGTTTCTGCAGTTTGAACGTGACGACGTGACGGGCTGGTTGATTGATGTGTGTTTTACATTGAAAATTCTACCAAAATGTTGGATTACTCATTATGCACTTGTCAATGTAATGACGCACCCCACTACCCCCGGACATGGGTGCGTCATGGTCATTTTTTGACTGACCACACGGGGTTTTTGACGCACCCCCACAGTCACTTTTTGACGGACCACACGGGGTTTTTGACGAACACCACAGTCACTTTTTTGACGGACAACACGGGGTTTTTGACGAACACCTAGGTCACTTTCTTGACGGACATCCTCGGTACATTTGACGCACCCCGTAAATACTGAAAGGATTTTTGCATACGCTTTATTCACGCATTTTCATTTTCTTTCGGTTCGTAAACAGAATTTTTCAAAGTTTCGGCAAGTTTCCCTTACCCTGGCCCTGTAAGCCGTACCGTCATTCACCGTACATCACTCTGCTGCTACGATATTCCGAATGTATAGTGCATGCAATCCATAGTCACCTGGCCATGACTTGTCTGCAGATGCGCTGTATGTGCGCGGCCATTTCTAGTCTGGTTGAATGCAACACATGACGATGTACGTTCGATGAGGAATAACGAGCACGCTGCTCACTTGCGAATTGCACAGCGTTAGCGAGCGAGTCGAGCACCACTAACACTCGACTTGCCTGCTACTATACTGCAGGTACGCGCAGTACGCACCACGCAACGGTATACCAAAGATCGTATACGGAATTCCGTATACGATCTTTGATTTTACTATTTAGTACTGTGAGGTTGAAATCGTTATATCGCTAAATAGTCCGTCTGGCTTGAGATTGAGTATGCGTGATTTCATGAGTTTGTTGGAAAGAAAATGTGAGGAGAAAGGGTGGCTTTTAAATCATTTGCTTGCCAGATTCGGGCAAGCATTTTTCCCTCTTAGGCCTACTCCAAAACGCTTCCCGACTTTGATTTTCACTTGCCGCGGGAAAGCGCTCACTGTAAATTCACTCGCGGTACATACGTGTATCCGGTACTGGTAGCGTGCAAAAATGCGTGCAGTTTTCCATAGCCAAGTGCATACCATGACGCACCCCTCGGTTCAGAATAATGCGTGTTATTTTCCATAGCCAAGTGACGTACCATGACGCACCCCTCGGTCAAAAATTTGACGACAATGATGGGATTTTGACGCACCTCTCAGTCAAAAATTTGACGGACATAGCTGGTAAAGTGACGCACACCTGGGTCACAAATTTGACGGACCAAACGAGGAAATGACGCACCCATGTCCGGGGGTAGTGGGGTGAGTCATTACATTGACAAGTGCATTAATCTGGTGAGTGCAGTGCATTCTTGAAATGTTGATTTTGCTATACAAGCTTAAAAGTTAAATTTGCCGACCTAGGGCCGTGAATTAGACGCAATCGAGAAGGGTGAGGTACAACACCTCACCCAATTTTCCATAGAGACAGTGGTTAAGACCATCCACACAGCGATGTGTACTATCAACTTCCGTATGTCTACGGAGGAGAGCGATAACGTCAAAAAATAAAAAGACTCCTCCGGACAGACGGATCTTTCTGTCTACTCACTGCTACTAGTACTAGAAAGTACTAGTAGTAGTACTAGCCTACAGTACTGCTAACACTGCTAGTATAGTGAGGTGCCCGCACCTCGTCAGGGGCCCGAATACCGTCACCCCGCTTAAAATCGCTTTGAGCGCACTAAACAAAAATGTATGCCCGGGACTGTGTTCTGTACGCTTGAAACTTGGCAGGGCTACCACAACCAAGCAAATTGTGGTGAAAACCGAACAGTTTTTCCGCGAAAATCTGAAATTTTCATAGTCCTATAGGAATACGTGTTAAAAGTCACCCGCACGCATCTTTTACGTGTATGTCTATGGGAACATCACGGTCACCCGCACACGTCTTTTACGTGCTAAGTCTATGGGAGAGCGGGTGACGAGTTGCGGGCCCCTTCCTTAGCGCGCAACTTTTTCACATCGTTCGCGTTCGACGACGATAGCTGCAAATTTTCAATATCGATCAGTGAACTTGTGATTCCATTGGAATTTTCAGCATTTTTCCTGTATGTGAGTGGGATTTCAAAGAATATCAGTGGCGAAATGTGATTCAAATATGGGCAAACATTAACTATGACGAGGTGCGGGTCACCCAAGTATAGACTACTAGTACAGTAGTAGGCCTACTGCCTGGTACTAAACTACACACTGCACTAGTCTACTACTGACTACGATCCTCACTCAGATTTATGTAACAAGAGTTAGATCTAACACGTTACGCTACGCTAATGGCAGTGACGGTCTATAATGGAACTGACTGAACACACGTCACAGTCTTCAATGCTCCTTTACGCACACGTCGTGTATTGACGTGCCGGTGACTGGACTGGCATAAAAAGAGGAACGACATTTAGCGTAATAAGAGCTTCGTCAAATTCTGAAATGCTTTATTTGTTACACTACGGCCTGACAAATATTGAAATTAGGTTATTATCAGTCGCAAAAATCAAAGCAAACGCTAAGTTTTTCTCTTGTCTCACCATAGAAAATCGTTGTCTTTATCTTCATACGAATTGTGAACTCCATTGTAATTGTACACGGGAGGTGCATGTGTCCGCTTTCTTCCCCGAACGGCGACCCGTGTTGTCTGCCTGCTGCCAGCGTTGTTGTTTGCCATTTCCCCTACTTTCGCGAAACCGCAGGGGCTGAAATTTCTCCAGCAAATGCTCCAAGCTCTCAACAAATTCGCAGGGATTTCTGCAGTGCAATAGACTCTCCAGCAAACGCTCTACGCTTTTTGACCTCGAGACTGTGTGATTTTTCTTCCAAAAGTCATCTTTTCGCAAAATATGTCAATTTTCGCGTTGTGAGTAATGACAACACCATTCCGGATGTGTGCGAAAGAAGACTTATTCCGCATGCGCATAGCCAGCTCGCTATGAGCCCGCCGTGCAGGCTGATGGGAAATTCCAAGGGTATCGCTAGAGCTCGTTGCTGCTGTGCTACGCAATTCCAAAATGAACGCGGCGTGTTCAGATTTTTTTTTTTCTTTCTCTCTCGCTAGATCTACTTTTTAGTAAATACCTCTCCAAATTGCATCAACGCATTTTATTCATTCTCGTTTACACAATTTCTGTATTTTGTTTGAAATATTCTAAATCGTAAGTGAATAAAGTACTTCTCCCGACTCGTATGAGATATGACATAGGCTAGTAAGCCTAGATCATAGGGGTACTGAAAAATTTCGACCATCAAAATCTTTTCGTATGTTATACCCAAAATTTTTGATTGTTCTCTCCGGCATGCAGGTGCTACTTTTAGTAAAAGGTCACCATTGTGCACCTCTTTGTGTTATTTTGGATTTGACTCAAGGAGAAAGCTCACATTATACGATGTACTAGTCTTGAAGGCTTTCTAGGTGATCATATACACATATTAAACGCCTGTAAACGCGTACCAATGTAGTTATCACTTTTGTGGGGCCTACGATTCCAAGTCCAAACCAAACCGAAGTAATGATCTTTTTAGGGCCTATACTAAGTTACATGTATCACGGTCCATTGTTTTTATCAAACTTAATTTATTCCATGACTATACTTATATCTATATAAAAACATATAATTATCATGTGTGCATATGATACATAATATATTATAGTAAGCACGGTATATAGCAGTAGTAGTATTTTTTTTTTTTTTGCTGTGTCTTGGTACATACTCAGGGCCTAAATTATGTTTAAGCAAGGGATGCAGACAGAAGGGAAGCAAAAAGAATCAATGAAATTGTCAAACTTTCATATTTTGTGGAAGGGCAAGGAGGTGGAAGGTCTCCCTGCATATTCGAATCATTATTTAATCTTTATATATTCATGTATTAAAATAAAGGGCCTATATATATATATATATATATATATATATATATATATATATATACATATATATTATGATCTTTTTTTTGTCATGTGATCATGACTGAAACGATAAAGAATTATTGTGCGTATAAAAATTGTCATTCAAGTCTTTCGCAATCTATATTAATGGCTGTATTCATGGCATGCAAAGTCAAATTATGAAGAGAAATATATTAAAAAAGAAAATCACGCTGACAGTTCCGAATGCCATTATGAGAGACAACTAAACAAGGCTATTCGTCGAGGTATTTTTCTCTCTCCCATATGGCATTGTATATAGGCCTAATACTGCATGCTCTTAATATCGCTAATCATTGTTTAAGAGTAGAATTTGGTTGCTCTTCGTTATAGTTGGTTTGTTTTCTCTACTTCTGTTCGATGATCAGTATATAGGCATATGATATAGGCCTGTAACATTAATGATGGCTACAGCCTAAAGGACGATTTTACTGGCATCAGGAGAGTAAAAACAAAACAAAACAAAACAAAAACAAACAAATATATGCATAAACTCTGACCTTCTGCTTGATACCTTATAATATTAGACGATTTTTTTTTTTTTGGGGGGGGGATGCATGGCAGAGATGGCATCAGTGCACATGTCATCGATATTCGGCGAAATGTTATCGTAATAATTTCTCTTTCGACAACCAAAGATTGAATTGAAATAAAAAAGATTGAAATCCTCGAATTCACCCCTTTTCTATGAAAGCTGAACAATAGCAATTATATTCCGGTAGCCTTTGTATCATCATTGTGATATTGTTTGAGTATATACCCTCGGCGTGTTTGACTGTGTATGTGCATGTTGGCATTGTTCGTGTTTTTTTTTTTCACTTTCTTTGAGCAGAGAGATATCCAATAACAGATACTGGACAGGAACTACATAGTCGATTTCTATTTCTGTGGTATATAATAACAGGTATATATAGTGTAAACCTGGCGTATGTTATGTTAACTTTATTCCATAATATACGTGTAGTACATAGTCGACACGCATCACACCAACACGCAGAGACAGTTTGTCGACTTATGATACGTGATTGTCAACTCACGCGACTGTTCTATAAGTCTCAGAAGAAAAGAAATGAAAAGGAAATTTTGACATATTCATTGAGTCAGGTTACCCGATTTATCGACTTTAGAATATACAAAGACAATTTTTAGTCGACTTTATACGCAAGGGTATGACACTCTGTACACCGGCACGTCAGTGCAACCATGCGGCTGTGTGAATTGTCTTGGTTCACCGCTAATTCCCGATCTTTAGCGTCATCATGGACGAGCACGCTAATCCCATTATAGGTCCCTGACGTCGTCTCTTGGTTCCCTTTTCAAGTTTAGTAGTGAAAGAAAAAGGATAATCCTAAAGATGAAAGGTCACTGAACAGCTTTAAAATAATGCATCAAGCTCTATAGAGCCTATCTACAATAGACTTTTCGTACTAAAACTATAGATTATGCCCTGGCGAAAAGGCCTATAGACAGGCCTATAAGAACGTCATGTATAGACTATTGGCCAAAAAGTGTTGCGTCTGTCTTCATCAAAGTTTGGCCATAATCAACTCAAAAGCCTCTCTCGGATTTTTATATCCTGATACAACTTTGATGGATCGATTAATGATTCAAAATCACAATCATGTCAAAAATTTGAGTAATACGCGGTCTTTAGCATGGACATGCACTGTTCGATAGCCATCAGACCTCTAATTAGCGTACACTCGTACAGTACATGCACCGGCCTCGTAAACTGTTGGAACAACAATAATAGTCATGCACATTAAAGCGAATAGAAAATTAATGAGATGAAATAGAGTTCTACTTCCTGCATGCTAACATTAAGTGGAGGGACTCTGAGACGCGAGGAATAATGATCGTTATAGGCATAAAGTAAAATGCGAAAAATGATTATTATCCATCTCTTTGTCCTGGCAAAGAAAAGTAAAAAAAGGGGGAAGGGAGATGGAGAGCAATTATTTTATGCCTTCTAGCCAATAGAACGAACTAATTATAATTATAGGCTCTTTAAGGAGCAGCCTTCAAATTACACCTCATTATTGGAGGCTGTGATGGACGTTCTCTTTGATTTAGGGACGAGCATTAACTTTCATTGTCGTTCCGGCATATAGATTCAGGAAACGTGTGCAAATTATCGAGTGGTGAAACCGCACATGTAGTTTTCTTTTTAAGGACCTTATTAAGTGGTTTTGAGCCGAAAAAGTCCTCTTGCAGCTTTCACAACTGAAATGAAAAAAAAAAAGAAAAGAAAAGAAAAAGCGAGGCGAATGTAGGGCCTACTTAGGCCGAGAAACACAGTTTAAGCAGTCTATAGGGCAATTACCCCCTGTGCAATTACCCCGGACCCTTTCCCTGACCCTAATCCTGAACCTAATCCTAACCCTAACCAAAACTCTAACCCTAAAACCCAACCCTAACACCCTAATCCTTACTCTAACCGTATCACTAACCAGTAATTTAGCCGGAGGGGGGGGGGGGGGGGGGGGGGGCGGCGGTTACTGATAGAATTTAAGACGTCATTATCTTTCCGTGGATGTACACACCTTGCCAGTATGCCTTGGGAGGCTGAGACGTCGTTGCCTAGGGAGGCTGAGACGTCGTCGCAGCAGTGTATGGCAGGCCAAAAGAGTCTTCCGCGAATCATCCACTTACACGTTGACCGCCCCTGTTGTTGTATTCGCCTGAATATAATTGTGTTCATAATGATTATGTTCTGTTTCCCCCATGATACCGACTTGAAACTGACTTATGATGCAGATATGTCGCTGGTTGAAGCTTAGGTTCTAATCTTGGTGTGTTGTGTAGCTAAGGCTCCAGGCAAAGGTCTATAAATTAATACCTCATGTAGGCCCCTATGTGCTTTCAAGTTGTATGTTGGGTTAATAATGTAGGGAGCTAACATGTATACTCAAATTTCTAGATGGTTTCACTTTATTAGCAAGTCTGCAAAATACTAAAATCTATTTGGCTAATTTACTTTTCCAATGCATGCACACTGTGCTCTGTAGTCATGTATTCTAGCTATCTAAAGGAAACCAAAGCCCAAATAATTCAATTTCTAGAAGAACATCTCAGTGAAAGTTTGAGGAAAAATTAGACAATAGATTCAAAATTATGAATTTTTACAGTTTTGCTGCTGTCATAGCTGGATATGAAAACTACTACGAGTTCATGACGTCACTTTGGACAACAATATAAGAAATATACAGTATGTATAAGGGAAATCAACAAAATTTCATTTTTCATAGGGTAGAAAAGCAAGCAGCCAAGATGTGTGTATGTCTAATGATGGCATAATCTATGTTAAGGGCCATAATTTTCCCTGCTTTCTGAAAGAGGCAAGTTGAGTGCTCCTTCATTTGCTAGAAAAGTGGAAACATATCAAATTTTCTTCACATTTTTTTATTTTGTCGTCCACAATGACATCATGAAATGTAGTCTCCTCATGCAGCCATGATGGCAATGAAACTTTAAATAAGAATTCAGAACTTCTAAATTGATTGTCCACTTTTCCTCCACTAATTCACTGCTACTTTCACTAAAATCCACTCTTATATTGGAGCTTTGGTTTACTTTAAATATGAATTCAATATTTGTAACTCTTTATGTCATTGTCATGCATGTAGGCACACTGTGTCTACATCAAAGTTAGAGGTAAAAACATAACAAAACAGAACAACAATTCGACTAAGAATGTTTTTGTAGCTTATTTGGTCGCCCTCATGCAAACTTTAGACTTTGATTCTCGTGATTATGTTCATCCACATAATGTTACATGTATTTATGTTATAAAGTGTAAACTGAAATTTTTTTTTAATGTGGTCTTCAGAGTGAGAAATCTTGTTCATTTCATTATGCATTTGACTATACAATGTACAATACAATGCACATCGATAACCAAAACCAATAGAGAATATAAGAAAAAGGAAAAAAAAGAAACAATTTGTTCCACTGACCAACCAAAGGAGAGTTACTTTATAAAAACAACTTTTTTTAAAAACCATAACAGATCTCTTAATAAAGAGTTTCAAGGTAGCAATACAATCATGACAGGGCTTCTCACAAGGAGAATGGGCTCAGTAAGTTCTGCAAAACACATACTTGTACACTTTTCAAAGTATAGGTCACATTGTAGATAAACATACATACGGACATTATGGTATAGGCCCCATCATACAATACATGACACAAAATTTCAATAAACGACACCACATCAGAAACACAAACATAATTCTTGGATTTTCTTTGGTTTACTTCATTCCGTTTAATACTCATGATACCGCTTAACAGATTAAAACAACAACATCGAAGTGCAGATTCATTGTGGAGGTCATTCCATCAGTTTCAGCTATCTTAACTTGCATTTGACTTACTTCTGTCTCATGAATATCTAAATATGTATGTGCACCAATTCAAAACATGTGCATGACACAATGTACTGATAACCAACTACATGTGTATACACATGTCATGAAGAGTTAGGAGCTCCCCAGCAGTTCAAAGTGATCATAAGTGAACTTTAAAGGTACTGTTTACCATTGGGAACAGTGATCTAAAAATTGTTCGAGATATCACATTTGATGCTTATTATGCGTAGGTCAGTTGTATCACAAAATAATCTACCACGCAAAAATTTTGCAATAAAGCCTAAAATACAAGGAGATACAATGTACAAGTATTACTTATTTTCTCAGTAAACCATAACTGTAGATGGTTTAGTCGAGAAATGTTTTTATCATGACTGTTGTTCACATTTTGTATATTTAATACTTAACATTAATTATACTGATTCAAAATTGTACATAGGTTGTTTTGATCCCTAACTCACATTTTAGAATTATTTTGAAGCACTAAAGCTGGGTCTATTTGTTTCATCTGAAAAATGGTAAATAATGCTTTTAAGCATTAATAAAAATAAGAACAAGGGGGGGGGGGGTAAAAGGAATATCCCCTTCCAATGTCTTCACAGGGTAAAACAAAAAACAAAACATAACTGCAAGCTCATACAAACATAAAATTCAGAGATGTACCAACATCCATACTTTCTGATGGGGTAAATATGTTCAATATGCATGGGATTAATGGTAAAATTTTATTATGCTAAACTGGTTGAATGAGCATTATGATACAGCACAATATATGTACCTTGCATCATTGTTTGGTATAGTGCATTGTGATATTAGTCTGCCTCTTTTATTTGTATCAAAAGTGACGAAAGAAAGTTCTAACTTTTATTCGTTTGACTGTATGATCCCACTCTACATGTATTAGGTTCACTGGTGTAAGTGAATGGAATTCAATAAGCACTGTTTTGAAAAGCAGCACAACTCTTTCTAGATTTAAGTGCTTTGTACTGAAGCGTTCTTTTTTTTTTTAACAGTTAGCTGTGACCGAGTTGACAATGTTTTTTTTTTAATCTATCCTGTCTTCTATGCTTATGTTTACTGCATGTGTGTGTGTGTGTGTGTGTGTGTGTGAGTACACGTATTAATGTGATGGTGTTTTGTTTATCTACTTGATTTCACACAGAATCATTTGTAATACTGTATATGTTGTTATTGTAAAGTATATATAGTATTTTCATGTGTAACGCAACCTAATGAAAGCACAAGATGCTTTCGAGGCTGCCTCTCATTGTAAACACCACTATCATATGTTTTTGTGTTTTATTTTGCTGAATAAATGGCCTAATTTGGCCTCAATCAATACAAGGATACACAATTACAAATCTCCTTTCACGCTATAACAATCTCTACTAGGAGCATGTCCAGTCCATAATGGAAAAGAGCTCTAAAAGTACATCAAATGCTTGACTGTGCAGGTAGTACATTGTAAATGTCTCAAATGTTCTCACTGTCACACTTTGTTTTTTTTTCCTCTTTAAAACAAAGAAAAAGGCAAATCAAAAAACCAGTATTTTTGTAGATTGTAAGGTCCCTTCAACTCAACTCCACTTACAGCACTGGTACTTACATTAGGCACTACAGGCACTCTAGATGCTTTTCCTCTCCCATAGGAAGGGACCCAAGGGTCACTTGCTTATTAAATAAGATGTGAATATGAATGTTTTCATAGTTGTTGTAAAAAGTAAAATCTTTAATTCAATATCCAAAGTGATCTCACATGGTGGAGCTTGTATCCTGTGCCACCCCATCAAAACCCAAAATAACTGCAGAATGCAGAAATATGTGTACTGTAGTGCAACATATTGAAGCAAACTACTGTACTACATGTATGTAGCCTAAAACTACATACTCAGCCAAGTGCCTGTAGGAACTTTGTGGGTGCATGTACAAACTTCATGAGGATTTCAGAATCGTAGTAGGGAAAGGGAAATGCAATCTTTCACATTCCAGCTCTCTTAAAGGATCTCATTAGAAACATAATACACACACAAAGATTTGGTTCCTACTGATGAAAATATACACTTCACATTGACTCTGTAAATCAAAATTAATACACTGATGTGTTCTCTTATCTAATTTCTACTTTACTCATGATACGGTTAGATACAGCATTACATGTATGCTGCAAGTACAATGTACATTATAGCACATTGTAACCCAAATCTCTAAATGATGAGGGAATTTAATTGCCTTGAGAAATTGATAAGTCTGCCATTGTAGGTACAGTTCAATCATTTAACAACAAACACGATTATAACGAAATTTGTTGTTACAACAAGGTAAATATTCAGGTCCCCAAATTATCATGTGCATTATTTTTATGTACTTTACTATTCGGCTGCCACAGAATTTCAATTTAGTGAAAGAAAACTGCTGGTGAGGAAGACTTCATTGTAATAGGAGTTGCCTGCATCGTAAAAAGTGTAAGAATGCATCCTGAGCTAATTTCTGGAGATTAGCGCTTGTTTTCGCATGACACATCACTGCATGTGCATTGTATTCCAATATAGATTCTGGGCAACTGGGAATGAAAAATGATAGGTGGAACTAGTTAAAGCAGTACATCGGACAGTAATTTCTTTTATGTCACTGAAATTATGCTTGCAAACATATACCCTTGGATCAAAATCAGGAACATTCCACAAAGCAGTCAGGGAGATACTTCTGTGTAACATCCATCTCAACAGACAAAGATACAGAATCAGGGAGATAATAACTGTATTCGGTTTCTCCTATCGGGACACAAAGAAATACACTGTACATGTATTGCTTTCAAGAAGCCTCCTGTGTAATCAGGGAGACTTACAAGCTCTGCTGGATTTTACTTTGATACCACTTGTCCTATGCAATGCTGGGGGGGGGGGGGACAACCACTTGACTTGAAGACATCTTGCACTAGGTGCACACAGGAATGTGTTATATGTGACTATCGAACCTTTGAAATTCTAATTCACAGTGCCTGTATTAAAAAAAAAAATCTGTCATTAATATTCATCTAAAATCTTATTGGAACACTTTAGACTTTTGTGTACAACATACACAAACTGCAATCGGATATCAGTGTACATGAAGCAGTGTACTGTATCATCAAAGCACTATAAACTGTATTTGCACCGGTAGAAGACATGATCAAGTGACAACCTTTGTCATCAATTTCTATTAAACTGTTGAGGACGAGTACTGAATATATTCGGGCAGGTGTCTATGGGAAATGCATGTTGTAGCAAAATCAGTCCCTCCTCAACGGGGTGAAGTCCTAGATGGAGACCAGCTCTGTGCAATTTACAGCTTTGTTCTTACAATATTTGTAATTGGTACACAAAGAACATCTACACTTTAGAAGCTTTACATAACTCTTATTAAGGCTTTGTTGACACCACTTTCCTTTCTTTGCAAGTTACACAGCCAACATTTTCATGAGTTCACCATGCCAATGATCTCATTTGATGACCTACGATTTAGTCTTTCATATGAGGCACATGCCATGCCAGGCTGCTGAAATCCGTCCACCTTATTGTAGCTCCTATCGAGTCCTAAATGAGCGCAAATGTCATTGGTTGCACTGCTTTATTATGCTGTAAGGCATAAATATCAACTTCAGCATTTGGTACTTTGGCACCATCTCCCCTGTGAGTATACAATCAGCTACAATGTATACTGATTACATGCACATACAATGGGTCAGATGTACTGCATTGTCTGTACATACATGTACAGTGGACTCCCGTTATAACAAAGTCCTTGGGACTGGCAATTTTCTTTCGTTAAATTGAAATTTCGTTATAACCGCATGAACAAACAATAAAAATACATAGAGTTGACAATGTTGCGGCCCTAAATTTTACTTCGTTGTAAGCGGAATTTCGTTATAACTGTGTTCGTTATAACGGGAGTGCACTTCTTCTACTTCGGTACTCGACAGGATCCATCACTCTGAATGTAGCGTCGAGCACTGTATTACATCATTTTCTTTAACAGTTTAATACTAATAGCATGGTTCATGACCCTAACTTGACTCCTGTGTCATATTGACCATGACAGAAATATGTGTATTCCTTTATATGAAGAGCTTGTCCATGTATCACAGTACATGTGACCATGCAATATACAGTTTCATATTACTTTCCAGTCCCTTTACTTACTATACACAGCCCTGTCGCTGTACACAAATGTGTAGTGCTTCGCACAGCGTCTGGTCAGCTCAGGCTACCCTTTACAGCTTTACTACTAGCTACCTCAGGGCTGCCAACACTGGAAACTAGTTGAGAGTGAGATCAATAGAAATGCATGCAAATGAAATAAAGTTTTAGAGTGAGAAAGGACCAAAATGAGTGAGTCTCACGCTCAATGCGTGAGAGTTGGCAGCCCTGCTACCTACATTGGCCAGCTAATTGCACTTCGTTTCTGAACAGAACGTCATAGGACATCTCATTTCCACTCCCTGTAGTTGGGTCACAATGCAACTTTTGCATAATCTCTGACTAGGTCTACTACCAATTGAGCCCTCATTTACACAGACGTTACAGTTCAGCCAGAGTCTACACAATCCAGAGTGCTGCCCATGCTCACAAACAGCGATGCAGCGACCAGCGTAGATCGAGCACAAAACGAAAGACTTCTAATCCTGTCTCGAGTGATGGAGGACTACGACTAGTACTACTACTAGTAGGCGCTACTGACTGTACCGAGTACTCTAGATCATTGTACTACTACTAGTAGTACGAGCCCCCTATAGTGTTTGACGATTGTTGGACCACATTACAGATTATAATATATGTACACTGAGCTGTATTTATAAATTTGAGGTCCATCATGAGTTGACTCATGTTTGTCATGAAACCTGGCAGGCTCGAATGAAGAGGACATGAATCATGACAAACAGCGGTGACATAACCAGGCTCGCCGATACTTCAGTCTCATTTTCTAACCGCTTGCACAGCAACAATTCAAAGACGAATATCAAAGCCAGAATCAGTCCACTCCACAGGATTCGCATGATCCCAAGGCGGTAGAGATCGTCCACATACAGTCTGATGAACACGATGATGGAAAAGTAAGCGTTCAGGCCCGTTGCAGCGAAGAGGGGAAGGAACACGACCCACCACGAAGCCGTGATGATGGCTTCAACCTTCAGCGGCAGTAGGACGGAGAAGATCAGGAGACTCACGGCATGCACCCACATCTCGAACACGGTCATTCCAAGCCAGAGTCTGGCTTCGTTCAGGGTGAAGAGCATTGTCGTTGTATCCTGCTGTATCACCTCCAGTGTGCAGAGAAGATTCGTAACGAAGAAACCAGTTTCCTCCAAGTAACTTACAGGCGATACTTTTCGGATTCGTCACGCACTCATTCCATCTGTGTAAATATTATTGTCACAAACAGTACAAAAATGATGTGGTATGGCGATGACTTCCGTATCTCCTACGTGCAGGATCTTTGTTGTTGATGAAGGACTAGTAAACTGTACGTGAACTACCATACCACGGACAGGCGCGTGCGTGTGATGTACGGGGCGCCATCTTATGGATGTCTAGTATTTTCGCAGATGCAAGCATTGACATGTACAGTACCAGTCAGAGCGGGTTTACAAGCGCCCTCATGTGACCTGGATATACCCAGATGTAATTTGATTTGATTTATTTATTCCCTGTATGCCTTTTTTTTCCCCAAATACATGTACTTCAACTTTCTGCAATTTCATCAACAAAGTACAAAATAAGTAGTATACTTTCAACAATTATCATCTTTTTCGTCAATTATACAATGCATCGTAATATAATTGCATGAGTAACATCTTAATAATTTGCATACAGAACGATTGCCAAATAATGTTAAAGTCGAAGGCTCTGCCCAGATCAAAATAAGCCAGCAGTTCGGAGTCAGCTCATGGGCACATTGGTCCGAATTACCTTTCTTCTTTCTCAGTCGGTTAGGGCGGACGTCTGTTACGGTCTTAAAGTGTAACCCGGTCTTAAAGTGTAACTCGATGCCTTGGCTTCTGAAAATGTGTCAGAGCGATGCGTAGGCAGCGGTCGAGCACACATTTCGTTGTGCCAATCTCCCATGGGAGAGAGGCTCAGGGCCAGCGGTCCTGTGGTGCAAACTCATTTACGACCAACAAGGGTGTCTGCCTGCAAACTAGCGGTATATCATGATAAATAATACATTTGTCATAGTCAAGCACGTTCATTTCAATTCAATTCAATTGAATTCACTTGTTCTTCAACATGATATAAATGAAATCTTTAAAGAATACAAACTACTTAAAGGCAAAGGACCTTACCTTGTCACCAACGAAATAACAAAATTCATGTCAAACTATCACAGATTAATAACACGTACTGAAGAACGTAGGAGTTCACTAGAAAGCAATAGCTTGACATTAAAATTTACTCCTCAGAGTATAACCTTTCTAAAGAAATAGATTATAGAGGACAACTGGAGAGAGGAAAAGAAAGGAAACAAACTTCTTTCTTTTTTTTTGCACAAAGAACTAAGGAATGAAAATAGTTACTATACAACGCAGCACACCACATCTCGAGACATACGAGCACGGACAATATTAGGACAAGATGCCTGTACTTCAGAATAATTATTATAATAGGAAGGGGGATGCAGACATGAGTTATAGGTTTGATACATTAAAAGAAAAAGAACAAAATGAAGAAAAAAGAGCAAAATCAACGATAAATAGAACAATTACGATTTTTTCATAATGTATTTCTTATTTTGTTTGTAAGATTTATTAATTTTTCTTCAACATATTTTGCTATTATGAATCAAAATCATTTTCAGCGTTCAGCGCAATCTCAGAAAATATCAGATTACTATGTACATGATTTAAAGGAAAAAAAGAATGAATGTGCACAATAATTCTATTATCAAAATATATTGCATTACCAAAATTAATGTGCAAATAATTACATGAGAAATTATGGATTTTTTTTGTATACCTTCTTCAATAATAAGAACCAAATGATAGAGCTAGGCAAATAGTATAGTTAAGTTAGAAGCTTCATGTTAGATTATGGCGGTATCCAGGCGTGTCCATGGTAGGGAGGTGGAATTTTCACATTTCCAGCATCTTCTTGAAAAATATAATTATGACATAAAAAATACATCTCCACTAAACTTAAATTTGGGAGATAGCATCCCTGGGTAAAGGAATCCCACTTTGTTTGAAGGAGCACCAAATCCAAAGACCTCAACATATACGGGACTGTTTGAACAGAATACACCCAAATCTTCTCCAGAACCATGCAGAAGTAACAGAGCTGATGCAATGCTATATTAGAAGGTGAATGTATGAATGATTTTTTTTTTTTTTATTTGCTATGCCAGATTGGGGGGGGGGGGGGGGGAGGAGGAGGGCGGCGTAATGTTCATATTTTTTACATCTTCTTGAAAAGAATTTTACTTTACATGGCAGGTAGCATCCCCAGAGTAATTCAACACCTAACACTTTATTGTTACATAAACAATGTAACGGTTTTGCTGGATTGTAACTCTATTTTTGTGGACTTTTATTTGCTCAATTTTTGCCTATATATAGCACATTTCTGACTGTTATACATCCCAAGACGATGAAGGTCCTCTGTGGTTTTTCACTTTGAAACCCCAGATGGTGGCCACTGATGCAGCGAAGGAAAGTGATTTCATCTTTTTATTGTCTTTCTTTTTTTTTTCTGATCGGTGGGGTATCTACTGCTTGTATGGTAAAATCCACAATTTTATCTGGAAATGCAAACTTCTTTCCCCATGCTTTCACTTTTCTTTTTATTTTATCTCTGCTTTCTTTCTTGATGATTTCCTTATTTCTCATTTGCAAAGTTAGCCATGATTAATGGTGAACAAATAAGTATGTTTTCGAAGGTGTTTGTTGATACATTATACCAAACAGAAACAACTATAAATGATAATAATGAAAAGAACTGCTCACATAGGACCTGACGTGTAGGCCTACATATTGGTGTCTGCTCCACGTAATGTGCGGTTTATTGCACATGATTGTTCTCGAAAACACCCCACAAAATATCGTGCATACAGAAATGATCATCCCTATTGTGATTATTAAGTGTACAAACATTTTACAAGTCACTATGATAAGGAAAAGTTGCTTGATATATCAAATACTATTGTACATGTTTTAACATCTACACGTATCATATTGCTGCTTAAAGTCATACAAGACACTCGCACATCACGCGTTAACAACACACTGACACGAGACACTCACATATATCAAGTGATACATAGATTAGCTACCAAACCAAATTGTGAAAAGATGGCAATTTTCACTTCTTAAATTTAGGTTGCCAGTATGATGGTTTGCACATATACCTGTCATTCCACCCCCCCCTTTCAGTGCTATTTAATCCGTCATCTCCTCATCTGTCATCCACCTCTTCATCTATAACGCCTCTTAAGAAATAAGCGCACTTCATATAATGATGGAATCTTGTAAGTAAGGAAGAAAATTATAATATTTCTTTATTTATGACATGTTGAAATATAGGCATGCAAAATAAATGTACTTTTCTATTCTAAAACCATAGTAAATATAAAAGTTCTAATATAAATGAGTTGGAAAGCTATGACAATATATATTCGTGATTCTGCTGACAGTCGCTTATACACACTGCACAGTATACCAAATCTTTTCCGAGCAATACAATATTAAAATGTATCTTGACATGACGTGCATCATACATAAATAAGGTTGGTCACCTCAGAGTGACAATACATGAAATGTGTATGTACGTTATACAGTGTGCAATAATCTACTTTGATAGTTCAAGGGAAACATTGCACACACGTATGTTATGGAGCCCATTTCACAGTCCCCTCCTGAGCATTGTTTAATGGGAGGGGAGGATTGCCACACTATTCTTTTGAATTACACATCGACAGTATTGCGTCATATCGTTAATGCCATCACTGATAATACCCTTTTCGACAATGCAATGCATATTATATATTTCTAAATCTGCCCTCAAAGGCTCTAATGTGTAAGATTCCATTATGATTACTCAAAAGCTGAGAAAATATCTGTAGCGAATATTTATTAAGACACTGAGAACAAAGAGCAAAAACTCAGTCTATTACAAATTCCGAATTTGCTTGTGTCTAATGGTAACAGTGAACATTTACATACAATATTTTTGCACACTGATGCACCAAATAAAAAAAAAAGAATTATATGGATTAACAAATACTTGCTGATAAAAAGCTGAAATACCCGTGAAATCGTGAAATAAACGACTATAGAAATGGCAAGATTGAAACCTTGTCACACTCCCAATGACTCTCCAAAGTAGATATTTAACAAATGTTTAAACAGAAAACTTTTCATAGAGGATACTTTGGCAACTGAATGCAACTTATGCAACAAATGTTTAGATAGAAAACTTTTCATAGAGGATACTTTGGCAACTGAATGCAACTTACATTGTAAATATTGACGATCATAGAATATGTACAGATTATTAGTTTATTTAGATACCGTCACACACTACTACAACAAATACGATACTACAGCTTGGAATACCAGAATGCTGAATAGGTCAACTGGCAGTGGAATAGCTGGAATGTAATTAACATAATTAATGCATGTATACATCAGAAATGGCAAGATTGGGAGACTTGTTACAGTCCCAGTCAGAATGACTTCCAAGTCACAGAGGTTATTTGGCAACTGAAAACAACTCAAGTTGAACAATCATCGACATGATTATAGTCCTATGTACAATCCATTGCTTTTTATATCATCACACACTACTACAACAAGTACAAAAATGAGTCTGGAATGCTAACGCCGAGTAGGTTGGATTTGAAATACTGCAGCTGGAATGCCAGCATCACCACTGCCTCGACACACAAATGACTGTCCATCTTCTTGTCATTCGCCGAGCCTTTCTTCGCCATCATCATCTGATTTTCTGCCTGGACGTGGTTGACACTGACACTCAAATAGCGATGTATAAACAGGAACAAACACCACAATAGCAATACTCTGCAATTCATTTTTCGAAACTTTCAAAGTGCAATTCTTATAGCAAGCGAGCGAAAGACGGAAAGAACTGGCTGATAACGTACTCAAAACCACAGATGGTGTGTGAGCAGACGACAGAAAGAACTGGCCTATAAACTTATCCCAAACCACAGGTGGCGCTCTATATGCGAGACACATTTTCAGAAGCCTAGGCACCGAGTTACACTTTAAGACCGGGTTACACTTTAAGACCTTAACAGACGTCCACTTGGGCGCGGACAAGCCCCGGAAGGGTTGCGGAAGTAAATTTTGTTATTTCGGCATCCTGTCCGCGACAGACGCGGAATAACTTTGTGAATCGGCTTGTCCTGGGACATTCCTAGAACTGTCCGCGGACTGTCCGCGGACTGTCCGCGGACTGACTGCGGACATTCCTAGGAATCACTCCGGAAGAGCGCGAAATACCTCGGAATATGCTAATCGTAGCCGGGCAGCGCGGAAACATCTAGGATTACACCAGGAATGAACGCGGACAATCAGGATGCCTTCCGGACAACACAAGTTAGGCATGCGGACAAACTGCGGACAATACCAGGAAAATGGAAAGGTATAAATTTGGCGCTGACTTTGACTTTTCCTCATTTGACTGCTAGCCGTCATTGATGCTCCTTGTTGTGCTTCCGCAGTAGCTGATGATATTATATTAATATGATTGGTCATTATCATTTGATAAATGTGACCACCAAAAGTCGAAGAATAGGATATTGTCTGCATGTCGGCTGACGACTCATTTTTTTTATTTTTAATTTGTCTCATCTGGGAGAACAATTTTTTCTCTGCCTACAGTCACATGGATGATATTCGCAAACTTTTTGAACCATAAATACATAAAAATGTAAATGTATATATATATATATATATATATATATATATATATATATATCATGTTGATAAAGTAGTCCACGTGTTGGCAAGATAAAAAGATAAGTAACAAAACTGCAACAAAGTTCATGCTGCATTCACCAACGGTGAATACAGCATGAACTTTATTGCAGTTTTGTTATTTATGTGTATATATATATATTCTTTATTCCCTTTTTTTAGACCTGTGCTTTATCCATTGTGAAGTATATACATGTTTTGTCTGATACTTCTGTAGAGCATGCCAAAATGATCCTAATCATTAAATTTGTTTTTTATTTTTACCCTTGTGCATCTCTAACCCTCTCTTATTTTGATCACTTTTGAACATTTTCAAGTCCGAGAATTTTGTTTTTTCATGCTTAGAGCTTAGCCTGTTGTCAATGAAGTGTAAAAATGGAGAAATATTTTAAACCTATACTTTAATTTACTTTTTTTTTTTGGGGGGGGGGGGTTCAGCTGGGCTGTCAAATTGGACAATCGAGTTTATTTGCAACTAAAACAAGACGAAAAAATTATTAGGTAATAACAACTACGAAAATCACTCAGGTAAAGAATATTTCTGAAATGATTTGTGATGCTTAATGTGTACTTAAATATATACACTCAGCAAAAAAAAAATCAAAAACAAAAGAAAGACAGAAATTTAACACTTTTTCGAGTTCATGACTTATTGTTTTTTCTCTCATTTCACTTGAATTTTGAAGTGACAGAAAATTCTTCATTTCCCTCCATCATCTTTAGCTTTCATTGTTATTTTGGGCTTCAAAGATATTACATTGTAATGAGACCACAGGTATATCTTTGCAAATTGAATTCATGCTTTTTAGTGTGATGAATTTGTCTTTTGTTCTAATATGTTGTATCATTAGAAAGCATTTACGTATGAATAACAATTTGTTCATGTTTATATAATACATTAACATTTAGCCAAAAATTCTATGCTTTTTTTTTCTGAGTGTACTTCCACCTACTTTTGTGATTTTTCAGCTGGGCTGTCACATGGGACAACTTAGTTTGTTTGCAAATGAAATACGAAAACAATATAAAGGAAAATGTACCATAGTAAGTAATAGGAACCAGGAAAGTCACTCAGATGAAAAATAATTTCTGAAAAGATCAAATCAACACAAACTTACTAGGAAGTTAGGGGGCTGATTTCACTTCTTTCTGGTTGCTTTTGGCACAGTCTCTACTACCTTCTTCTTGCCTTCTGGGACCGGAAATTCCTTACCTGTTCTTCATCACTAGACGAAAGGTGTGCCTGTGATGGGATATTTGCATGGGGGCCTCGCCTCCCTTCTTGCTCCTTTTGCGTTTCATTGGCATGACGCTCGCGGAAAGTGTCGACATTTTCGTGTCTGGATCACAAAATTTCCGCATCGGTTCCGGACACTTGCATATATAGATCCGCATCGGCTCCGCGCTGTCCTAAAACATTCCTGGTGTCTTCCGCTTTCATTCGCGAAGCTTCCCCACACCGCGGGATTCTTTCCGGAGCGTGTGCGGAAGGAGCGGAAGGGTTCCGGACAAGCGGGACATCCTCAGGACAAGTCGCCGAAGGTGTCAGGAAGTTCATTTCCGCGTCCAAATTTTGGTCTCGATCAAAATTTGGACGCGGAAATTTTTCTCTCTCCCGAAGGTGCGGAAACGCCCGGACATGTTTAGGACAGTGAGCGGACACGTTCAGGAACGTGCGGACAGGTTCCCGAAGGAGTGCGGAATACCAAATTTGCATTCCGGGGCTTGTCCGCGTCTTGTCCGCGCCCTAGTGGACGCCTGGTCTAAGGGGCACTTCACTCATTTTAGAGCGACATAATGCGTAAGCTTTACATAACAATTCATGAAATTCATTGATCCTGTTCCAACAAAGAATAAACCTGCGTAGACCAGATGACCAAAATGATCCATCAATTAACAGATGGGAAAGCATCCATTCATTATTTTGCATTGAATGTATTAACAATCTCTTTCTATTGATATTGCCAAATACCACTTTTGCTGTCAGGTGGATGTGCTGGCAAGCAGTATTTATAAGGATTACATGAATAATCATTACATCATAGATGCTTATCCCAGTGAATCTAAAAACCAACACATGCCTGCTGGTACGAATGACTTTTCTTCTGCTCATGCGCAAAGTGGAACTGCGAACTGGCTTTATACCAGCTGATTACTGGGCCCCGTTTTATCATTCAAAAGATAAAATCGATTTTAAATTTCCTTACCACACAGGCTGCCATAGATTTACAGTTGAAATCAACTATATTATCAATTTTAACTCTTCATAAAATAGGGCCCTGGTATATGAGTATAGAACTGCGATTTGGTGTATAGCAAAAAGTGCAAATTCAAACCTAAAGCTACTCTTTGCTTATTTTCATCTTGATTGCAGCTTGTTTCAGTGAGTTACATTATTTATTTCCCGGAAGGTGCTAATAGCTTTGGACAAAAATTCATATTCCCTCATTGTGAGTGCATTCTTCATTACCTAGTATTCAGTTATCCAAAAATTCCTCGACTTTATAGGGGAGAGTGGGGTGAACTGGGACGCGGGAGAAGTGGGACACCTACAGGCTCTGCCTGCAACAACTCTGCCGGGAAGTTTAATTTTGATTTGTTTTTTTTTCGGACACTTTTTGTAGTTTTTGTAGTTTTTTTTTTCATCAGTGTGAAGTGCTCTCTGAATTAACCCGCTGAGGACGAGTCCCGAGTACAGTAAGTATTCGGGCAGGTGTCTACGGGAATTCATGCGTTTGATAGGCTAATTGTGTTATAGCAATGATATCATTAATACATCCTCTCTTCTCTCTTTCGTTTTATTTGCTGATGATACCAACATATTTTATTCTCATAAAGATCTTAAGATTTTAAATGATACTTTAAATATTGAAATTAGTATAGTATCAAATTGGTCTAAGTCTAATAAACTTTCTTTGAAAAATATAAAAAAGACTAATTTCATTTATTTTAAACTTCTTCTCATAATGCAGATACGCCGATACATATTAACATTGATGATATCCCATTAGAAAAAAAAAAAGAAATGCAAAATTTCTGGGAGTATTATATAGATGAAAGTTTGACTTGGAATGAGCATTTGCATCATGTTACAACGTGTATTTCTAAAAATATAGGGATCATTTCCAGCTGATATTAGTTCTTTCTTCCTCGTTCAACTTTATTTTTATCATATAATTCCTTAATTCTCCCATATATAAGTTATTGTAATGTTGTATGGGGAACTTGCGGCTCTACCAAAATAAATTCTATTTTCAAATTACAAAAGAAAGTTATTCGTATTTGTACTGGATCGCATTTCCTGGCTCTTACTGATTCTTTATTTCATGAACTTAAAACATTGAAGGTTTTTGATTTTAATATTATTCAAGTAGCAGGTAATTATGTTTAAATATATTCATGATCAACTTCCATCATCGTTTAATAACATGTTCAGGTTTAATACTTCTGTCCATTCGTACCCTACTCGTATAGTATAGAAATTTCCATCTTTTGAATCCCAAATTATTAGTGACACATAAATCTATAAAACATTCGGGTCCGGACATTTGGAATAATCTCCCCGACAATATGAAGTCTTGCTCAAGTATTTATTCTTTGAAAGCTTCATTAAAACGATATTTGATACAATCACATTCTCCCCACTCATCAAGATAACAAATATTTATGGTAAATGATTGTTTGTTTTTTTTTCAATCTCTATTTTCCTCCTTCAACTGCATCTTGCACTCACACCTGCAACGCACTGCACTGCACACACCTGATCACTCGTGACTTTCCTCCAAGGGGGTTGTGTCGTTGGATAGTCCTTTTATGAGGCCCCCATATATTTCAAGCTTAATCGCCTACGATGGTGGTCTCATGCAATCAATGATCTCTGTTATTTACTGAAAAAATACTGTATATTTTATTTTATGTTTTTGTGTATATGTACACTGCTCAATGCAAACACCTATGTGTATCTATTTGTGTACTGCTATCGATTTATTTCACTGCACTTGCTATACTTTGTCTTTGTACTTTTGAAATTTGTATTTAAATTGTATCTGATTGAATACAGAAATAAAACAAATTAAATCAAATCAAATCAAAATCAGTCCGTCCTCAACGGGTTAGTTTTACGTAGCACATTGTATGTAGGCCTTATATATATGAAAGAGTTCCAGCGAATTCAGATTTTTCAAAAAAAGTGCACAATTGTGATGTTAGCAGCCATTTTGAATTTTTTGGGGCTGCTTGGATAAACTGAGCTGGGACATCACTGTTCCACTTCTCCATTTATATGATAAAAATATGGATTTTCCTGTTATTTTTCTCTCCAAATTTCAGGTGCTTTACTTGTTACTTTGATGGACCATGGATATACACGTCACACACACACACACACACACACACACACACACACACACAAACACAAACACATCACATCATAACCTAACTAGTTAGACCTATGATAGTGACACAGATCGATGAACACACCATTACATCATGGTTGACTATAACATTGCACGTATTGCACCAGTGTGACCAGCGAAAAAACTATATATATGCTTGAAGCGGTCTAAAATTATGCTAAATTGCCATGAAATTATGTCATGGTCAACCAGATGTGGTGCCTCATCAGCTGACAAGAAAAAAAAAAACAAAAAACAAACAAAAAACAAAAACAAAAACAACCCAAAACCAAAAAATTAAAAACGAAACAAAACTAACAAAGAAAAGTAGAAATTACGCGGTGCGTGATATATGTCCCCCCCGGAAGTAGCATTTTGTAGCAAAATGTACAATATAGGTCAAAAATCAAGGTCAAAGGTCAAAGAAGTCAAAGGTCAAAATTCTGTGTAGAAGTTTTAAAGCCCTCACCTAGTGCCATCACATAAAGCAAACGGAATCGAAATCGGGTTAGAAATGGCGAAGGAGTAGCATTATGTAGCCAATGTACAATAAAATGTAGGTCAAAAATCAAGGTCAAAGGTCAAAGAAGTCAAAGGTCAAAATTCTGTGTAGAAGTTTTGAAGCCCTCACCTAGTGCCATCACATAAGCAAACGGAATCGAAATGGGGTTAGAAATGGCGAAGGAGTAGCATTTTGTAGCAAAATGTACAATATACGTCAAAAATCAAGGTCAAAGGTCAAAGAAGTCAAAGGTCAAAAGTCTGTGTAGAAGTTCTGAAGCCCTCAACTAGTGCCATCACATAAAGCAAACAGAATCGAAATCGGGTTAGAAATGGCGAAGGAGTAGCATTTTGTAGCAAAATGTACAATACAGGTCAAAAAAATCAAGGTCAAAGGTCAAAGAAGTCAAAGGTCAAAATTCTGTGTAGAAGTTTTGAAGCCCTCAACTAGTGCCATCACATAAAGCAAGCGGAATCGAAATCGGGTTAGAAATGGCGAAGGAGTAGCATTTTGTAGCAAAATGTACAATACAGGTCAAAAAGTCAAGGTCGAAGGTCAAAGAAGTCAAAGGTCAAAAGTCTGTGTAGAAGTTTTGAAGCCCTCAACTATAGTGCTATCACACAAAGCAAACAGAATCGAAATCGGGTCAGAAATGGCGAAGGAGTAGCATTTTGTAGCAAAATGTACAATATATATATATAGGTCAAAGGTCAAGGTGAAAGGTCACAACTGAAATTCTGTGTAGAAGTTTCAAAGCTCCCATGTAGTGCTATCATATAAAGCAAACAGAATCAAAATCGGCTCATAAATGACAGAGAAGTAGCAAATTGAAGATTTTGATCACACACGGACGCACACGCGGACAGACAGACAGACACACGGACATACACACGTACGGAGCCCGTTTCATAGTCCCCTGCTCGAACTCGTTCGGCGGGGACAAAAACACACACACACACACAAACAAATCAAATTGAATTGTGGTGCCCATTCGCATTGTGGTGCCCATCCAGCAAACACATAACGTTTTCAGAACGTTTCCTAAACGTTTTTTTTTATTATGTTTTTTTTTTTTTTTTTTTTTTTTTTAGGTTCCGTACGTCTTCGTATAAAATGGACGTTTTTAAAACGTGCATACAACGTCAAAGTGTGGACTTAGCATTTACCGGAAACTGCACAAGTTTTTTTGGAAAACGTTTTAAAAACGTCAATGGACGTTACAAAACGTTTTTATTATGTCTGCAACATCGTCGTCCTTTATAAACGTCCACAAACGTTTTTACTAGGTCTGCTACGTCGACTTCGTCTTTAATGAACGTTTAAAAAACATTTTTATTTTATTTTTATTTTTATTCTGTTCAAAAATACAATCCGACACGAAGGCTACGTTCATCATCAGATACATTCTTACTCCAAACACCCAGAGCAAAACATGGGTATGGTGATCGCGCTTTTATGGTTATGGGACCAAAATTATGGAATCAGTTACCTCTTCAGTTAAGGGAACTGTCATCTATACAGAGTCATTCAAATCCAAACTTAAAACTTATCTGTTCCTTTCATACTGAGGACTGTAACTGCTGTTTGTCATTAATGTTGGATCAATATTGTATTTCTAATTGGTATATGTTGTATTCTTTACTTAGTATATATTTGTTTTGGTTACCATTTTCTTCTTTGTTGAAATGTATGAATATGTATATGCATGTAAATACATGATATCTTTTCATTTTTGAAGCGCCATGAGCACTGAAAAGTGGACTTGTGCGCTATACAAGTAGCCACTATTATTATTATTATTATTATTATCATTTGGTATACTACGTGTTCGTCATTGGTTTCTTTATCATGAATATCATGCGTGATTATGAATATTCAAATTAAGGTGTGTGTGATCTAATTTTAGTAACCATGTCTACATGCATTTCAACATTTTGGTGGTAAGAATGTGATACAGATTGGGAATAGGGTGTAGTATAGGTATAGGTGGTAGAACATTAGGAACAGGTTAGGATAGGATTACATAGGATTAGGATACATTAATCTCAGCTTGTGCCTGTATATTCTCATAACTATATATACCCTACAAAAAATAAACATTAGACATTCTTAAAAGGTTTTCTGGACGTTCTAGACGGATATGAAAGGTTCTCTAAACGTTGTGGAACGGGTCATAAGACTTTTTAGACGTTCTTAAAATGTTTTTTGAACGTTCTACACGGTTTTCAAGACATCCGCAGAACGTCCACGGAACGTTTTGAATATTCTTAAAAGGTTTTACTGACATATAACGTTCAAAAGGTTTTCTGCAGGTCCTTAAGAATTCCGAAAGGATTTTTATTGGTTTTCTAAACGTTTAAAAAACGATTTTATAACGTCCATTTGAAACGTTCCATAGATACGTCGAAAACCTTCCACAAAAAGACGTTCTGAAAACGTTTTGAAAAAAACGTCCAAATAACGAACTTGGAACGTTTCAAGAACGTTCAGAAAGCGTCCAAGTGTTAGCTGGGCAATCGTCCTCCCATTTTTATGTACAATTTGTGGTGCCCGATAAGCTGACAAGCAAAAAAAAAAAAAAAAAAAGGAGCGATTGTGCTAGAATTATACTAAAAAAAAACCAGCCAAATTATGCCTTGCATAATAATGCTGAAACGTCTGAAATCATACCAGAAAGCATTATATGCCAATTCTGGCATCATATGCACACTTTAATGCGTAACGTTAGGTTACAGTAGGCCTATTCGTGCTTCCCGAGTTTTCACGGTCGGGGGTTTTAGGCCTCTTTCCCCATCTCTTCTCAAAAGTCAGGGGTGTAGTACACCACCAGCATCCCTGGATGTCCAGGGGCCTGACGATTTAAAAATGATAATGATCGATGATGAGTATAAAGCCAAAGGAAAAAAAAAGAGACAAGGACGGAAGAAGAAGAAAGGAAGCCTCTACTTCGTACTTGCATTGAATATATCCCACAATGTCACTTTCTCGAGGACTGACCCATGGGGGGTTGCTCCTCATGGAAAATTGAGTCGGCCTACACAGTCATCTAGAACAAAGACTATAGAAGCTAGCTTCTATACGGTACTCTTTGATTTAGAACTTGTCGCTGATCAATATTGAGAAGAATCGAATCGATCGATATCGGGAGGCCTCGAGGCGCGGCAAGCAGCGAAAAAAGCAGAATACCTGCTTTGTTGTGTTGTAGTGCAGCGCAGCGACAACGACGCGGCCTTGTTGAAGACATACCTTGACCGTTCGACCGATGGCAATGCGTTGTGGTCAAATAGGACCAGGAACTTTTAGGAATAACTTTGAACGATAGCCTAGGCTGCGCGTCGTATGAGGTATAGATTCTAAGTAACACAATGCCAAGCCCTTGTGACCAACCGATTATCGCTCAAGGAGACGAAACATTTTCAGAGGTAAGTGCTGTAGAAACACCTCATGGCCTTTAAGCATTAGCTGTCGTTACTAAATACTGTACTGAGTAACGTCAGTCGTATTTAATACAGTAGTCCCTAGCAGAGCTTAGGGCCAACACGTGTTGTACCGTAAAAACCTTACCACGTTTGGCTTAAAAGTGAACAGTAGCAGGGCTGCCAACATTGGAAACTACTGAGTAGTTGAGAGTGAGACTCCCATAGGCCAATGCTATAATTTAGGAGTCAAAATGAGTGAGATCAATAGAAATGCATGTAAATGAAATAAAGTTTTAGAGTGAGAAAAGGATCAAAATGAATGAGTCTCACTCTCAATGAGTGAGAGTTGGCAGCATGCATTGTAAAAATCTAAAATGAGGGACTGTAGTCGGCGCTAAAGTAATCATGTAACTAACATGTTGGGCATCTCGAATTTCGTACACACAAATTTAACCAAAAAATTAAAAATCACGGGATATTTCTATTGAGGTAAAATTAAAAAGCTTATTTCCAATCCTTCACGCAAATCTAACCGACTGTCATATCATCGCTCAAAACAACTCACTTCACAAGCTTCGCGAGCGATCGCGGCACACGCTGCAAGTTAGCCGTCTAACGTTTTTAGGTCGATTTAACCGTTAGAAATCTAGGTTCTAACCTCCGGGTTCAAATTGAATGTTAAAATTAACCAAGGCCCTGTTGCATAAAAATTGAGATCAAACATAAGTAATCAAATACAAATAGATAACGATAGGCCTAGCTCTCTTAGTAGGCCTAGCTATAGGCCTACCCAAGAGTCAATTGTGATTGGCTGATGCCCAACCGCTGTAACAACACTAGCGACTGGATGGTATGGGCTGTCTGTGAGCTGATGCCTTACTTCCAACTCTGAACGTTTAGTGTTATTTGAGTTTTTACTTAGAGTCTATGTTTAATTTCATTCTACTTTTTTTTTTTTTTTGCAACGGAGCCCAAGAGCTAAGAATCAGCCGTACAAATGATTTAGAACCTACATTTATTTTTATTCATGTTCCATATTATTCTGCATTTCATACAAGTTTTATATTCCATTTGATTTTGAAAAAGAAACGTTTTTTAACACAATGGTCAGTTTGAAACAAAATTGCACAAATGTATAAGGACGTATAATTGGCGTGTAATATGAGGAACCCACTAAAAAGCAAAGCTTGAAGGATGTGGTTTCCAAAAATGTAATATAGACTTTTAGTGCAGTATATCAATGTCAAAAGTGACGTAACATGCAAAAATACAAGATGTCGAGAATATTAAGTTTACGGAATGTAAAAAGTATTGTATGATATTTATGATTAAACTTATGGTATCAATGCAACTTTAGAAAAGTAGCAAGTTGATCGAACTAATGAAGTCATCCGAGCAAGGCATCACTTGAGTATGCAGAAATTTTTCAAGTGATCACGGCAAAATAATTAAACGTATGATTTTAGAAAATTGGCTTTAAGATGGGGGGGGGGGGGTATGTTTGAACGAAAATGTTTGGGGGAGGGGGCAAACATAATTATCATTTTGCTCCCCACCTCCAATAATTCCCCAAATGTGCAAAACTGTCTTGTTTTATTTCATATCTGTCCAAATATTTCACCACAAAAGAGTGCGCACCAGCTAGATTGTTGAAATTCAATTCTGAAATTAAAATTTTCCCCGCTCGGTCCTTTTCAAAAGAAAGTAGGCCCTACATTTATTAGAATATAGATTGACAAGTTTCCGAATATTTCATCAAATGTGCACCATATCTGATTTAAAAAAAAAAAATACCAAATTTCCCCTGTGTGCTAGAGCCAAGTACGCGTAGAGGATATCCATCTCTTTTCAATTTTGGAACCCTTTCCCCAGGCACAAGGCCTAGTACACTTTCGTGATTGTTGCAAAATTCCACCAGAAATGTGTGAACGAGATATTTTCATCTGAATTCTGAAATGTGGCAGTCTCCCCCCCCCCCAAAAAAAGGTATTCAATTCCGCCCCAAAATACCCGAGATACCGGTACCGAAAATGTTCATGCTTTTTTTTTTTTTAAATATAAAAAGAAATTGTCTAAACATTTCACCCAAAGTGAACACCAAATCGGTAAATTTTGAACAACTCTTGAAATGTATAAAATCTCCCGTGCGGGAGGGGAGATACCCGTTCCTACACCCAGTCCAGATTGGTTCCTCGCTAATCCAAATGGTAGGCCCCACGTGGAAGACTGACAATTTCCCAATTGCTTCATGAAAAAGTGTGCATCAGATCTGTCACATCCATTCCAACAATAATAAAATAAAAATTCCCTCATGAGAGAGGTTGACTTGTGGTTTCCATGTAAGCTGTAAGTATCAATGACAACACCTAAGTACTTTCTAATCCGTCGTAGAAAATGTCATCAATAATTTTTATGTTAACGCTTTCAAACTTCATACGCTAACGTTTGGTATTAGCATATTTAATGTACACTTTTTAACATTCGAAATGATTTTATTTTGAAGTGGGCAACCATTCATGCATATAGCATTTAAATCCTTATGAACAGCTTTTTCAAGTTCAAGAGTATTTCTGGATGCACTGCATAAAACGACACTTCACAGTTTTTTAACTACCCAAGGTAGACCAGCCAACGTACAAGAGAGTATTCAGTGCATTTCCACATTCTTGTGCCCTCTGTACTCCATTCCTTCTGTGGAGGGTTTAGAGCTTGGTCCCAGCTCTCTTACACCTTTCCACATGAGGATTATATTTCCCATATTTTCTCAAATATCATCAACATCATTTCCATTTAGTCATTTTCACAGATGATGTTACAGTGTATGAGATTACGCAGACTGCTATATTCTGTCACTCTTGATCTTATACATGATTATATTTATACGTTTTGCTGGCTGTGTTTCATTGCTCTTTCTCGTATCAAAGCCGTGACATCACTGGTCATCCAAAGTTATTTCTTTTGTCGAAGTCTCTTCTTTGTAAAGGAAACAAAAACCCAAAGAGAAAATGTGGATTGAGTAAAACAGTGCCAACGTTAGTAGAAGATATCAGTGAAAGTTTGAGGAAAAAATCAGACAATCGATACAAATATTATAAATTTGTAAAGTTTTGGTGTTGGAACCGCTGAATGAGGAAACTACTTAGAGGTTAGGACATCATGTGTGCCAGTGTGGGCAACAATACAAAGAAAATATAAAGGGAATTCCAAAAAAAAAAAAAAAATCATGAAAATTATATATTCCATCAACCTGTTCCTGAAATGTTAAGAGTAGCAATTATTCCCCCCCCCCCGCTTTTTGAAAGCGGTTACTAAAGTCAAGTGCTCTTTCAATATGCTAGAAAAGTGAATTTTTGTGGAATTTCTTTATATTTTCTTATATTGTTATCCATACATGACATCACGCCATACAAGAAAGTAGGTTCTAGTTCTAAGAAATTTCTAGGGGACAGTGTATACGTATAAACACAGTGTCAACAAATGAAATGTAGACGTTCAGACAGTACACAAAGAGGTAGGGCTACATGCATGTACCAGTTGACCAAAGCTTTTTTTTTTGACAGGGTAACACTACTTAAATAGAACAATCGTCAAGATCGTGCTATCATCGACTAATTTACGGTATTTTCCCCGTATAAATTAAGTCTTTTCGTCGGCAGTTGTTGATTGATCCTCTCCTCTATAGTAACATACCTTGAAGTTTTTTTTTCTTCTATCGTGATTCCCGTAGGTACAGTAATTCTATACTCACATCAACGATCCGTAAAGTCATATATCATATTTATTCATATCTGTGTGTGTCTTTCCTACAAGTGTATTTCTGTTGCTTGTGAATGTTATCATTACAACTCATCTATAAAAAAGGAGATCAGCGATATTTAGAAAATTGGAGACCAATTACACTGTTGAACTGCGACTACAACATAATTGCCGCAGTTTTAGTCACACGCTTGCAATCAGTGATTAGTGAAATTGTAAATGAAGATCAAACTGGTTATATAAAAAATCGATTATCCGCTTTTAATATACGAATGACAATCGATATTATTGAATAAAAAAAAGGAATAGATGGTGCAATAATGATGGCAGATTTTTCAAAAGCTTTTGATGTAATTGATTTTGATTTTGTGTTGTTGTGTTTAAACAAGTTTAATTTTGGTAATATTTTTCAGACATGGATAAAAATACTGTATACAGATATTCGCAGCTCAGTGTTAGTAAATGGCTGGATATCTGAGTCTTTCTTAATACAAAGAGGCATTAGACAAGGATGTCCACTTTCAACTTTACTCTTTGTGCTTGCAGCAGAATTTATGTCGACCCGAATAAGAAATAACAAGTGTATAAATGGTATTTATGTTTTACAAATGGAAGAAAATTTTGAAGTAAAATTACTACAATATGCAGACGACACTTTTTTTGTTTCAGATAAACAATCATTAGAAAAAGTAAGTAAAGAGTTGGAGTTATTTGGAAATGTAGCAGGACCAAAACAGAATAAAAGTAAAACATCTGTTATGTGGCTGGGAGCCGCCAAGTGAAAATGGTCACTCGATGATCTTGATTTAGTGTGGACAGACACACCCACAAAGTACTTACGGTTTTATGTTTCACCTGATATGAATAAAGCACGAGCATTGAAGTAAGTAATTATGCGGAATCATGTATAAAGTTTCATAATAGGTTATTGGAAATTCCTAAAATAAGAATAGGAAGAAGAGAGCAGAAAAGAAGCATTCAAGATGTTTCAACCAAACAGATTTACAAACTATTGTGTACACAATGTCCCGATAGTAACAGATGTTATACTGGGAAAAGATATTCGACTCATCATTTGATTGGATGAACATAGTCAAAAGAAACTTGTGTTATTGTAAAGAAAACAAATTGAAAGAATTTAATTCTAAGATTTTGTATAATCTACTACCAGTAAAAAAGAATTTGTACAGATGGCAAATCAAAAGAGATGGAAAATGTGAGCATTGCGGTGTAGATGAAGATAATCTACATGCGTTTATTGAGTGTAAATTGAATAAGTTTTTATTTTCGTATCTAACAGTTATAATTAAAATTGTTGATTTTAAGATAACAAGAATGCATCTGTTAAAAGCCCATAAAGAGACTGAATTAGATTTGTTTTTGACAATTGCCTTTTGGTGTATTTATAAATATATACTGTTAAGAAATAAAACCGGAAAAGAATGTCGTGAAACTAATTTGCAACATTTGTTTGGAAGAGAAATTTGTAAAAGAATAGAGGAAGATCTGAATAGTAAGAAAACATATCATAATTTACCAAAGCAAATGAAGTATATTGTGTAAATAGTTTGTGGTTTCCTTTTAATCTCAGGAACCCCTTTTGAAGCTCATTGTATTTTTTTCCCATTTCTTGTATAATGTGATATAAAATGTTGAATTATGGAGGCAATAAATACCCTGTTGGGGTAAAAAAAAAAATCATTACATTGTATAATCATCACTGAGACGGTACTGTCATCATCGCCACTATATTTATTGTCATTTATGATATCTATGAAATCATTGCGGAATAATATCGTAGTCTTATGATAATGATACCATTACCGCTGGTACCCGTACTACTTATACTTCATGCTGCTGCTGCTGCAATATACTTGCTGATTGTAATGAAGATACATGTGATAACATCAATGATTTAATGATATAGATAATGACATCATATTCATCTTTATTTTAGGAACTGGATCGGAATTATACATGCAGCATATGGAGCAAGCGGTTTGATACTTCGAACGAAGTGATCCAGGATTATATGGAGGCTTGTAGCGAAAGTAAGGACGAAGATAACTTTTTAAAGCAAAGCTGTTCAGGCGATGTCAATTCTTTTTTCTTCGAACATCTGTTTTGTCTGTCCTACATTTAAATCTATTCCTCGTACACTCTTAATTTAACATATTGTATACACACTGTTCGCTGAAATCCTCTTTGTCAGCGTTTTCCATAATATGTTCTAATCAAGGTTCATGATCTTGATTATGTTGAAGTGTCTTTCCAGGCACCCTTTGGATTACAATCCTTGATTTGGTCCTCCAATTGTTTTCTGGAGCGACCCAATTTCGCAAGATGATTATCTTCATTCAGTTCTTGCTAAATCATGGAAAAAAGTTTGCAGTTAAGTATTACATGTAATACAAAACTGCATATTGAATGAACTGATGTGAGACCCTGAAAGTATTCTTCTGACTGCCCAGTGTGAATAGCAAATAATTATACTTATATAGTAACTTCTACCGTGTGTAATATCTGCTATATTCATAAATGTCATTTTAATTTTTATTCAATTTAATTTTTATTTATTTATTTTTGCTCAAATAGTCTATATTGGATCACACTTAAAAGTTGTATTTTAGTTTTTGGTATAGCTTCTGCGTCTACATCAACTATATACATGTATTTATTCTATAACGTTTTGTCTGGAATTGCCTTTACTATAGCCTCAATGTTTCCAATGCCTTTCTTTCTATTTCTTCTCGTTTGGTATAGTGTCAAAAAACTTCAAGTCAAAGATTGGAGTTCGAGCGCAACTAGATGTACGATATGGGCCAAGAGATCGGCAAAAAATGGACATATTTTCACCAAAGGATGTCAAAGAAGGTATACACATCGCGTCATGTATTTTGATTATTGAGCTGGGTTCTATAATATTTTGTTTCTGCTGTTCTATGTTGAGTGTTGTTGTAGAAAATTATGATCTAAAATGCCTTTAGTATATCTTTTGTTCTATAAAGTCCCACGACTAACGTAGAATTGCACACCCTGTGTACGGTAATTTTTGTAAATACTATACCAATGGTGTGATTTTAATAGTATAAAAATTACCTTCCCATTATACAGAAAAATAGATTTGAAATGTGTGTGTATATATGTCCGTCTCTGTGTGTTAATAGCAATGGAACAGGGTACAATTGAATATTGGAGACTTTTATTTGAAAATAACCAAGTGACTCATGTTGGATACCTTAAGCGCGTCATGACTGAAATAGGCCTTCTGTGCTGATACGGTATATTTGTATAAAAGAAAATATTTCAACATTTTTCGGCAACTCTTCGTAAGAAAGAAGTAATCGCATTTTTTCCAGTTAGCAGCACATTCAGCAAAGTGTAATCTAAGTTTTCAACGTATGCTAAAAGGAAAAAAAAAAGGTTTGATGCACAGTTAAAACGCTCAATGAACACACATGAAAAAGATATTTCTGTTCCTTTACACCTTTCCATCTTTAGATTGATTTGTGAAATTCACGAGAACAAAATGTACTTACAATACGACTGATACCGACAAGGAGAATGCTGTGTGTTGAAATGAAAAGACATAGTTACAGTCATAATACGCCGAGACTGACAGTTTGTCCCTGTAAAAGTTGATTAAACAGTGTGTCATGCTCCTACAGGTGGACAAAGTTGAGCACTCTTATTGCATGAAAGCTTGATTTGTGGGTGATTGCAACGTGGATCAAACTCAAGTGTACTTTTTTTAATTTTTTTTTTTTGAATAGAAGTGTCATCTTAAGTTTGATTTTGAGAGTTGCAATCAATCTAACATTACCTTTTTTTTTCATGTAACAGACCCAAGCAAAATGATTATTCTTTCCCATTTTATTTGTTTTTTTTTAATTCAAGGACGATCAAACTTTTGTGTGGGTATTAAACGCCAAAATTATGCTCTCATCCCTTAATAAAATTGTAAGTTGTTTTTTTCTCACCCTTGTGGGATGGGAGATGAATGATAAAGTTTAAATTGTCTTTATCATGATTTTGATTAAATCACTTTCTCTTGATGATGTCACTGACTTTTTATTCTATCAAACTTACATGAATATCTGACCAGTCACTTTCCGCATTGTTTACTGTTCTATTAAAAAAAAAAGTGTAGCACAACTACGTAGGGGCCTGCACAATGATCTTTGTTTTTGTTTTTCTTTTTTTGTGCCCTCAGTTATAGTTAGGCAAATTCATTGCTTGATTTCTTGTTTGCTATCCCATTATGATGTCACAGACGCTCCGGTATTGCTCTTCATTCATGGTGGCTATTGGCAAGAGGAGGCTGTGACGTAAGATTTTTGTTACCCTATTTCAGCAAATAAACAGCAAACAGACAGGACAACACGATGTGTACATATTTATCGCTCATGCAAACAATTTATATAGGTGAGAATTGGATTTCGTCTTGCTGCAACTACTTGTGAAACTATACCCCATGACCCTTTTCAGACACTTATCAATAAAAAAAAAAAATTAATTGAATTTGAAAGGTCATTGGCTCCAAGTAATCTTTGCCTCCCTAAATAAAGTCTGCAGGGTAAGGGTAAGGCACTCTCCAACGTGTATTTTCCCATTGCTTCGTCATTCGGGAGGGGTGAAAAAATGTTGTATCTCTAGTGTAAAGTGAAGCTGTAACTGCTGCGACTATGTCATATGCCTAAAATTTATTGATATTTTTCCTCTATTAATCTTATAGGAGCAAGCTACTCCACCCATAATATGGAAAAAAAAAATGCTGGTAATGCTGTTTGCATGCTGTAGGTTGTGGCTATATCAGGCAAGCGGTGGAAAATCCTCGAGCAAGTTTCTAGTTGGTCAGGCGTAATGTTTGTCACACAGTCATTTTTATGAAATTCGAATAAAATTATGTTTGTTTAGCGGTCTATTTTTGTTCTTCGCCTTGACAGCAAAGACATCCACGCCCATATTGCAGCCCCTCTTAACGAACACGGAGCGATAACTGTCACCGTGGGATACACGATGTCGCCCACTTGTGAGTTAATCCTTTCCGCAAATCTGAGAATACGTGGTATAGATGTTCTTGACTGCAATACTGGAAAAACAAGATCGGATGAATACAATATGAAGAGTTTAAAGAATACAAGAATTGCAAGAACAGTGCAATCTGGGGCCCGTTTCATAAAACTTGTCATCAGTGACAACTGCCATATTTCTGTGACAAATTTGCTCTCGGCCAATCAGATGCAAGGATTTCAGTAGCTTGTCACATCTATGACAACTTGTCACTGATGACAAGTTTTATGAAACGGGCCCCTGTTGGGGTGGGGGGGGGGGGGGTGACCGGAATCTCGCGAAGTTATTTCCTATATAGTTGTTTGAAGATGCTGCGTGTTATTTTTTTTTTATTCACTAATGTTTCTATGTGCAAGATAAGATATAAGTATAAGTTGTTTGATGATCATACAATATGCTTTGAGCACCCTTAAGAGAATATTGCATGACCAATTTCCCTTACAAAAACGCAATGAGGATCAATTTATCAGATTGTTTAATCAGACATAGCCTGTGAATGCACTTACTTCGATTTTTGGCAGGTTTTATACTTGGCGTCATGAAAACATCTCCCCCAAACACTGCCAGTCATAATACACTCGTCATCGTTGAGAACAACAAACAAACAAACAACAAACAAACACACGAACAAACGAACAAACAAACAAACAAACAACAACAGCAAAATATACCTTCGATTATTTAAACCAAGCAAACGAAATTTGTTTTATTATTGTTAGGACTATATAGTTTATCTCGTTCTGACCAATGTGATCATAAATGAATTAACGAGGAAAAAGTATAAAGTTAGTAAATGTTCTTCGATGTTTTAGATTTGGACTAGTAGACCACATGACGTCCTTGTCGCCAATGGCAGTTTATTCTTTGTTCGTATTCCGGATCCCTCTGACAACGCACTTTTCCCCATGAGGTACCCTTATTTCTGTTTTACTTGTGAAACTTTTACGATATTTCGGCTAATATCTCTGATATTTTCTGATGGAGAACAATTAAAACCCAAATGGGACATAAATACAACACACTTTTAATTCTTCGTCTATTTTTGTTTCTTTTTAGGTTCACTTTTTGACATAGTGAAGGAAATCAGGCAGGCAATTGTGTTTGTTTCGAACAGATTTCCCGATAGCAGGTAAGCTTGTTCTTTGATGTTATCCTTTTCTTTTTCTCTCAAGTTAGAAAATTCGATCGTTACGCAAGCAGAAGATGTGCTTGTAAACTGATTTGTTGTTCGTTATATAAACGATATGGCCGAGACAATGAGTAGAAAATCTGTAGGAATTTGATTCTCGTTTTCCAGACAACGGTATACATGTAGGTGCATACTGTTTTTTGTTTTTGTGTTTGCATGTTATTTTCAAAGGCAGGTCGAGGGTAAAGTAAATTCACCGTGCTTTATTCCTAAAATGGAGTGTGATGGAAAACTGAATTGAAAGTGTGATTTATGAAAATGACACGAATGGAGTCTCGTGGGCTCATCACTCTCACGTGGTTTCCATTCATAATCCCAGGGGAATATACGTATCTGGCCACTGTGCCGGAGGTCATCTTTCGGTAATGATGCTTTCCACTGATTGGTCAAGTATCCTGCCGGTGAAGCCTGACGTCATTAAAGGTGAATTAATGCATGATGAAACCTCTCACTTTATTTGTATTTATACTTAGAGCTGCATATTTTCGTGACTTATACCCTTGCTTCAAAAGCAAAATAGAACTCGATTTTTGTTGATGTACTATTACAGGAATCGTCGGGGAAAAATGTGATCAGAAAGGTACGATACTTAAAATAAAGGGCATGACACTAACAACAACAAAAGAAAGAATGGGAAACATTCATTTCCGCACTGAAAGCTTGCAGTTTGACGTGATAACATTTTAGATCACCAGCCAAACTTTCGTGTGCTATTTAGTCCCGTAATCTTCACGGACTGATAAATTGCGAGCCGTCTTTACTTTTTTTTTTTTTTTTTTTAACAAGGGGCCTATATTTCAATTGACGATAATTTCAAATGTTTCTTTGCATGACAGTTCCAAAATTTCTTTCCTTCTTTAGTATTTCAGATTGGATTTAACTGCTTCTCTTAGTCACGTCCTGCAATCCATTTATTTTTGCCATTGTAGATAAAATTGGAATATGTAGTTACTGTTTTCAAAATGGCTTCAGCATATTCAACGACATATTGTAACGGTTGGGAACAATTCTCTGTTCAGGTATATGTGCAATATCTGGCATATTTGACCTTCAACCTTTGGTGCGGACACACATCAACGACAAACTTTTGTTCACAACGTGAGTACGAAAACACCTTGTGTGTTCAATTGTTCAATATAAGGCTGAAATGTGTAATATCGTGTATTTTGTCGTGGTACATAACAACTGAGATTTAAATACAATCGAGTCGTTCAAGAGACTACGTTGCAAAATTCATTTTGTGAGTTGAATCTTAGACCAGATCATCTAAAACTGATACTTTTATAATGTTCTGTTGCACACGTCAGAGGCTACTATCTTGTTTTCAAAATTTCATTCATGCTGCCACCTCCCTCGTCGTCACAAGGACGGATGGCCAAAATCGTGCAACTTTAGTGAAGTATTCATATTGGTCAATAACCATGGCACTTTGCATGTTTAAAAAGATACTTGTAACTTTGACCACATCGGTGAATGTCCGAACTTATACAGGATTGCAAACAAAGATCCATTTGCTATCATCATTATTATCATTGTCAGCTCTAAGATCTGTATTTATCTACGACTGACGATAAGTCTGGTTCTGCTATGAGATACACTGTAAATAATACGCTTCAACACTCCGTGAGTTTACTGAACAAAAAATGCCGCTCTTATGCTATGTATTTTTCCAACAAAAATCCATTCACCAAAACTATATATTTACAATAATTTCCCCCCAAAACCTAGTACAATTTCGTTCATATTTACACCAAAAATATTGACATATTCAGAAGCAATTCAATGAAATAATAACGTTCAGGAGCAAATCAATAAGATACTAGTAAATCCTAGGCTCATATAAACATCTCAAAAACTAATCTTATAAACACATCCTAGACCCGGGTTAAATCAAATACCTGTGGTTCAATACTGTACTTTGCTGTGCGCACGTGTGGTTTTACTTTATATTATCCAACGGGGATGGGGGTGAAGCGGGTGGTGAAATAGTCCGTACGGTAATGCAGACGTTGCCAAGATAATCGCGATATCGAGGATGTCGTCCGGCTGGCGGGAATTGTCGTCGTGTCGACCGAGATGCCACCGCGTGCACCGAAGGACTACCAAGGTACGGGAATTCTGTCCGGGTAGCGGGAATTGCCCTCACACTAACCGAGATGCCGTTGAGATAACGGTGATGTCGTCTAGATAATGGTGATGCCGTCAAGATAACGATGATTCCGTCGAGCGTATTAGCTATGCCGTCGAGCGTATTAGCGATGCCGTCGAGATAACGATGATTCCGTCGAGCCCAGCTCGTCGGTGTCGATCTAGTATATTGGGATATTATAACCACCTCTCATAACATTATATATTCACAGGGTAATATCAATCATGAACCACAGTTCAATACTTCCTTATACTTAACCAATAATGCTCCTGTATAACACCATCACCACAAACCTATATCTACATACTACAGGAATAAGCCATCGCCATGTATATAATCATAACTCACTTAACATATAAACATGACAGATCATCTCATATAAACTATCTCACAATCAAAAACCAGCTAAACTGTATTCTCTTAACATATTTTCCATTTCTCAATAACTGTAACATTTAAATCATTCAACAACCTTATCTCCCTTCTACTTATCATTTACCAAAATTCTAACTTCATTCACTTTAACTATGAACAACAGAACCTGGATTGTATTTTCCTGATACAACCATAGAAAACCCAAATACACTGTATCCACAAATATTGCAATAAATTTAACCATTCCACCTGTAACATTCACCTGCTGACTTGGCCTGTCTTTTTGCCAAACTAAAACAAAATTCTATTTTACTCTTATACAACATGTCCAATCTGACATACATTATAATCTATACCCTCACATAATTAATCCACATTATCGTGAACCAGCGAACATAACATAAATCTCTATATACAAGAAAAATATCACAATAATGACAAACTCAGAATATTACAAAAACACATTAATACAGCTACATAACTACTTACGTCTGATTTGGTGTTCAGACCCTGAAGTAATGGTGAGGAGGAGACTTCAGCTGTTGTCAGTGCCTGCAGCATGTCTTGCGCGTGCCCTGCCCTTATGCGTGGAGCTGCTGTGCCATGACTCTCTTGCCTGAAATGCAGCGCTGCGTTGTAGGCCTATCAGCTACCTCTCTACTCCTATCACCAGTGAGTTAGAAGAGCATGTCTTGCTCTGACAGATGTTCAGATCCAACTGATTTTTCCCTCCAAATTTGCTTTCCTTGTCGCCTCTAATATAACTCCACCCTCTACTGTGCTTAAACTGGTTCCAACTAGCTCTCCCCTTTTTATTACATGTCCCTTTTCTTTCCAAATACTTCTCCCTTTTTGCTTTAAACCTATCTAGCCCAGCTATCTCCCCCTAACTAAATACCTATTCTTTCCTACCAACTCTCCCTTTCTAAATTTGCCATTCTACCCTGACTCCACTGAGCCTCCCTCTTTCTTCCACACTGTCCTTTCTCCCTAACCACTTCTCTCCACCTGGCTTGCCCGATTCTGAATTTCTATGCTGTTTACGCCTGCTGTCCCCATTTCCCACCTGATTGCTTGCCTGAACAAAGGAGTCTCACACATTCCACACTCGCACTCTCAGTCACATCGTGACAATTGTTATTATTATTATTATTATTTTTATCATTATTGTCATTATTATTACTGTTATCATTATTGTTTTAATCATCATGACATATTGCTAAAGCGATCATTACATTGTATTACTATTCATTTTCATATGCAGAGCGCCACGTGCGATAAAACAAAATGAAGACAGTTCGCTCAGTTTTCCTTCAAAGAAAAGTACGTCGGCATCGATTGCATTGCATTGCGCTGAGGGTAAAAAAAAAAAAACCAAAAAATTCTAAATACTTTAATAACGCACACTTCCCTTCAGAACAAGCACACGATCATTGTTGTAGTGTTCTCGTTTTACATGAACCAAAATCAAAATACCCGTCCAATTCTACTAGTTATGATTTATTCATATGTCATATGTACACTTACTGATATATTTTGAGTGTGCATATTTTTCATTTTCTTCAATTCCATAATATCGTATATGCATAGCTATTGATATCTCGCCTTTGTGTGTGTATCTTTTATATTCGCAATGAATACTCACGTTATAGCCATTCTTATTTTCTGCATAATGCTTCTCTAAACCCTATACTCGAAAGATCGTCTGCCTTCGCGTTAAGCCCGATGTTCATGGTGGATGCCATACCTGAAGCCAACCTCCGCATCAAAGTTCATCTCACAGTGGCTGAGTTTGATCCACCGGTATTCAACAAGCAGACAGAGGACTATTGCAAGGTGCTTATCATTATCCTGTCAGGCTGATAAATAAATGAAACGGTCAAGTTGGACATTAAAGTTGAAAAGGTTACGGTATTTTAGATAGCAAGAAAAAAACATTATTGTAACTGATTGATAAATTGCCCTAGGTATTGACGTAAATGTATGTCGATGAAGGGCAATTAATTATGTACGTCGATGTAGAGCAACTTGACAAACAGTTGCAATAAAACAACTAGGCGGAAAATTTCATGAATTTGAAAAAAAAAGTATTAGTTAGAAATATCGATCCTGTGAGTAAACATGGTAAAGGATGAAAAGTGAAAATGTTCCACTAGAAAAGAGAAATATGAAATAGGAGATGAAAGTACGTACACACTTCTGGAGAAAACAGTGTTGAGAGGTATTGTCACGGAAAAGCTGTGACGTTCTGGTTATGAAAACGAGCTGCTGAATGGGAACCCAACTCACAAGCCTTGGCTGTTATGGTTTTAATAGTCCAGCGTGCTTCTTGTCTCGTTTTCTATTATTTACCAGGAGCCTGCTCCACTAAGCTCTCAAATTCATTCCCATTTGCAATTGAATTGATCTTGAGGACAATTTTGGGATCAGTCAGTCAACAGAAGTTAGGAACTGTTTCGCTAAGTCATTTGGGAACAATATCTTGCATCCACCTTGCCACAGTCTAGAATACATCTCGATGTCAACGTATCCTTCCCAACTAGATCTTATATACCTGGATGTGTCCCAACTTTGGATTTATTGTTTGGCTCGATATAGTTCGTTTGTTTGTGAAACAGAGTTCTGTACTAGTTCGATTCTCTTTTCTTCAAGTGTAACACATTACGTTACATTAATATTTTCTTATTTTGATTTTCATTGTGCGTTTTGATTCGTATCCATTGTAAAGTGTGGAAGCAATACATCGCTTACGGTTAAATGTAATCACGTGAATCAAGCTTATAGGCCTACTTTGACAACAGCATAACCGTAATAACCGTGGCTTCGTACCGGGTCCCTGTGGCATTAAAGGCAAATTTTAACCGAACCCAATCATCATTTAAGAGTCACTGTGTCGATGCATGACAAATTCAAACATTGCCCCTGTGAAGGACAATTGTGAAGAACGCTACGCAACTCCATCATTGCTTTTGTTTTGTTTTAAAGTAAAGAAATTGTATCTTTGCAAATATCTATATTGGTCTAAGGGCATTATGATTATACATTACAGAATACATAAAATTACTCCACGTATATTTCAGCAGCAAATTTATTAAGACAGCAGCAGCAAATTTCAGCAGCAAATTTATTAAGACAGACAAGGCAGACCGGCAGACCAGTACAATTCTCATATTCAAAGAATTACTGGAGAAACGTGCTTATGAAATGTCAAATGAATCACAATGAGACCTAAAGATAAATGGTACAGAATCATGCCCCACTGAAATATACGGAATCTTATACACAGGATATAAGTGTAATACGGAGAAGACGAGATTATTCCTCGATTCCCGATGTTTTCAGATTCAAGAAAGCGAGAAGGCGAGATTCGAGATTTTGTCTTCTCGACTTCTCGGGTCCAAGAAGGCAGAAAAGCGAGATGTGAGATCTCTCCTCTTCTCGACCTCTTGGTGTCCGAGAAGGCGAGATCTTGTCATCTCGACCACTCGAAAGCGAGGCATGACTATCAGATCCCGCCTTTTCGTTCCAACAATAAATCTTAATACATGTATATATGTGTGTGTGTATATATATATATGTATATATATATATATATATATATATATATGTAAATATATATGTATCAAACGTTTAAGTGTGACGCATGTGATTAAGTTATATATTTTCGGATTGAAGGATTCGTTGAAATGTGGGATAATTAAAAACTAGAAGTATTTGATACGTAGTACACGTCGTTTGTTGCGGATGAAATGTGTTCTATCGACTTTGAAATCTGCGTTTCTCGTCAGTTACTGACTGCCAGGGGGATAGATGCAGTGGCAACCTTTCTTCCCAACAGAGATCACTTCGACAAGATCAAGGAGATGCACGAGGCAGATTGCCCAGTCCAACAGGTGAGTTGCATTCATACCGTGCTTTTATTCTGGGTATCTTATTCTTTTATGGCAAAGTTTTAACTTCCAGGGAGTTAGATTGTGGATTACACTTTGTCCTTCACTTTGTTTGTGGATGTGTCATTTTGGGGGCTGGGTTCTCATCTCAGATGCGTTTGAGATTTCGATCTTCTACGGCTCGCTGGAGGTACCTTTGTTTCCTTTTTGATTTGAATATTTTGAAAAACAAAGTCAGAACGGTAATTAAACCAACAAATGTCGCTGTTGGATATTCCTACAGGAGTCTACTTCATGCTTGTGCTAATTGAAGTCAACACTTGGTTTTTAAACCAGACCAAGGATGTATCAAGATAATTTATTATTATTTTTTCTTTACATTGGTGACTAAGATCTCATCCGTTCTCTTCTTATTTTGTTTTTGTTTTTGTTTTTGTCTTAGGTTTTGCTGAGACTGATGAACCTTCGCTAAGCCGCTTCATTTATGTCGACAGCGGGAGAATAAAGGCATCCATGCTGGAAGTCTTTTTTTAAATACTTTAAATAGGTGATTTTTCTCACCTGCGGGTCACAACAAAGTGTATAGTATATATTTACCGTTATGATACTGTACGACTCTGATAATCGAAGACAACAATACATTACAGTTTATGCAGTCCACTGGAATAAAGGTTGTGCTGGATGTTTTTAGCGTATAATAGGTATAAGGACGTTGCCCATTGTTTATACGATGCACTTCCTAACCTGACAAAGAATCGATGATCATGCGTAGAAGTGAAATATGCCATGTCAAATGATCAGATTGATCGGTCACACTAATCTGTAATGAGGCTTATTCGACAAGTTTTGTTAGAGTTGGAAAATTTCGTCGTGCGATTCGTGATTAAACTCGGTGACGGTGACATTTTTTTTTTCTCGCATATCTTGATCCTCAGCAACATTTTCTTCGAAAGTCAATAATATATGGCTGCAACAATGTACGACAAGTTTATCGATTCAATTTGCCTCATTCAGACGTCATGTTGATTATGTTCATCTTTGTAGATTAACAATCATCATACCTAAAGGTGCTTTACTCTGCGATATCAACCCTCATTATCATTTCCATTCTCAAATGCTGCTTGCTTGAAGTATAACAAAGCAAATCCTCAGGTAGAATAAAACAATAATGATATCGACAATGATATGAACGCTTTGAAATTTTATATGTTCTTACTTTTGTTTTTGTTATAATGGCCGCAGCAACAAAACCAAATTATAAGAGGCTTTGATAAAATCACATAAACAAGTCGATTTTAGAGAAAACTGTACGATTTTGTCGTCTGGTTATATAACTCAATCTATTGAAGGAAATTCTAACATGCTTCAATTAAACTTTAAAGTCCTCGACGAATAAAACGAAAACTTAATTTGTTGAAATTTGCAAGATCTGCTTGAAAGTGTGCTTGTTCGGTCCTGCTACATCTCTATCTCTTTGTTTGTACTTCCCTCATGCTGTATGCGCGTCAATATCATTTGCTGCACTTTGAGTATTTCATTAGTGGAATTGTCGCATATCAGTTCTTATGATTAATCGCTATGTATACGATTTGACGATTTGAATAACAGGTTTAGTGAGAAAAATGTGTATTAAAGGTCCAGTTTACCTTTGGGAGCAGTGATTTTAAAAATGTTCAAGACATCACATATGATGCATATGTCACAGGTCTGTTGTATCACAAAACATCCTACCATGTAAGATTTTCCCAATAAAGCCTAAAATATTAGGAGATATCAGTGTTTTTCTCAATAAACCGTTAACTGTAGACGGTTTAGTCTGGAAACATTTTTATCATAACTAACCGTTCACATTTTGTGCATATAACAACACTTAACATCGATTCGCGGATTCAAATTTTTACAGTGGTTGTTTCTATCCCTAACTCACATTTTAGAACTATTTTAAAGCACGAATGCTGGGTTTTTTGTTTCATCTGCAAATGGTAAATTATGCCTGTGTTTCCGAAAAGTTTTGTCAGAGTGATTTGAAAACTGTCTTAACAGTATACAGTGCACTCCCATCATATCGAACACGGCTATCACAACATTTCGGATACAACGAAGTAAAATTCAGGACCCCAGGTCACCATAGATATCTTTATGCACTTTATAATTATATTCGGAGATATGTAGGCCCCTATAATTTACAAAAGAAAACTCCAGGTCCCAAAGACTTCGTTGTAACGGGAGTCGCCTGTAAGTCATAAATACAGTAGAGTGTCAGCACCAGGTGTGAATTCAATTACAGTACTGTGCAACAATATTTCATGAATCTGAGAAAGGATTTGCATGCATTTCTAAGGCAGTGGAAACGTACGTCGTGACACACACACACACACACAAACGTACACGTGATTTTATATCTTCATTAGACGTGTTATATCTGGGATCGTGTCTCCTTTTATCCCAAAGACTTAAAATATCGCGCATAATAGGAATACAGAAAACCTGGAAATACTCAGTTCATACCTTTATCATGTGTGTGCTTGCAATTAATTCTGATGAGGACTGTATGATTTTCCCCCTTATAGACGCATGTTCATAGCATTCATTTCATTGCGGAATGCCAGTGCAATGTGATGTCATCTTGTTTCCCATATGAACAAATTGGTAATAGATTATCATGTATCCATTACGCAAACAACAACAACAAACAAGGAAACAAAGCAAAACATAACACACACACGCTTCCCTTTTTCTTTAGAGATTTGCGTTGTTGAATTGATTCAGGTCTTATCCCATACAACATTGTGATGAATAACTATGGGCATATTGATATTATGTAGAGTTATTCGCACGATATCTAAAAACGTTCCCTTTGTGATAAGACATACATTGTACGTTGTTCAATAATAACTTTCACCCCACTACATTTTATTGTTCATAACTGCATCAGGAAATCTATCTGCTGCAAGTAGTATGATAATCATGACTATTGTCTGTTACTAGTATTGTAGTTGTTGAAAATTATACTTATGAGTATAATCTGATTTTTTTTTAAAAATTGTATGTTTGCATGAGTATCATGTGCATTAATGAGTTGTTGTGTTTTGATATTAAACGAATATACCATGAACTAAGAGGCAGTAGTTAAAATTTTATGGATTCCAAAGTGGCCGAAATCATTTTTGCCACCAAGGTATCCATACTTCTATAGTAGCTCGAAACAGGCATGATATACATGTACTTGTTTGATATCCTTACAAGGAGCCTTAAAAAAAAAATATCAAAATTCCGAGACATATCGTGATCGTAATATACTATCAACTATAGATCGGGTTTCATCCACATTCAGATCGATCGATAGCACTTTACAGATGCTATGGCAAAAACAAACAAACAAACAAACAAACAAACAAACAAACAAACAAACGAACAAAACAAAACTCAAAACAACGACAGCAGAAGCAAGAACAAGAACAAGAACAAGAACAAGAGCAAGAGCAAGAACAGCAACAAAACTATAGATCACATACAGTACCTATACGATGACATTGATTTCAGACTATGACATGACCACATATGTTATTATTCCTCCATCGACATTTTGTTTTCGACATATCAACACCATAATCAACGTTAGCTTTGATCACATGGGGCTATGAAGATATTTAGATAGCCGATCGAGAGTAGCTTGCCAGTAAGAAATGTGCATAATGTGGCAATGCATCTGTGTATGTGTGTGTAAATCAGAGAGAGAGAGAGAGAGAGAGAGAGAGAGAGAGAGAGAGAGAGAGAACGAACGAAAAGGTTAATGCACGGTGATTGCATTAGTCTCGATTTTTGACGTGTTTATATAAGAATGGGTTAGTTAAATCGTATGACAGTTGGTTTCTGTATAGCCTAGTAATTGCACTTCTTCATGATATAGGTATTTCGGAGCCATGTTGTTTCGTTCCTTTCATTCTTATCTATACTTTGAAGATTACAATGATCGATACGCCTACTACAATTTAGTATATCAACCTAAAGACGTTTAAAATTGTAGTCACAACCGTCGGAAACATAACAAAAAAAAAAAACAGTGATAACGTTGATTCATTATTGATTTTGAACACATTGACTGCCATTATAATGCATCAATACATCCCATCCTGGTTGAATCAGTATTTTAATGACAATGTTAAGACATAACATGCAAATTGAAGTTTTCTTTTGTGTATGTATTTTTTTTTTCAGTAAAGTCGATTAAACACAAAGCAGAATAGGAACGAAAAAAGAGAAGACGAATATATCGAACATTAAATAGGCTCGCAACATGGATGAGATTACAGAATCTGATAATAGAAAGCGAGGATGAAGCATAATTATTATGTACACGGGAAACGGAAAAAGAGATAACATTCCCAAAATGGAACACACACCAGAGAGCATTCATTTTCTGTGCGAGTACACTGTCATACCTGGTACATGTAGTTTCACGTCACCTGATATGACCTGATGGATACACCGTACTCTAATTTATTCTTCTTCTTTTTTGCGTTCTGTTTGATAATAATCGAGTGCGATAGGCCCTATTACATGTTGAGGATATTGATTTACACCCTGATCATCAGCTTTATATACGTGATCAAATGCCTCTTGTAGTAAGTATTCATTAGATCTCTTCAGATTGCTTGGGTACACACTCACCCCCCCCCCCCCCACACACACACACACAAACCTTCCAAACTTATTCTAATCTAAGTCTGCCAGTAACATCATCTGTCAAACATTGCGAAACGTATTTCATTAAAGGCAAACCCAGAATTATTGCTTCAAAATAGTTCTAAAATGTGAGCTAGGGATAGAAACAATGTAAAAACTTGAACCAGTATAATCGACGTTAATTTTTGTAAAATATACAAAATATGAACAATAGCTATAATGAAAATGTTTCCAGACTAAACCGTCTTTAATTATGGTTTAATGAAAAAAAGGATTGATATCTCCTTATACTTTATGCTTTAATGTTTATGGTAGGATGTTCTGTGATACAACTGACCTACGCATATGCATCAAAAGTGATATCTTAAACATTTTTAAAATCACTGCTCAAAAAAGGTTAACAGGACTTTTAACCAAAGACATCTTATTATAATGCATGCGCTCTCCCCTATGTTTTAGACAGAGTATATAACTTGCATGCTTCCCTGCAATGTCTTTTATACTATCATCTATACTATTTTACAATGATTGACAGATAAAGTCACCGACAGAATCTTGCATGCATGGGATAGAAGGTTTTTATGGATGTACCAGTATGGATGGGGGATCCAAGGAGTTTATGCGCTGGCAGGGGGAACGGGTTTGGATCAAAATAGGACCTCAATGGTTTTTGATGGCGAAGAGGTTTAGCCCAATAGGAGGAATGAGCCATGATAATAAGTTTGATGTGCGTGGCAGGACGGCTCGGTTCGAATGCCTCGTGTAACTGAACAATGTTTTGTGCATAAATCATATAGGCCTACCCATACCGTTCCATCTATAGCAAGAGGCAATTCGTTAAAACACGCTGTCCATCTGATAGGTCCAAGGATGAGAGTCACAACCCATGCACATCCCTCTTCACTCATTGCGAAGATCGAGCAGCACGATACATAACCCGGTGAAATGCTCTCGTATCCAATCCAACTGGACCCATGCAAAGAAGACCCCGGATGGAAGGGGGGGGGGGGTGTTTCATCAAGTTGGTCAGCGCTGATAAGTTGTCAGTCTCTGACAATCACCGTGGTAACAGTCAGTGACCAGAGTATCTTAGCCATCAATCAAAACCAAGGATTTTGCAGAAATTGTCAGCGCTGACTAAATTGATGAAACACCCCCAGTTCTATGGCATTTCCTCCTGCGACAATTGCTCCCATGAAATATCTTCTCTCCAAGCCGAACAAAAATTCTACACACTAACCCTAACCCTAATCCTCACATCAAACTAAACCTATAAAACTCTACCAAAATCCTAACTCTAACCCCAAGTCCGAGAAAAGACCGAGAAAATGAGACCCGTGCATGCAATTGTCTCAGAAGCAAATGTCATGTCACCGGAAGACCAACTGTAGTGCAGCTGAATATGGCCCATCTAGACTACAGTATATCCCAGATGGAAAATGAAACAGTGGATCGTTTTGTTGTTATTGTGGCTTGGTAATGGGCTTGTTTTCGTTAAATATAATTATATATACTTACATGTATATAAATATCCACATAGAATTGTTAGGGCCTACATTGAAGAATGAAATGTGTGCTTCGTCAATCATGAATGCAGCTCCATATGGTTCAATCCGAAGTGCAAACGTTTGATGCTTAATTATGCAATACCCTGCTGGTGATACGAAAATTGAAATGCTGTCTTTGGTATTATTTGATTGGAGCGTATGAATAAAATATCATTGAAAAAAAAAACATGATCATAAAATGAGTTTGTCGACTATGAAAGTGCTAGCTGTTCCCCAGATGCTGTTCACTCCAACCAAGGAGGTTCGAGAAATGGAGTCACAACAGTCTTATTCGCTTTGATCCCATGCTCGAAGCCGCCTCTCAACTATATTTGAAGTCAGCATGTGTCAAACTGGATCTGCCGCTCAGATGCGAAGACAATATTATTGACTCGTGTCTCACTGCATAATCACCAGCCACTTTCCAAGGAAGATGATATGTCTTTGTGATGGTAATTACTTTTCGCTATCCCTACTTACAAACGATGGGCGGTAGACAATGGTAAAGGCACGGGGGTGCGCGAAATTGCTCAAATATTGCTGAAATAGCTATCAAAATTACCCGACTGTACGTGTCTGTACGCTAATCTGACACATCAATTTATGAAGAACTATACTAACGAGATGATACCATAATAATTTCATTTGGCGGAAATAAGGACATAAGTGATAATACCGGCTTTCCATGAGGGTAAAATTTCAAACATTTTCACAAAATACAGCTCAGATTTACACTTTTGCACATATTTTCGAACGGAATTGACTTTTGTTTTATATGCTTTATCATTAGGTGAAATTTCATTGCATTTGATATATAAACGAGCAGCATATACCCGGCGATATTATCCTAAATTAGCGTTAAAAATGAATCTTCAGATTGTTGTGTTATATGAGCGCACTACATTTATCACAAGTGTACGCATATTCTATGTATTCTATATTTGAGTGATACGGTCAGAGCAGCAGTCATTACATGACGCTAGTTTGTGATAGTGGATTAAAGTTGTTCATTTTATCGTTAAACAACTATGTCCTCTGTTCATCATTGAATCTGGTCCACTATTACAACATGGTGGCAGCGGTGGGATCACGGATTTATGCCAAATCAGCACGGAACTAAAGTTTTCTTAGGGAAATTCATCATGAGTGACTTGTGCTGAAACCGCCCGAGAGGACACTGCGCACAACACGTCTACGTCTACTGCAGATACGTGCATGGACTAGCTTAACGAATCGTCTTGTGAGTAACACTGTGCGTGAATAAACCGATTATTTTATCATCCATGCTGCTCATCAGCAAATAACGATACGAATACATATCATCGGATTGATGAACGCTTTGCAGAGCATTCTATATTCGTTTCTACATCGTTAGATATAGCTGTGTAGCTCGTACGAAATGTTGTCGGAACATTTTCGTCACACGAATCACTGACATTCGCCACATTGGACAGTTGCAGTTCTGTAAACAAGCATTATCGACGCGCACCGTATCCAAGTACGCGCAATACCCGAGCGTTTCATTCAAGGACTTCCATTGTTGACGTAACAATAGACCAAGTTCGCATCACCTGAACGCACCGTATCCATTGACATCCATTGTTAACATAACAATAGAAGATGCAGATAGACGCGTATTATCCTGGACTGGCCAGAAATGTGTTTATCTTATCGGCATAGCAACGTGTATTGCGACATCATTGCTTCTACCTGGACCATCACTCAGCGGAAGGATATTTCTGACAGAGCATACGCAGTTTCCCGTTATCGCAGTTCATCTACCCTGCAAGCTACAACGTAGCGAGGACGGACAATCAAGACACGGCACGATCCAGACTGATATCAACATTGAATCCATGCAACCAGATAAAAGAAATGAGAATTAGTACATGTACAATTCATTAAACTATCTCAGACATTTGAACACTTGCGTGTGGGCAATTACATACATTCGTTATTTGTGCACATGAATGTTTAGACATACAATTGTATTCAATCTGTGTATTACTGTGGTAATATTGACATCTAGACATGTTTCGATGTATTTTGGAGAGTGTACATTATTGATACATGTATATCAGTAGTGACTTTGTGTCATATATTTCTATATTTGCAAACTATTATTGATTTGTTTACTTTGTAAACTATATCTATAACCATTCAGCCGTAAGTTTGCACAGTGTGACGTTGATATGAAGCATTGTATCATTTGTATCTCCAACTCAATCTAAATCAAAACGCACGATGGCAAAGTATCCAGAAATGAATTGGAATAGTGCTGATGTGCCGGAAGAATTCAAGTTATTCAAACAACGCATGGAGTTATGCTTCCAAGACAACGATGTCCAAGACCCAAAGAAGCAAGCAATCAAAATCAAAATTGCAGTAGGAAATGAAGGTTTGCGTAGAATTAACGCATCCGGTCTATCCAATGAGGATCAAGAAAAACCTGCAATGTTGTGGTCTACTCTTGAAGGTCAATTGAAAGTCAAGCTAAATTTTCGCATCCACAGACTGGAGCTGATGCGATATCGTCAACACGCAAATGAAACTATCGACGAATTTGTGAATAGATGCCGGAGTAAAGCCAAAGAATGTGACTTTACCGAAAATGAGCTCTCAGAACGCGTGACAGAGCTAGTCATTGCGTCTACACCTATCGAGGCGTTCCAGAAAGATCTTCTAGACCAACCCAAAGGCTACAAGATAGCAAACCTCCTTGATGAAGGCAGGAAATACGAAGCCATAGCCGTAGGCAAACAGTGTCTTCGTTCGATCGACTCCTCCGCAAGCAACGTAGATGCTCTATCACATAACCAAGATAGACGCAAGAAGTGTGGTAACTGTAATTTGAATCATCCACCACGAAAGTGTCCAGCCTACAGAGACATTTGCAAAGCATGTGGTTCCAAAGGACACTGGGCTAAATGCTGCAGAAAGACAAAACACGGAAAAGTGCTTCGAGGACGAAGTCCAAGCAGAGGACGCCAAGGTGGTAACCGCAGTTTTTCACCACGAAGACAGAAGACACCCACCAGGCAGCCAACCAAACAAAAGGTAGCCGAGTTCTCCAAAGAGCCAGAAGGAGAAACCCAGGAAGATTTTGAGCAATTTAACACTATAGTACTGGGAAACGACCTAGACGCATCTATCGATTCTGTGCATCAGAAAGAAGCATTCGTGAAGATTGGAATCATCTGTCCCAGCAAACGTGGACAACACATCTTACATGCAAAGGTCGATACCGGAGCGAGTGGAAATACACTCCCTCTACGGACAATCAAGGCCATGTATGGAAGCAGGTGGCAAGCAGTTGTACACCCGACTTCAGCACGTCTTACCGCATACAACGGTTCCCCGATACATTGTTTGGGCACCCTTCAGATCACGTGCAAGTACAAAGACTCCGAGTGGAGAGATCAACTTTTCTACGTGGTCGATGTCTCAGGACCAGTGATAATTGGACTACCTATGTGCAGTGAGTTACACGTGGTAACAATCCATGAGATGCACCCTCAGAGTCGTAGTCCAACTAACAGACTGTCTCCGTTGAAATCTGTCAAGGACCTGCAAGTGCTCTATCCGCAACAGTTTGATCGTATTGGTAACTTTCGTGGAGAAGCAACACTACATGTCAAAGAAGGAGCTGTCCACACCATTGATGCTCCAAGAAAGTGCAGCGTCCACATCAAAGACAAACTCAAGGCTGAGCTTGACTCAATGGAGAAGCAAGGCATCATCAGACAAATCGACTATCACACCGACTGGTGTAGTTCGATTACTACAGTTCTCAAGAAAGATGGATCCTTGAGAGTATGCCTAGATCCCAGGAGATTAAACCAGAATCTCAAACGATGTCCCCACAAGATTCCGACTCTTGAAGAGGTCAACCCAGCTTTCTCCGGAGCAAAGTATTTCTCTAAACTCGACGCGAAATCCGGATATTGGTCTGTTCACCTATCCAAAGAATCCCAGGAGCTGACAACTTTTCGTACTCCATTTGGCAGATACTGCTACACACGCCTACCTTTCGGACTTTCTGTCAGCCAAGACTTGTTCCAGCAACACATGGACCGTATCGTTGGTCAAGTAGATGGATGCATCTGTATCGCTGATGATATTGCAGTTGTTGGACGTACCGAGGCAGAGCATGACAAAAACCTCCATAGACTGATGGAAGTTGCCCAAAGAGAAGGGCTTGTCTTCAACAGTAGGAAGTGTATCATCAAAACTGACAGCATCAACTTCTTCGGCTCTGTATATACCAGAGATGGCATCCGCCCTGATCCACAGAAGATTGAAGACATTCATGCCATGCCAACACCTCAAGACAAAGAAGATCTACAGAAGTGCCTTGGTCTTCTTAACTATCTCGCTCCACACATCGCCAACTTCTCTGAAAAGGCATCACCCTTACGTGAACTACTGAAGAGAGATGTGCCATTCACATGGCAAGACGATCATCAACATGCCTTCAACGAACTCAAGAAAGCGATCTCTGCAGAATCTTGTTTGCAGTACTATGATCCAAGGAAGACAACGATCCTAGAAGTCGACGCATCATCAAAAGGCCTAGGAGCTTGTTTGATGCAAGAAGGCAAACCTGTCGCATTTGCTTCAAAGTCTCTCTCATCGTCACAAGCTAACTACTCCAACATAGAGAGAGAAACGCTAGCCCTCGTGTTTGGAATACAACGTTTCCACACATACCTGTTCGGAAACCAGTTCACTGTCCAAACTGATCACAAACCCTTAGAGATGATCACCAGAAAGCCACTGAGATGTGCGCCACCACGTTTGCAGAGACTTCTCATCAAAATTCAAGGCTATGACTATGATGTCAAGTACAAGCCAGGCAAATCGATGATCATATCAGATGCTTTGAGCAGAATGCCTAATCCAAGAAAGAATCAAGACGTTCCCCTTGATGTCAATGTGGAAGAGATCTGTGAGGAAATCGACATATCACAGATTGACCTTATCTTCTTTGGACAAAAGAAGAGAAATGAGCTGCAACAAGAGACGTCGAGAGATCCTACCTTGCGAGCTCTGTGGCAAATCGTCACGAATGGTTGGCCAGACACAATCAAGGAAGTACCTAGAGAGGTCAGAACATTTTGGCCATACCGCGATGAAATCGGAGTATCAGATGGTGTACTTTTCAAAGGCAATCAAGTCATCATTCCCACAGACCTCAGACAAGACATCCTGAATCAACTTCATCAGGGTCATCAAGGTATTGAACGTACCCGCAGACTAGCAAGGGAAACCGTGTATTGGCCGAACATCAATAAAGACATTGAGCAAATCTCAAAGAATTGCTACGCCTGCCAAGAAAATCAGGTCAAGCAACAAAGAGAACCCTTGCAACCTCACGACATACCAACTTCGCCGTGGACGAAGCTTGGAACTGACTTGTTTACTTTCAACAAGGAAGAATACCTGTTGGTGACCGACTACCATTCAAAGTATCCAATCGTTCGCAAGTTGACGGATACATCCAGTGCGGCAGTCGCAAACATACTGAGTGGTATCTTCAGTCTTTTCGGACCACCAGCAACTCTGATATCAGACAATGGTCCACAATTCGTTGGAAGACCATTCCAAGAGATGTGTGAGAAATGGTCAATTGATCATATTACATCGTCTCCGCGATATCCAAGATCCAACGGACTCGCTGAACGCATGGTACAAACTGTGAAAGGAATCATGACCAAGTGTACCAGAACTGGACAAGACATCCAGACAGCAATACTACATTTTCGTGCCACACCAATCGACTCCAACCTACCATCACCTGCTGAATTACTCTTTGGAAGACCAATCAGGACAACACTTCCAAGTCACCACCTGACCAGACAATCGTCTACGCCTGATTTGTTGTTTCAGAGACAGGAGAACATGAAACTCAATCACGACTTGCATGGAGGTAGAGATTTACCACCTCTGCACGTTGGACAGAAAGTGAGAGTTCTGAATCCCAAAGACAACACTTGGCTTCCTGCCGAAGTGAGCAAAGTACGTCAGGAACCAAGATCCTACGAAGTAGCAACTCCTAACGGTAGCATCTTGAGGAGAAATAGATCTCACCTGAGAGAGATGCCAACCGGAACGAAGCCAACAGTTCCAAAACGGGTTCACTTCGAAGACGACGACAGGAGTGAGGAAAGGAGACAACATCCGGACAGAAGACAAAGACAATCTGATAGGAAATCAGTCTCTACCCGGTACATAACGCGATATGGACGTGAAGTCAGACCCCCATCGCGGTACCAAGAGTAATGCAATGCTGGAAGATGAACTAGCAGCATTGTCAGTGTAAATAATATGTTCATTCATTATGTTTAGTGTTGATTTATTTACAGCACATTTGTGTAACCAAGTGATACACATCATTTTATTTCACAAGACAATATTTGAAATTTAAGTCAGGAACCATAACAACTACGACATATGCTACATTTATCAAAATGGTTGTTGCATGCTATATATATATCTGTGTATAACTGTTAATCACTTTTATGCATTGAAACTATGATGTAGCTGTTCACTAATTTCACATACAAAAGTTAATCTCAACTGAATGTTAAAAAAAACAACAAACATACAAGCATATATAAATTATTTCCTGTGTTGATGATAATCTGAGTACAAACTCAAATGCTAAATCATTCTGTTTCTATTACATATACTATATACACATTCCATATGAATGTAATTGTTCCTGTCTTATACAATTAAAGATATCACGAAGATATACGTGAAATTATTTGTAAATATGCTGGTGTTAAACTGCATGCATTTTTGTGACAATAAGTTTGAATAACGTTATCGTTTTATTCGTTCTATCTTTCGATACCAGATATGTCGAGATTTGTTCAGTATATATGAGAAATGTAAAAACTTATACTGATAAAAAGAATTTCTGGTACATTGCATTTGTGAGACCAGCTGTTTCAAGTAGAATAGATTTCATTTGCCTGCCTGATTGTAATTCAACGTATCTATGCAAATCTCAAACAAGCTTCCTCCATTTTTCAGCATTTTGTGTCAGAGATTCACATTTATAATACTTGGAAGATCAATGTGAATGTTTCCATATGTACAAGTGCAATTTAAAAATATTCGTCATTGTATCTTTTCAGAAGGAGGGGGATGTTGTGTTATATGAGCGCACTACATTTATCACAAGTGTACGCATATTCTATGTATTCTATATTTGAGTGATACGGTCAGAGCAGCAGTCATTACATGACGCTAGTTTGTGATAGTGGATTAAAGTTGTTCATTTTATCGTTAAACAACTATGTCCTCTGTTCATCATTGAATCTGGTCCACTATTACAACACAGATTGCTCAGAAAGATGGCGGCTTCAAGCATCGAACATCAAAGGCACAAATGCACCTGTGGAATTCTTTTGTCCATCCATAGAAAACTGACAGCTGATTGAACAATTATATATATATAGTCAGTTGTAACTCCATCTCTCGAACCTCATTGCTCCAACACTCCAACCAAGGAGGTACTACACCTACTAGCTCGGCTCGCCTAGTACATTGTAGTACATCAGGGAGGTGACCTCACCTCCCTGAGTACATGTACCTCCTTGCTCCAACGATGATGCAACGGCTGGGAAAACGAATTAAATACCTCCTTGGTACTACTGCGTACACATGGCGTGGTGTACATCCAGGGCAGCAGTCGGCACGCCGGACAGCTAAGAGGATCGGCGGGATCGGGAGCGCATCTGCCGAAGGGATAGGGAGGTGATACGAGGTCTAGAGAGCTGAAACTGGTAGCGGATTTGGTACCCGTCGGCATTCAAGGTATCGTGACCTTACCAGAACTCACAAATCACATGAACGAAAAGTTTCGGCCAAAGTTACGAAGATTTGTTCCAGTGATTGCCTTTATTTGCCCAAACAGTGACGTTTTAGACTGCTATGTTCTTTTTATCGCCGTGTAAGTTTATTTGTTATGTGCGTGCGTGTGCCCACTTGTTCTGTGTCGGCTGTAGATTGTAACATGAATAGTGTTACTAGTATGTGTGCATGGTTTAGTGCGATGCCCACATATTGGGTTTCATGTGGGCCGATTTCTCTGGCCAATTCCAGCCACCTTTCTCACGTTAAGCGGAAGTCCCATGCCTCTCAAACGGGAGGAAAACTTGTCTCCCAACCCCTAAATTTACTCATAAGTGCGATGACCACTGCCGTATAATTAATACAGTTGTACTATCGGTCTGTGGTATCCTGTATTTAATTCCTTGTCTGTCGTACCTACCATTCGATCGATAAGAAAAGTGGGCTGGCAGGGTGGGGGACGTCTAGCAGCTGGCGACAACAATGCAAGCTCGTCGGATCGAAGATACAAACAATGAATAGACTCTAGACTCTACTCATATATTATGTAAACATGAGTAGAATCTACTACGCACCTAGAAAAGTGGGGACAAATAGACTGACCTTGAAGACGTAAGGTGTGGGCATGATTGCAATGAAGAAGATGTGTAGAGTCTACAGAGAGTCTATGAGGTAGGAGCCTAACATTAGTTCAATTCTCTGCTGTCGTGGAATTGTCACTGACTTAAGGATTGTCTCTACTTTTACTATGTACAGAAGGGACTGGGCTGTGAGTGTGATCTTGGTAGAAGTAGAGAAGTATAACTTACAAGTTTCACTGTGTTAAGATCTAGTCTAGACCTATAGTATATAAATGTAAAACTTAAATGGCCTGAATTCACGAAGGTGGTGCAAATGAAACCATGGTTTAAACCATGGACAAAAACTGTGGAGCGCCAAGTGTAGCATGGAATATTTCGTTACAAAATTGGTCATTTCGTCCATGAAATGATTGTTTTGTAATGAAATGACAACATTTTGTAAGTAAATGAACATTTCGTCCATGAAATGATAATTTCCTAACGAAACGGTCATTTTGTCTACGAAATTTCAGAACAAAATGTTCCATGCGACACTTGGTGCTCCATGGTTTTTGACCATGGTTTTATAAACCATGGTTTCATTTGTACCACCTTCGTGAATTTGGGCCAAAGAGTTTCTACTAAGCAGGCTCCACTTTAACAAGGCGCATGATTACCAGATAAGTTTTTTACCAGTAGGTGATACTCGATTCCATTGTATTGACGAGCATTAAATTCAGGGATGCTACTCAGTAAATGTGAAGTGGTAATTGTAATCAAATGGAAATCTATGTGATGGAAGTGGTTGTTATATTTGTAAAGCAGGGCAAATTTACTTTGCAGAGATTGTACCGGGTAGTGTAAACTCTTAAAGGGGAACTCCAGTGCAGTTGAATGTTCATCTGAAAACAAAGAGTAAAATTTTCTCAGCACAGCAATTAAAATTTTATCAAAATTGGATGAACATATTAAAGGAAGTTATCACAATTTTAAGTTTCACTAAATTTTTGGGGAACAGTTCCAAATTACAGTTGGTATTATTACGCAAATGGTGAAATGATAATGTCATCCTTTCACAACTTGCTACAGACTCATTCTTCATAAAATTGTGCAATTCCCCATTTTTCATCCAAATATGCAATAATGCCCCAGTCTCAAATCATAATGTGTATGGTGTTATTGTTTCTAACCAGGATATAAGTTATTCAACCAGGAATAACATCATGTTTTTCATTCTACTAATGAATACATGAAATTGTTTTGATTTTTTATTAGAAGATTAATTGAAAGTTATGATGTGATGACATCATCAGCTCACTCATTTGCATTTAATTCAGGGGTACGAGAACTGTTCTGCAAAAAATAGCAAAACTTCACAATTTCATAACTTCTCTAGTTTTTATTCTATTTGGATCAAATTTTGACTATTGTACCGGTTAGATTTCACATTCTTATGTGAACTGGAATTTCTCTTTAAAGTAAAGACTTTATTATGCCCCCCCCCCCCCCCCCCCCCCCCCCCCGAATTTGCCATGGCACTCTACGCGGATTGAATGCACGTACTCAAATTGGGCAGGTGGTTGGATATGAGTGGAGAGAGGGGGGGGGGGATATAATTGAGGAAGTCTTGCCCTCTTGCAGAATAGTGTTTTGTTACTGATGATATACTCTAAAAACTGTTGGTAGACCTATACACTACTCATTATTTTTCTGTGTACCGCAATTCATGCTTCTAAACTTCAAATCTGGACAGAATCAGGATAACTTCCAAAACTGTAATACCTTACCCCCAATATCAGCCGAACTTGCATGTATTACATGTAGTGTGTACTGGAAAAATCAGTCCATTTGATATTTTGTTGGTTTTGAGATGCACTAATATATGGTTGTATAGATGTTTTGCACCTTTTTACTATGAGTAATCTTGTGTTTGCAAATGATTATGTCTTTTAAACAAATACACTACTATGTAGGTTACAGTTTCTCCAGTGTGTCAGATCAGGGACTCTATAGTCTGTAAATCTAGTTCAGTGTGGCAGGGCAGGTTATTTGATTATTTTAATGTTAACACTGTTAACATTGTCTCTTGCAGACTAGATTTTGATCAATAGACTTATAGTCTTTCCCTGGCCTTGTGGAAATGGTCAAATCTGCCACTGACACTGCCGTTCTTCAAGTGCTGCCGTCACACACTGAATATCTCTGGTCAAGATGCCTTTTGGTGGTCCGATTGCTGGAGAGCAGCTAGCCACGCCTGGACCCAATGCCGCAGACTGCGTGAAGGAGGTAGATAATACTGATATCCACTCCGTGGTTCTTTGTTATGTACCACACTTTTGGACTTCACTAGCTTCATTTATTGTAACCATGGCACAATTATGATGTGTTTAGAAACCTGACATTTTTGTTGTTGTTGTTGTTGTTGTTGTACAATTCAGGTGCACCTAGCACTTGCATAGCATGAAGTATGATTATACTGTACCAGACCAGCAGTGGAGGAGGAGGAGGAAGAGGAAGAGGCAGAAGATGAAGAAGAAGAAGAAAGTAGAAGTAGTGCCTTCTCTGAATTATTCTAGGACAATTACCCCTTAGCCGACTTGCAATCCCGACTCTGACCCTCACTCTAATCTTTACTCTAACCCTATCACTAACTAGTTTTTACCCTGCTAAACAGAAGAAAACTGGTGAGGTGATGCCACTACACATATCTCTTCTGATAATAATTTTTCTATGTTGTTGCTACTCATTGTATCACTCTTTTGTGAGAACATTGTAAAACTCTGAAATCCCATGATTTTTTTTAAATTTTTTTTTACAGTTTTGATGAAACCTCTGCTCTTCTGTGTGTATGATTTTTCTCTCTATGAAACTTAAGTAGAAAGCTGGTGTTTAATTACACTTTTAGTTGTTTGAAATTGATTCATGTTCCCAATCAAAGTGGTAATGAAACCTGGACCGTGTTGCATAAAAAGATGCAGTCAACCATAAGTCAGAAAATCGAACACAAGAAGGTAACAGCCAATCAAAATTGAGTATTCAGAGACTTATATTTGATTTTCTGACTTCTGTTTGATCTTAACTTTTATGCAACAGGGCCCTGGTCTGGCCAAACATGCATTGTATCTTAAAGCACAACACTGTATGGCTCATGACGTGTTTGTTCAGTCCATGCGTATAATATTGTCATCCATGGCCCATCATAACCTGTATGAAATCTTTCATGTTCTCAGGACCTTGATGTACAGTATTCCCCCAGCCAGTGGTGCAGGCGTTTAGATCCACATGCAGCGCTTGTTGACTTCATTGAGTCGTCAGACAGAGGTAAGCAGTGTGCTTTTGCATTGTCTGATGAAACATTGGGGTCTTGTAATATACTCACCTTTGTAGGGCTTGCAAAGAATAATTTTATGAGACTGCTCCAAATACTGACTTGGATTGTATGGTGAATCCATTAGGTTTCATCAAGAAAATGATTGTCATTCAAAGTCTTGTGACCAGAATACTGACAAATGTAATGCGCAGTGAGGTAGAGTAAGAACTTCCAAATTTTAATCAAAGCAAAATACTTGTACCCAAGAGATTGATCCTTTTCTATCACTTCCCGTTCTTTCAGTGACAGCTTCCAAGAGAGGGTTGACGTTCAGGCAGGGTCATCCTACGAACTGGACACCCATGAGTCGTACGGCCCATGAGTTTAACATTGAAAAAAGATCCACGAGTCATACAGCCCATGAGTCTGACACTGGGCTAAAAAATCGTCTCATGAGAGGGACACTGCATTAATGAGTGTCGGACTCGTGAGTCTTATTTGCCTAGTTTCGGACTCATGGGCCTTATATTGCTTGGTGTCGAATTCGTGGACTGTTATGTCTCATGGGCTGTATGACTCATGGGTGACAGACTTGTGATGTGCAACCATTCAGGCTTTCCCTTTGTGTAGAAATAACTTGTATTTTCCTTGTTCTCTTCTATTTGTCCAGAGTCAGAGAAATGTAGGTCAAGGGCTGATTTGCACTCTGATCTGAACGTGAAATATGGAACAAACGACCGACAGAAATGCGATCTGTATTATCCAGATAACCATGAAAAAGGTATTGTTTTGCATTGTTGCTCCATGCATCTTTAGTGTTTGCTGATCATTTTATTATTTTTTGTGTGTATGTAATAGTGTACAGTGCCTCATTTGTCATGACAGCCAATGAATTGCTTTGCTCTGGAGGCCACTTATATACACGTAAAAAAACCCAAAAAACTCTTTAATGCCCTCTGATCGGGTAGGGAATCTTAACACAGATTTTCCAAAGTTAGTTATTCTTAACATAGTGAGTTGCCCTGAGGCAAACATTTTGTGTAAATTGTGTAGCCAAGAGCAGTCTTAAACAGTTTTCATTTTAATACAAGCTGTCTTCACATTACCTTTGAAGTCCCAAATTTATGAAACACTACATGTATATTTTCATGCTTGCTGAACTGTTACAGATGATCCAGTATTGCTGTTCCTGCACGGTGGCTATTGGCAAGAGGAATCAGTGAGGTGTGACATGTTTTGTTCTTACTCTCTTCTTTTCTTAATCTAAAAGAGGGTACAATTGTTTGAACAAATGATTTATTCATGTAATGAAGTATTGCATTCTATCTTTGTCCAACCTCCTTTGTCACTCTTCCCTATGCTTTGTATATTTAATCATATGTGAAATCAAATTTTATCAAATGTGGCAGAACTTGTACTGGAGGGAAGGCTTTGCTGAGACATTACAAAAGTACATGTGGTCCCCAACAAGGCCTATTTGGCAGAGTTGTCGCTTAGTGCCAAATATATGCATTTTTTTTGTTTTTTGTTTTGATTGCCAGCCGTGGTGTACCAGGTAATATAGAAGAATAGTATGTCCAGAAGTGGTATCCCTTCAGTTAATTATCCGCCATCAAGGGGCACTAGAGAGATTTCCACTTAGCCTGAATCATCATTACCTTATAAGCTGAGTTGGGTGTTCAAGCCTGTGGGGTCTATTCCCCCCTCCCCCCCACCCCCTTGTGTTTTTTTTTTGTTTTTTTTTCAGTGAATAGCACCTACCACATTTGTCCTGTCGGTGTGTCTTTTTCAATTTCATGGAAATATTGATAGGGCGAGGTATGACACGTGTTTGATTGAAATATGAATTTGTCAGACGGCTATCATTAAAGTGTATTTCAGCCTTGTCATGTACAGCAACTCCTTTCCCTCTTGAATAATGCTGATGTTATTTTCTGTCCAATTAGTATCAAAACAACAAGAATCAACCTGTAACCACGAATATTATCTCCCTTTTTCTTTACCTTTGCCATGCAGTGTTTTGTAAGGTCATTAAATCCTTCCACCTTAGGACATACACAAGCATTATACTGGAAAAAAAGGAATGAAAGAATTGCGAAATTTAGTTTTGTTATGGAGGGCGTGCTCAAGATTACAATATTGGTTAAAATTTGAAACATATTTCTTTAATCTCCCTTTTCTTTTTGCCATTTCTGTAAGTAGGAACTAACCTTGCTATTTTTAGATCATCATAAATAACACTAGCATATATAAAGTGATTAAAAGTTTACTCAGGGGATAACTATGACATGAATTACCAAGTTTAATGATATCAGCTTGTGTGTCATCAAATCCAGAGTTTTCTACCAGTTAAAAGCTTGATACAATCCCAGTAATTTCTTTTGCTGTAGTGGGAAAGTGATCAATTCAGTCTTGTTAAAATCATAGAACTGTACGAATACTGATGGAAGATTAAAATCTTAGAACTGTATGAATATTCATGAAAGATTAAAGCCAGTCTAGTCAAATAATCTTTAAAACATTACAAATAGTAGTAAATACCACTCGTTGATTGTAATACCTAATGTTTGCAAGAAAGGTCATTGACAATCATTTACATGTATGTTGTTATACATTTGCTTCATTTTTCTTGTAGCAAGAGTATACAATGTATTTTATGTATGGTATCTTAGCAATCTTTACTGTATGATTAACAATTCCTTATGTCTTGCAGACAGTCATCAGGGACATGTTGTAGTTGATACACTGCTACCAATGTAATATTTTTAGGGGATACTCAAATCTTGATGAAATTAGATTCCACTGTAAATACCGGTATCTACATGTAATTATCTAATTCACATCTCCTTATGTCAGGGCAATTGGGTAATAGAGATTTAGGAAAGGCCTTTCACTAAAATGTGATGATTGCATTCTCCCCTGGCAGGATGGAGAACAATGCTCTGGTTGTTCCTCCTCTCATCAAGCATGGAGTTGTTGTTTGCGTTATGGAGTACACGCTAGCACCAAAATGTGAGTACTTTTCTTTCTTTCTTTTTGTTCTGTTGTGTTGGATGGGGAGGGGGATAAGAGCTAACAATATCATGTAAGTTACTAGTATTATGTACATTTATATCTTATGAGATAAATCCTTGATTCTGATTAGTTCAAATCGGGAGCATAAAGTCAACAAAGGCATTCGGCTCTATGGTACCAAAGTCATTCGGCCCTATGGTACCAAAGTGTGCCATAGTACCCAAACTGCCTCTAATTACCAAATCACCCCGTAATGCTAAAACTACCCTCTATGTTGTACATATATGCAGGACATGTTTATGCAGACATCTGTACGTGTTCTGTGTCATGATGATGGGTTTCAATAGAGCGAAAGGTGACCCTTGTGATGTACCATGTAAGCTCCTATGGCAGGGCCTGTGAACTGGCTTGTGCAAACATGATCAACCAAGCAAAATTTGATTAGATTTTATTCAGTATAATTATAAAACAAATGTGGAGGGCTTTTATTTTTATCAATGTTGATATTGCAGTCCCGCTGGATGTCAACTCCATTCTCTGCTCTGAGGTTCATAGCATGGAGTTGAGATCCCTTTGGGCAAAAGTGTCAACAATGCCTTGAAAAGCTGTTCATTTCTGTATGTACGAGGTGCTTGTGTCAAGCTTGTGGGCCTTATTCGCTTTGTATCTAGCTCATAGGCCTGTTTAACTGTAGTTCAGAGACTCCAACTCTCCCGTTTTCGACGGGAGATCTCCCGCCGAAAACCCATTTAGATTTTTTGCAAAATCTCCCGTTCTTCCGCTGGAGATTTGATTTCTCCCGCCCTGGCTCTGTGTCTCCCGGTGGAAAGGATTTCATACTTATTGCTATCGTATGTTGAAAAAATAAGCCTTAGATAGCACCAGAGAACATCTAGAACCCTAGGAACTTTGCGCTTCGCACACATCAACTTGGAGTCTCCCGTTTGCTTGGGGTTTCGGGTGGGAGAATCTCCAGATCAGAAGGTGCCTGGGGTTGGAGCCTCTGGTAGTGTCTAGCTTGTGGAATGTACATGTATGACTCATGGGTGTTGAGCTTGTGGGATGGCCCCTGTGGGAACTGGGTGCACCATGTAGTGAGTGTTATGGGAAGCTATCACATCTCAGAAGTAAAGAGTTCAATTGATTCAATAAATTTTTTTTTTTGAATGTTGCCGAAATTTTGATGTGCCTAGCTTTTTTTTCCTTTCTTTTTTTGTAGAGTGCATGTCATCATGCACCTGCACTGCAAGGGGCATTGAGAAAGTGTGCCTTATTATGCACATGACATCCATATTGTACAGATGATATGATGATATTCTTCAAATAAATGTTTTGTCTGATAATCATGCATATACACTAAAATAGCTTGATACTTTTGTCATGAACACATACGGTACACACAGGTGGGTCATACATATCCATTTACGGTGAAAGTGGAAATTTTCACGCATTTCGCGCAACTCAAAAATAGCGCGAAAATAAAAGCACGCAAATATTTTGTTTGCCATATGTTCCAGTAGTTGATGTCTTAATTTCGCGGAATTAAAAACGCATGAAACTCTTTTTACCCCGCCGAAATTAGTCGCACAAAAATATCCACTTTTACAGTAATCTCTTGTTGGTTTACACACGTCTCCATACACACATTGACAATCATGTACCACACACACACATGTGCAGACACATGCAATTTATAGTCATTACTGATTTGTCACTCATCCATTCCCACTGATACTATATGGTTCTAGTTATTCTCTTACAGATTTTCTTATCATGCACTTAATGTGTCTACTTGAATGATAAAACCTGTGTGTTTCGTGTAAAAATTCAGGTACAATGTACACCAGACTACACCATGTAGTGTAAAGATGTGTTCTTTCTGACAGCTTCTAGACATCTTGTGAATCCTACCTGTGTACATACCTCGCCTTACAAATCCACCCAATAGTAACACAACATTTGCTCCTGCAACAATTGCTCCGGTCTATTTTCTCCAAGGACTTAGGGTTAGGGTTACGGTTGTGATAGGGTTTAAGGTTTAGTTTCGTGCGAGGATGTACAGGATTAGGCTTAAGGTTATGTTTGAGGGTGGAATTTATGCTTTGTCTAGTGTGCAGATATTTCATTGGAGCGATTGTCGCAGGAGCATATGTCATGGATCCCACCCATCACATTGCAAAAGTCATGCTCAGATGCATTTTTTTCTGTCTTGCAGGTTCAGTGGCAGACATAGTGGCAGAAATTGAACAGGGTGTTATGTTTGCCGCCAAGAGATTTCCAGATACAAGGTAATTTTTGTTTTGTTTTGTTTATTTTACCTGTTTCATATCATCTCCTAACCACTGTATTGGGTAATTTTGTCTTTATGAACTCTGTGAAATTTGCTGAGTTCATCAGTGAGTGCAAAAAGAGTAAAATAAATGTAAAAACACTAGAAAGGGGACTGTATGTTTACAAGGGCGTCCAAGAGTATGTTGCCTTGATGGCTACTGTGTGATAGTTTCAAAACTAAAAGTTGCAATTATATTGACAGTATTCATTAATTGTACTGCTCTTTTGTTCCTGCTACAATTGTTGCACGGTACTCCAAAAGCTCACTGGTATTTTTTTATTTTGGATGGTTTGGGTGCCGATTTTCATAACACAGCATGAATCGTAATTCTGATGTGTGTCATTGTCATTGTGTTTGCTGTTCGCAGCCAATATCTTAAATTAAGTCTAGGAAAGGATGAATGTGATTGCTTTGTTTTATCACCATCTGCTGAGGTGAAGCGTGTGAATCAATTTCATTGAGAATTGCTTTTATTTGTGGTAGACTGAAATGGACTATGCCCCCTCACGTACAGCCCATGAGTGTGCCCTATGTGTTTTGTCTACAATGTTCTGTGTCATGCCGATTTATGGCTGCCATGTTTTCAGATTTGTTTTCTCTACAAGTGTCATTCTAAAGTTAAAAAAAACAAAAAAACAGGCAAATCTTGTCATTACCATTTTTAACTCTTATTATATAACGCCTGAAGAGATCCTTGTCATTTGATTGGTTGTTTGACATTGATCATTCGGCCCATTTCACTATGACGTCATCATCCATGCAATTGTGGCTCCATTTACTGTGCAATTTTGGATCCATACGATTTTGCCCATTGCACACTCGCTGAGAGCCCGACACACTATGCGTGTAAAATGCTTGTGTTTGCAGTGTGTACATGCGACAGCGCGCTAGCGTAAAGCGCTCAGTGAGCACTCTCGCGATCTTAGTTTCTCTCTTGTTTTTAAATTACTAAAACATCAAATGACAAGGAGCTATTTTAGGCGTTATATAAAACAAATAATAAAAGTTTTTCATTCGTGCAATGGACAGAATATTTCATTCGGTGAAAGATGAAATGTTTGATCCATTCAACTCGGCTGCGCCTCGTTGAGTTGAATGGATCATTTCATCTTTCACCTCATGAAATATTCTGTCCATTGCACTCATAAACATTCATTATTTGTATACTATACTTCATTCAGTGATATGCAAGCATACTGGAATGCTGTCTTTGTTGATTGGCTCAGATGTCTGGACGCTTGAATAATAATACATTGACATTGACAGTGTTATTGCCAATGAGTAGAGATTACCTGTAGTTCTATTCATATCATTATTGTGTCACCACGGAGGCACATTACTTCACCGGAGTGGGCTTGCTAGTCTACCACCAGGTGAAATTTTGATTGCTCTTAAAGCCAGAGACATTCTTGACCCGAAACTTTTGTGATTTGGAGCCGACAGCCTGTTTCGTGGCGTGAAACATTCACAAATTCACATTCAATGCATAATGTTGACAGACACTGTCGCATGCATTCTGCTTTTGTGAATCTAGGCTCCTTGCAAATTTCGCAAAAGTTTTGTGTACACAAACATTTCTTGTTTATCCGCACTGTATGCTGATGAAAAAAGCTTGGCAGATTAAGCTACTAGCCCTGCATGGGCACTTACGAAAGGATAAGATGTATTGCATGTTAAATACATTGTGCCTTTGCAAATCAATATTGTGTTTTTGGATTTTATGTGGCTAGGTAGGAAGCACTTAAGTGCTTGTACAGTACATGTATGTCCCCCCCAAAAAATTACAACGGAACCCCCCGCAATGATATCTTTAATAATAGTGAATCAATCTAAATACAAATTCAGGGTATGAAACTATAACTCATTGCCCACATCTTACAGAAAACCCCATTCAATTTGCTTCAGTGTTCAAAGAGAAATGAGGAATTTTTTAGAGGATGTCGGGAATCTCTTTTGTCCAAGTTCTGTCTATTATTCACGCACTAGAGCATTGAATTGCTAAAATTGGAAAATTAGACTCATGACATGCTTTACAACAATCTACATTTCTCTGTGACCGCTTAACCAAATTGAATGAGGTTTTCTGCAAAATAGAGCTAAGATGTTATATTTTAAGGCCCTGAAGTAGCACTTAGACAGGTCGATCATTTTGGATGTTATCAATTCGAAAATTTGATTGTAATTTTTGAGGGACATACTGCAGTATGTCCCACAAAAATTACAATCAGATTTTTGCATTGATAACATCCAATATGATTATTCTTTTTCAATGCTACTTCAGGGTCTTAAAATATAAAATCTTAGCTCTATTTTGCAGAAATCCCCATTCGATTTGGTTAAGCGGTCACAGAAAAATGGGGAATGTAGCAAAGCATGTCATGAGTCTGATTCTTCCAAGTTTAGCACTTCGATGATTTTGTGTGTGAACAATAGACAGAACTTGGACAAAAGAGATTCCCGACATCCTCTACAAAATTCCTCATTTCTCTTTGACCACTGAAGCAAATCAAATGGGGTTTTCTGTAAGATGTGGGCAATGAGTTATAGTTTCATACCCTGAATTTGTATTTAGATTGATGCAATATTTTAAAAGATATCATTGCGTAGGGCCCCGTTGTAATTTTTTTTGGGACATACGGTAGCAAATTTCCTACATTGAAATGTATTTGCTCTGTTCTCATTATGGCCATTACATTCTTTGGTTTCAGGGGACTATACTTGGCTGGTCACTCTGCTGGTGGTCACCTCTCAGCCATGATGCTCTCAGTCGATTGGTCCTGTCAATTACAGGAAAGAGCCAATGTCATCAAAGGTGATTTGAATACGGCAGCAGGGTTCTTGGTCCTGTACCACCAGTACTGCCTGTGATACACTGACTTACATTGTAATATGGTGCAGCTATCAGCCAATAGTTACAAAAGTAGTTCTTTTTAAGTTTGTAATCTTTGCTACCAGTACTGCCTATGGTACACTGACTTACATTGTTACCTGGTTCAGCAAGCAGTCAATAGTCACAAAAGTATGTGTAGTTCTCTTTAGTTTGTTTTTGTTTTGTTGTGTGTGTTTTTTTTTAATGTTTGCCACCATTACTGCATGTGACACTCTGATTTACATTTGTAACCTGATCTCAAAGGTCGTTCTTGCCAAGTTAAATACTTGTTATGAAATTTAGGAGGGTCAGTGATTGGTGTATTCCGTCAATTCCTGGCAGAGTATTGCTTCAGAAATTATCATTTTGTCATCATTAAGTCGGCAGCACATGATATTACTGCATATCTTATATTGCAGAAAAATTATAATTTTTTATGCACATGGTTTAATTTATTAGATTGTAAATACATGTAGGTCAGAAAGAAAAATGTATGAGTATATGCTAATCAAGAGCAGAACAGGGATTTTAATCTTTTAATCCAACTCCAGTTTTACATGAATTTGGTCATCAGAAGGCTTTTAAAAACTTTTAAAACAGAATGTGTAGTGCTGTGGTTTATTGGAGCTGAACACATTGCTGTTAGCACTAATATCTGAATGCCATATCAAGTTTTGACATCTAGTGAGAAAATACCAATTGATGTACCATTACATATATGTGCATGTCTGTTGTAGTTGTCTTGAGAAGGAATGATGTCATATCATGGTTGTGGCATATAGGTTTGTGAAATTTCACTCTTCCCTTCACAGTTGACAACACTCACAGAACAGTGAAGGTCTTCACACTTGTTCAATTAGATGTGTGGGCAATTGCCTCATATTATAGTTTTGTGTTCAAGCAAGCGGATCATAGGGCTACACCCATACATGTATATTTTTATTGCCTTGGGCAAAGTGGCTTGTAGCTAAGATATGCTCATACTGGACGAGAGTTAATATGTTGGCTATTTGAGGTGGGCGAAAGTGCGCAGTGATGTGGTGAAATGCAGAACATTTGTACATGTATCAAATACAGATCCTTTTTACAGTAATACACTATTCTTTCTTCAGGTATTTGCCCGATGTCGGGGCTGTATGACCTTCGACCTCTGGTTGAGACTGAAATCAATGACCCTCTGTCTCTTACACTGTAAGTACCATGCACACAAATTCTTATCAATACTTTTTGCTTGGATTGTGGGTGCAACTTTCTGTCTGATACAATGCTTTTAAAAGTACAACACATGTTTTCTGGATGTAGGCAAGAATTTGTGTCTGTGTATTCTGTTATGATGAGCAAAAGTACTTGTTGTGCTTGTGGTTATCAGTTTTTTTCAATAGATATTTTATGAAGAGCTTTTTGTCTTTCAAACAAGAAAAGAGAGCAAATCTTCTGTAGATGTGTGTTGTGAAACAGCCAAACAAGAATGTTGATTCTTCTCTCGTCAAAATGGGATAACTCATTTCTCAAAAGTGAAAGCGAGCTGTCATTCCATGATTGGGAAAAAATAAGGGATGTGACTATTAACCTGTTGAGGACGAGTCCCAAGTATACTCGGCCAAGCGTCTATGGGAAATGCATGTTGTAGCAAAATCAGTCCGCCCTCAACGGATTTTAAACTGTGAAGTGTTTGTCGTCACCTGTGGTGGTAAAATCCACCTTCTATGCACTGCGTTTTGCTAAGACAATTTTCTAGGGTTGTTCAGAAACGGAGTGAAGCGGCAACGGTCTTCCACCATCTGTTGACTGTCGGTCAGTCATTTGTCACCTCTGTCGTTTTACAGAGTAACAGGGGAAGTCCTGTGGTCTTAATTGATTCAAGAGTTCAACATCATCTGGAGTCGTTGATTTTAGTTTTTCATACCACATAATGTAAACCCCCATACATGCACATGCAGGGAAAACACTGTAATTTGTTTGATGTTTCATTTGTATCCAAAAGGTCTTCTGCTTCTGCTGTTAGTCCTGCCCTCCTGGTTGATGCTATACCACAGGTCAACATTGGCATCAAGGTTCATCTGCCAGTAGCAGAGTTTGATCCGCCAGCCTTCCAGAGACAGGCTAAAGACTACTGTGAGGTGAAACATCATTGCTCGCACAATTATCAACATTTTCATGATGTAGTTATCGTTATGATGGTAATGATAATAATGATAATAATAATAATAATAATAATAATAATAATAATAATAATAATAATAATAATATTAAGGTCTTCTTTATCCAGGGTAGCCTCTTCAGTGTTGCCACTACTCTACCAGAGGGCCCTGGCATTATTCATACCCTAGTGTTGCCAGGCACCCATTTATACATCTGGGTCGAGAGGGACATTAGGGGTAAAAACATCTTGTTCAAGGATGTATGCACTGGGCGGGAATCGAACTCAGGTCCTCCAATTGGGAGTCAGGAGTCTTATCTACAATGTCACAGCTCTCCCCTCCCCCCATAATTATCATGATCATAATCATAATCATCGGCATCATCACCATCATCACCATCTTCACCTTCATCACCATCATCATCACCATCATCATCACCATCATCATCACCATCATCATCATCATCACCATCACCATGAGTATCAATGGCACCACTAGACTCTAGCTGAGCAGTGCTACAGTACATGTGTAATCATACCGTCCTCTCAGTTAGAGGCAGAAAAACTCCTTCCCTCAGTTATGCTGTTAGATGGAGGAACCAAGTTGTGAGGGAGTCCTGACACATGCTCGTAAAACATCCCACTTTACTTTCTCACTGAGAGCAGGATGCTCATTGGGTAAAGTGGTCCACCTGATGTACCCACATCGGAAAACAAGCAAATAATGCCGACCCCTCACGGTTCACCCACTAGACAACTGGCAGTAGTCAGCAAACTACTAATCAGGCGTATTGTGTCAAACAAAGAAGAAGATATGACTATAATAGGAACAATATTCTGTTCTCTTCCCAGTTGCTAACTGCGAGAGGAATGGATGCGGTTACCATGGTAGTGCCTGGCAGGGATCACTTTGATGAGATTACAGAGATGCACCAGGAGGAGAGCTATCTGCAGCAGGTGAGGCAGTGTGTAGTTATTATGTTTGAAAATGTGTCCATCCATGAAGCATACAAAAATTTGTACCTGATGTATAACTGATTAAAGGACAAGTTCACCTTTGTAGACATGTGGGTTGAGTGAATGCAGTAATATTGTATAACACATCAGTGAGAGTTTGAGGGAAATCGGACATTCCGTTCAAAAGTTATGAATTTTTTTAAGTTTCTGCTCTGTCACGGCTGGGAAGACTACTATTGCTTGTGATGTCACATGTGTACAACAATATAAAGAAAGTATAAAGAAAATTCAACATATTTTCACTTTTCTCGCATAACAAAAGGTCACTCCACTTCTCTCTTTTAGAAGGCAAGGGGAATAATATTACCCTTAACATACGTCAGTAACAAGTTGAAGAAATATTCACTTTATTCAAAAAGTAAAGTTTTGTGAAATTTATTTGTATTTTCCTTATATCATTGTATGCATTTGACATCATACACTGAAGTAGTCTTCTCATCCAGCAGTGAATCTGCAGACACTTTAAAAAATCATAACTTTTGAACAGATTGTGAGATTTTCTCCAAACTTTCATTGATGTGTTCTACTAAGGCAAAAACAAACAAAAAAAATGTTGTATTGGCATTAACATGAGATTTTCAAATAGGGTCGGGCGGGCGGATTTTTTATTTTTTAATTTTTTTTGGCTACCTGTATTTTACGTGTAAAACTCATATTTAACAAAACCCCATTCGATAGAGTGGGTCTGTTGCATCCAAAGTTTGTTATATCACCGGTTTAGAAGCCGTCACGACATACCGGTCAGAATACGAACGAACAAATTCCTGGGCTAAATCACCCAGCGCCACAAACAAATCGATTCTCCGAATAATATTAAATAAGATCTTCGAACCGGACTTGCCGGTCGCCGACACGCTGTACTGCGGTGCCTTTTTCCGACACCAGCTGATGTTGTTTTTGTTGTTTTTGATAATTCGCAAAACCGTATTGCACCCTCTCTTGGTAAAAACGATGTATTTCCTTTTTTTTTTGTGTGGAAAAGTTCAGGGTCAGGTTTTTTTTTAGGGTCGGGCGGGTTACGCCAATACAACAATTTTTTTTTTTTGCCTAATATTGCTGCATTCACTCAACCCACATGTCTATGAAGGTGAACTTGTCCTTTAAGCTTTTTTTTTGGTTGCTTGTTCATACAAAAAATTGTCGTCTCACATGGGCAACACAAGAACTGTCAACCAATTGGGAGAATAGTGCGATATGGCAATAATGCGACATGCCTCTGTCACAAAGTATTGACCGAGGCATTATGTTTTCAGGCTGTCTGTCTGTCAGTCCATCTGTCCTCAAAGTGGGTCAAAGTATTGTCATGCAAATTGATATATAATTACCAGCTAGTGAATTTTTGTCGATGCTTCTTAATGCCTTAATATTTCATAATAAAATTCCATGACTTTTTTACTGTGATCCTTCCCGCATGTTGTAATACCGATTTCCTGGTAATTGAACCTACGTTGCAGGTGTCAAATTATGTTAAGTGAATGCATGCCGCTGAAGTTTGCTATTTCTACATCTAACTGTGTGTAAACCTGTAGACAAAATCAGAAACTTTGCAGAATTATGTAAATACTTTCTAGATAGTATCACAACTTTCTCAAATAGTGTAAAACAAATACCACACACACACACACACACACACACACTCTCTTTCACACACACAAGCAAAAAAAGGTTGAAAAAATCAAGGAAATGCTGAAGAAAATTGGGAAACAGTAAGATACACAAGAAATGAAAATTACACCTTATTATTTTCTGCTTCTTTCAGTGTAGTGCATGAAAATGCTGATTTATGCAAATTTTTGCATGGACAGTAGTGTGCTAACAGTTCTGCTCCGACGGAGATTCTTAACCCTGAGAATAAGCTAACCTCAAGGATAAGCCGTATTGGGCGCCAATTGTCGTACTGTCAATTCCGTAGATGAATTGGCCATTTCAGCACAAAATCAGTCATTTTGTCAACGAAATTACCAATTTCATGATAAAATGACCATTTCATCAACAAAATGACTAATTTTGTAATGAAATTGACTTCGCGACACTTGGCGCGCCATAGAGCTTACTCTCGAAGTGCCATAGAGCTTACCCTCGAGGTTAGCTTAAGCTGTTGAGGACGAGTCCTGAGTATACTCAGGCAGGTGTCTATGGGAAATGCGTGTTGTAGCAAAATCAGCCTGTCCGCAACAGTTAAATCCTTGAGGTGAAGTATCACCATCTGAATGTAACTCCTGCCACATGATGTAACAAATTTTCATATGGATGATGTCAACTTGTCACTTACTGTTTCACTTTCTCTTGGAAAATTAGAAGGATCCATATTGTATTCACAATGATTTCTATCATTTTTGTTCTAGGTACTGCTGGGAATTATGAACCTGAAGTCTCCACATTCCAGTCAACTGTAGTGAAGAAGTGAGGTTCTGCACCATAAACTGTTGTGAGGGCGTATTTCTTCTTTCTTTTCATTTATTCATGTTTTGCATTGGAGGAACAAAAAGGTAACAGATGTTGATCGTTTTGAGTCGTCATTCTTTAAATGACGTACGACTGAAACCAAGTGTCATGAAGATGTTGTGTTCTGCAAAACCCCGGTAAGTGTGCAATTATTGGTAAAGAAACAACACCTCTAGAGAAACTGTATAAATCTTGTTCTGAATGGCTGATAATGCAGTGTCCCATATATTCCCAGTCATGTTAGCACCAAAGGAATCCTAAAACTGCCAATGCAGTGTGGGACAAGTAATCATGAAAATAATCAAACATTTTGCAGAAAAATGATCTTGTTTGTGTAGAATGGCCAAATTTTAGCCTCAAGATGGCTTTCTAGTTGAAAGTTCTGTCCATATAAAAGATACAGTTTTTTTTTTGTGTGTGTGTGTGTCTTCTGTGCTGTTTTTGTAAGATGAAAGAAGAGTGAGGCAGTGAGAGATAGAAATTTCAATATATTTTTGAGGTGAAGTATACATACCTTTGCATTAGTACTGAAAAATGTTAAGGATGATTACTAGTATGTTCCCCTTGCCTTCTGAAAGTGGTATTTAAGTCAAGTGCTTAGTCTTAATGCTAGATAAAGGAATATTTGTGTTCAAGGATCAAAGTGACACTTTGCACTGATACAATCTCTTGTTAAAATCAAAGGATGCTGTTGTACACAATGAATATTCAGCCGTCAGAGCAAAGCTTTAACTACAATATTGCATTCATTGGGTGTGATCCAACAGAGAAGCTTTACCTACTGGGGTGCTGTGATCACATAAAGTTGATGTAATAATGCAGGTGCAGCTGCTATAGAATTGCAGTTATTTGGATTGCGAGAGGTGAATCCAAGGCAAATGAATTTTATAGTTATCTACAGGGTTTTTTTTTCTTCACTCTTGACATCAACTCATACCATTTAGCTCAGAATGTAAGCAGTGATAGATGGAGTGGGAGTATATATTGTATATCCTTTCATTTTGTAAAAATGAGGAACATCTTTATATTGATTCTATCAGTGTAAACTTTTTACACTATAATTTTCTAGAAAGAATATTTTCTTTATTGGGTGCTTTGTTTGCTAAGGAATGCTGAAATTAATTAATGGTACAATACATTGTACATATACTAAGTACTTTATGCAATAGCTGTCCAGATATGTCTTAAAATGGAGGGATATATTCATGGTGTAATTTATGTCTTGGTAAGAAATTTGTTTGGATTGCGGTGGCATATGATGCGTATTGGTTGGCCTACTCTGTAGTACATACACTACATGTATTGTAAGTGTGTGTATGTGTGTGTGTGTGTGTGTGTGTATGAGGGCAGTTGAAGTTTTACAATTTAGAGTGAAAACCCAGAGTGAAAACCAAGACCTGTACATTGCAGTTCTTGGATTGTCTAATACAATTACAATTGTATGTTCATCTTTTCCAGCAACTATGCTAAATCATCAGCAGCCAAACACAAAACCTTTATAAAGAAAAAGCAAGCAAGCAATCAGTAGAAGTGAAAATGGATAAAATGCCATTGTGAGATGGAAGAACAAGGGCATCAGGTGTCACGTCTTCCAACATAACTTTGTATTGGGGAAGCTTGATTTGATGATTCATGATTTAAAAACTTGCCTTGTCATATCAGGTTCCTAACTATCAATATCAGGGTACAAAAAGAAAGAAATGCAAAAAGTTGGGACCCCGTAAAATCACCTTGTTGTGAAAGGCTTTTAGTATATCTAAATATTCAACTTTTTATTTTAATTTTAATGAGGTTTCACTGTACAGGGTCGGTAGGTTTAAGAATCCTTTGACTATGGTAACCCAGTGTATCATGCAGTTGATGTGCTACTAGTACTGTAAAAGTGGATATTTTCGTGCGACATATTTTTTTTTTTTTTTGCGCTCGGCGTGGTAAGAAGGGTTTCGCCTGTCTTTAATTCCGTGGAATCGAGATATCAACAACTAGAACATATGACAAGCAAAAATGCTTTTATTTTTGCGCTGGTTTCTGGTTGCGTGAAATGCACCACAATTTCAACACTGCGAAAATTTCTACTTTTACAGTACTAGTAACTGTTTATCAAGAGTAATGCCTCATGTCTTGTGGGCATTCATGCCCTAGATATTTTATTGTGTATTTTGTATGTGTTTATCTGTTTGTTTGTCTATTTATTTGTGCTAATGTGTGGGAGGGAATGATGAAGGTGATTTAATCAACAGGTTTCTGATTAATGAGTTTTAAAATCAGATAATTTTTTTTTATTTTCATGCAGTAAATGCTTGCATGTAAAATGGTATAATATCATTTGTTAAATATACATTTGTACATGTACATGCAATCACTGTTTGCATTCAAATGTGAATTCTTTGTGCTGTATGTATGACTTTTAATAAATGCCTACAGTGTATTTTAAACAGGCAAAACAGCTGTTCCACTGTGTGCATGTACATTGTTGGTGCAGGGAGGTGGGTCAATTTGATGGGAAATGCAGAGGCAGTGGTGTAATTATGTAAACAATCCTCGTAATACATTGTCAGATAAGGGAACCACTGCCTTCATGTGAAATTATTTGTATTTAAATGCTTGATATGTTCAAATTAGTCACTGCAAGTTTGAGGCAAATTGGGCAAGGAATAAGGAAATCCCAGCTTTGCAAGTCAGTAGAGGGCAGCAGACAGCTTGTGACGTATTGACATGTCTCCAAGGTTTTATACTCATAGAATTTCACATTTTTTAAAAACTTTTCTCAACAATTTAGCGTAACTCCTCTGAAATCCAAATATGGCACGAATGAGTGCATTTTGCAAGCGCATATTTTGAAGTTTAACCATGTTTATAGATGTGAATCAAGAGAGAACTCTAAAATACTAAAATTTTGTGTAGAAAATGAATGGAGAGTTGCCCACAATTTCCACCCTGAGTTAATTTGTCGCCCTGTACGGTTTATTCATTCATTCATTCATCCATCCATCCATCCATCCATCCATTCATTCATTCATTCATTCATTCATTCATTCATTCATTCATTCATTCATTCATTCATTCATTCATTCATTCATTCATTCATTCATTCATTCATTCATTCATTCATTCATTCATTCATTCATTCATTCAAAGAGCTGTAGCTTCCTTATTCCTTGTCAAATTTCCCTAGCTCAAATTTGCAATGAATAGATCAGATAAGTCGAGCATTTGAATAAGAGCTTCTCTTGAAAGACCTAGTAGCGCGATGTTGGGATACCATGGATACCATCCCAGTTTAGCCTCATGGGCAGGCTGCTATCGGAATTATCTTCAAGGTTCAAGGGTATGCCTGGCTCAGATATACCATGGTCCATGGATATACATTGTATTCGAGAATCCCCGTGTCATCCCCGTGGGCAATCAATGAAGATTGATTTAATCTGACCACCTATATTTTCCCCTCGCTACCGGGTCTTTTGAGGGGAATTATACCATGCCAGTTACAAATTAGTCTGAGAAGAAAGAGAAAAATGTTTACAAGGACAACAGAGAAATTTTGATCAAAATTGGATTAAAGGTAGGGAAGTTATGAAATCGCAAATATTCACTGATTTTTGCAAAACAGTTCTGGACCCTGTTTTATGAATAGATAGAATTGATTATGTAATTCAATTGATTTCTATGATAAGTCTATGGCAGCCTGTGTAGCAAGGAAATTTATTATCGATAACATCTTCATAAAACGGGGCCCTGGAACAGTTTATATGAATATGCAAATGACAGAACTTATGATATCATCACCTCGCCTATTTTCCATTGAATGTGCATAATGAATGATGAACATTCAATTTTCTGCCATAAATAATACATTGAGTTTGAAATAGTATGGTACTCCTGTGTGAATACATGTACTTGTAACTTCAATATAAAGATCAGTCAGATATTTGTGAATGGAGACTGTAGCCTATTAAAAAAGAAGAAAATGAAAATTATATCAAGATTTTATGAACAAATTATTTATGGAAGTTGTGAAGCAATAACATCACCTCACTCTTTGCATATTCATATTGACTGTTCAAGAACTGTTTTCATGAAAAAAAAGTAATATCATAACTTTTCCAATTTTTGTAGTATCCGATTTTGATCAAATTTTCACTGTTGTGCTTGTAAAATTTTACTCTTTGCCAGATTGAATTTTTACAAGGTGTGGAGTTCCCCCCTACCTTCCGCAAAAATATCGTGCAAATGTATGTTGGCCGAAGTATTATGTACTGGACATCCAGCGGGAAATGTATACACCATTGTGGCAAAACACATGTAGGCCTACATAAACACAATCACACATATGCGCGCGCGCGCGTGCACACACACACACACACACACAAAAAAAAAAAACACACATTCACACACACACACACATTCACACACACACGCACATACACACAGAAGATACAAGAACAAACACGAAAGTCTCGATGTGCGTGAAACTAAGTCAAATATAGTTTTACTAGTCAGTCAACGTCAAAACAAGCTGTTGCATTTACAGATAATAAAGGCAAACGTACGTATGTATGTTTCCCTCAAACAAACATATCGTATTCAACTATCGATTTTCATATTTCAGCATAATAGTGACAGTGATAGTTTCTGAAGGCCACGGTGGTGTTGCCATTCTGAAGGCAATAGAAGGAAATACAGTGTATTTTATTCCGGTACGTGACGGACGAACGCTTTTTTTTTTTTTTGGTATTTTTTTTTTAGTTACATGCTACAGGTTGACGCCATATGGCACCTTAAGATCAACACTTCCTAATCACAGTAGTTTCAGACATCGCATCGAGTGCATAAACGCATTAATTCACAATTTCTTGGTATTGACTCAAACATTGATTCTTTAAACAATATACAGTGTATAAGCCATAACATCCACAGGGAATCAAGGTTGCACTTGCTGCACGTGCCTCATGGACGTAATGTAAATACAGTTGTATCACACTGAATCACTCCACTCGAAGTCAAAAATCACCAACAGCTAGATGCCATGAATGTTTGAAAATACAGCGTATTGACGAATAGTTAACCAGCTTTACGTGATTCTCACTTCTCGTCTAAGACTGTGGAATGCCATTATTTTGTCGCATCATTACTTTCCATGTAAGATAATGTACTACAATTATACTCTATATAGGCCTGTATACATAGAACACAACGTGTACGACTCTGCTTAATTTGCTCGCACATTACGTTCGTACTATCCTTTAATCACTGAACGTTTTTCATCTTCAGAGACAAATGGGAAAACGGGCAGGAGGTTCCAGCTCCTCGTGGTCAGCCCCTGGTGGCAAGCAATGCAGATGTAGTCGGGAAACGGTAATCAACCATACACAATGTGTATCAAGGAGATCACAATCAATTCATTTCAGTTCTCTCCAAGATCTTCTGTCGTAGGTCCAGGAGCATCTTCCTCTCCAACAGCCCCATCCATAGCCTCGTGCTTATTAGCTGCAGCCTGAGCCGCAGCTAGTCTATTTTTCCTCTTTGCTTGCAGAATCTCTTCGACGCACTTTCTGCGTCGCTCGATCTTCTTCCGAATGTCGTCGAGTTCTGCAAAGTGCCCACTCCTGAGGGCGCTGATCTTTAGCTTCTTGGCCAAAGTGTTCACCAAGAATTGCTTGCGGATATTTTCGATGTCGGTCCCCGTGGCGTATGGGTCGAGCGCGTTACGGCTGGCCTCCTCAAACTCGAGCATGAACTTTGTGTTGAGCATCGACTCCTGTGCCGCCACGCCATTTTCACTCTCGTCTGCAGCGCCAGGGTGTTTTTTCTGTCGCGACTCTTGCCGACTTTTGCGGTTGCCTCCGGATGTCTTCACGTTTGTTTGCGCTATTTGCGGAGGGATCCGGGTCCTTCTGCGCATGCGCATCCCGCGCACTGACTCTCCGAGATCGGGGACGTCACTGACGTAGATTGTCGAGTTTTTGCTCGACGGACTGTCCGCGCGGAAATGCGACTCGGGGATCTTAAAGCGGCTGATGGGGCTAAGCCGCCTTCGGTAGACGGGAGCAGAGACGTTGAGCTGCACTTTGCGAGGAGGACTGGGTGATGCACTTGTAATCGATGCCTCCTCTGGACTGCCTGTCCTCGGAGATGGCTGCTCGATATGGTTTTCTACATGGGCACTTTCTTGTGTCATCTCTCCGAGTTCAGACGGACTCGTCACCACGGGCCTCGGGGAGTTTGGACGGCTGGAGTACTTGAGGGCAGACTCCTCGGACAGACTTGGGGTGTAGATAATCGGCAAGAGGGAATCCCGATGCATGAGGAGTCCCTTCTTGTTAAGTTGAGCAACCGCAGTTATCTCAGAATTGTCGTCCCCTTTTCCATTCTCAGATGTAGTAACGGTGTAAGTCTCCTGATCTTCGAACTGCGTGTCGCACTGACTATCGTCTGCGTCCACACTATCGACTTCTTGGTCCTCATTCGACGGTTCCATATCCACCACTTGCGCCTTTCGCTCGGCGACGATATCACACTGCCTCTGGAAGATATCCACGAAACTGTTGAGGAACGTGACTTGGTCGCGATCCAATTCTCTCTCTCGGTAAGCGCGCGAGCGCTCCAGTAGACGCAGCTCGCGTTCGAGTTGTTGATTCGTCCTCCGTTCGTCGCGACGCGCTTCCCAAATAGTGCGCTGGTGGCGCTTATTGCAGAACGCTCGCGCGTCGCGACGTAGGAGCGATTCTGATTTCCCGACTGACATCCTGTGAGCAATCTCTCGCACTCTTGATTTCTTCAGAAGCAAAAATGCGATGATTATGTTCCGACACGTTTTCAAAAGGTTGAGCGATGTAACTGTGGAGAGAAAAAAATCGTACGACGGTCAGTTCATATTAGCAGTATGCATACAGCGTGTTTCCATAATCTATCTATATTAATCTATATATATATCTATCTATCTATCCATCTATCTATCTATCTATTCAAATCTGTATGCAAAATACACTATCCTTGTCGTTATGCAAAATGACCATATCAAGATCTGCGTATAAATCAGACACATGCATCATGAAACTCATCATGACCTAACCCACCAAAAGTCGCAGGCACCATTTTAAGTTGAGAAATACGCAATGAGAGATGATTCGGTTTAATAAAAAGATACGAAATAATATCTCATGCATTATCAAGTCAGGATAAACTGGACAAGTTAATGTTTAAATGTATAATTTTCTGTACTTCATCTGACTTTCGTGGTCGTTTGCCCGAAGAGTGAGGCACACTTATTGTCATGGAAAACTGAAAATCTAAAGAATGTTCGAAAGCCAGAAGCTTGGAATCGATGTTCGGCAAAGTAATCAGGCTTCCGTGGTGTTGGATCACACACACGCACACACACACACACACACACACACACACACAAACACACACACGCACACACACAATGTGTCTGTTTTGAGGGCACCCTGCTAATCTCATCTGGCTGATTCATCACCTAGACCATTATTTCGAGGCTATTTCTAATTTAATCGCGGAGCATAAATTTGATGTTGGAACAGGTTATCCTTGAATTAAAATGGTGACTTGGGACCGAGAAATAACCACCACTCAGTTATTTTCTAGTTATTTTGCCCACGGTGAGAAACATCCCTGCTGTATGATGTATCTCTATATGTGACGTTTCTGTCACATCCCCTCCGGTGGAATGATGCGACTTTAAGACATTAAGCCCCCCTTGCATCAGTCATAACAATGCAAAAAAAAAAATGAGAGAAATGATATATATCTGCCGTCAAATATACCTCATACATATTTGTGACACTGCAATAGATCATGATATGACAAGAATGACACAAAGACAGAGAAAATACACAGCGCTCCGAGAGCTCTTTTTAGAGGGGCCCTATACCACAAACTACAGTTGATTCAGGTAATGGACTGTGTGCAGTTTTCATGCCAGCGATTGACTTTAGTTATTCGTTGGGTCGCCCAACACAGTGCTGAAATTCAGCATAATCCAAATACTTAGCAGCGTGCGGTCATGCGCCTTATCACTATCAATCAGGAAATACAGGTAAATTGGAAACGGGGAGGGGGAATATCGAGGTATCACAATGAGCGTCGAGTGTTAAAAATGTTTATCGCCATTGAAACGATTCAACGTACAGGCGTAGTTCACCTTTTGCCCAATCTTTATTTCCCAGGATGCTAAAATTACCATTTTCCCCTTTATACGAGAAATGAAAGAAGAAGAAGAAGATCGAAGAAGAAGGAAACAAGTGAATGGTTTTATTTGAAACCAGTGCAATCTCGTAATTTGCAAGTTAACGAATTACGCTGCAAAATATAGTATTTTAAAGCTAGGTTATGATTTTAAACACCGGAAAATGATTTCAATGCGCTCGAAAGAAGTTTTAATTTTCCTGACATCAGGCTGTAGGTTTATAACTACTGCGGTATTTTATCATTCATAAACGATGATAGATGGAGAGGGAGAGAGAGAGAGACAGAGAGAGAGAGAGAGAGAGGGAGAAAGAAAAAGAATTGTGACGAAACAGATTGGTGTATGGGATGAATTCAACGACGGTTTAACGACCTCGCCCCTTTATGTGCACTCGGATGAACAAACGCGTTGTCCATGAATCCACAACATTGTCTCCATGGTTACACGACGCTGTATCATGCATCTATAGCGATGTAAGTGCCTGCATAGATGAGGGCAATTTTGTTTAATGGATGAAGGAGAGAATTAAAAATACCCCGGCTCTCTTTCAACGCCCGGACAGGACATTTCCGATGACTTGAAGCGCAGCTGTTGCGGACGTGGAGCTCATTGTTAGCGCTGGTAGGCGTGTTGCTCACTTGTGATATATATCGATATTAAACAGAAGGATGCAGGATCATAATAGCATATCATGCACGCTGAAACAGCATTGGGATACCTGCGGGCTAACTCTCCTCTTTATTTCTTTTTTTTTACATCAATATAGTATACGTAAAAAAACAACAACAGACAAGCAAAAAATATTTGAAATAAAGATGTTGCTAACAGTTTAGTATGAAATAATTTTCATTTCGTTCGAAATGCAATGCTTCTCACTTGTGATGCATCCTGTAGAACGCATACAGCGAAAATCACTTTAAAGGACATGTTCACCCACATAGTGTGTATTGCAGAATTATTGTGTGCGATTATTTCCAGAGGATGTTGGATGATCTCATTGCAATGCGTTATCACTAATTTCGTCAATGTTGTTACCATGAAATGAAGGCAGAAGTGCCGTGCACGTCGACGTCTAAAAACTGCATTCATCGGTATATCAGCCGTGCTATTTCTTTCGCTTTAAGATTCCTGAAGAGCTGTACGGAACTGCAAACTGTATCACTACACACGATTCTCATGCACATTTTCCTTTAATTCTCTTTGCTTGCAGACTTTTTACGTAAAAAGTGCAAAACAGAACAGTTCTATCAAACTATGTTAGTAAAATCTATACGTAAATGTTTGTGCCTGGGTGACATAGGTAATTTTGAATACACTCGCAAAGAAAAGTGAGTAAATGAAAATGCCATATGACAACCTGTAAATTGCGTTGATATAATTTCAGTGTCTAAGAGAAGGTGAACATATAGTGTGTTTTTGTTACGCTAAATTTATGGCACCGATTCTTCCGTAGATTCTTTTCTGGCTGTCGTAGGAGGAGGTAGTTCCATGACATTTTCTCCTACGACAATGGCTCCCATGAAATATCTGCACTCGAAAGGTGGCCTCACACTATGCGGTTTTTTCGATCGCAGTGCTTGCGATCTGTTGCGGTTGCCAGATCGCAATCATCGAGTCGCATAGTGTGAGCGCAACGACCGCAAGGCTTGCGAAATTTCAGCCGGTCGCAAGGGATCGCAGAGGCAACCGCAGACGATCGCAAGGTTTTGAACATGTTCAAAATTTGACAGCAGTCGCAAGGAGGTCGCAAGGCTTGCGGACGCCTCCAAGTCGCGAGAAGTCGCATGCGGTCGAGAACCGCGTGCGACTTCTCGAAACCGCAAGCAGTCGCAAGAAAAAACCGCATGTGTGCGGCCACCTTTAGACAAACACAAATTCCACTCACAAACATAACCGTAACCCTAATCCTAATCCTCATATCAAAATAAACCCAAAACCTTATCACAACACTAACCCTATTTAAACCCTAACTTCTTGGAGAAAATAAGACCGGGGCAATAGTGTCGCAGGAGCAAATATCGTGTCATGAATATAAGTATAGAGGGATATGCATTCGGGGATATTAATATTGATTTCACCTGCGCAGTTTATAATGATAATGGTAATAATAATAGTAATAATAATGATGATGATAATGGTAATAATGATAATAACAATGGTAATGATAATGATGATAATAATGTGTATATATATATATATATATACACACATATATATATATGTACATAAGAGGCGGAAACAGGGGAGAGACATTCTTATATAAGATACTTATAAAACACTCTACCTGACTGTGTTTTAGTAGTTACCAACTTTCAGAATAGCTAGTAGTTGCGGTTAATATCAGTTACTAGTGCTCGTTTAATAGTCTTATTTTTTTCTGAGGGACATTTCCTCGCTTTCCTCTGTGTGTGTGTGTGTGTGTGTGTGTGTGTGTGTGTTTTAATGATCTTTACCTTATGATTGTGGTATGTATGTTCACTATTTGTACTCAGGAAAAAGAAGACAATAAAGTTCAAGTTCGAATTCACGATTACTTACTTAGCAACATGCATGTCACCATTTTTACTCACCGTCAACAGGTCAACGTTTTTTCGACTTCTTCCGAACTTGCCTTTACTTCTCGATCCGCGAAGGCGAAGCGGAGTATTAAGATGTTGAAGAAATCACGTCTCAGGATCCGGTCTACGCAATCTTTCCATTGCAAAGCACTCGCCGATTTTTAAGTGTTGTAGGATGATGAAGGGACCCGGAGATCAGTTCACATTTCTTAGTCAGTCTAGGCTTCAGGGGTACAACCAGAATGACCCAGTTCTTCAGTCGTATCAAAGGCATTTGCAATACAGCAAAAATCAGTGATCTTCAGAGGGCCCCGTTCTGTGTCCTTTTCTCGTTAGCTGCAATATTTGCAGAAACGTGAACTTGTATGTACGACTGTGGTTACTGGCAGGAATCTTTATTTTGATTTTCATTTTACTTTCCATCAATACTGCGTGCGTTTGGCGCTGGTGTTCCTTCCACGTTACTGGGAATCGGACGCTGGGTTTAGGCCATCTGGAAGCGAACCGGACTCCTAAAACAAGCAAACTTTCAGCCAGTGTTTGCACAAGCGTGTAATGACACGACGTATATAATTCTCACACTGAACAATGAATGATTAGTTTCGCGAGGTATGGACGGAGGAATATAATCCGAGGCGAGTTAAAACAGTCGAATCATATTTCAAAACAAAACAAGTCGATCGTCCAGGCACTGAACGTTCATGTGGTACGTCTCATAGCACGCTAGATCCTGGTTTGTGTATAGAGAAATTCGTATTATGATAATTTGGCGCAAAACAAGCTTTTGACCCCGAATAACAGCAACGCAGACAATAAAGAAGAGTGCCAGTACATACTGTAGTAGTTACACCGTTCCGTTCACCATTCTTTCCTCGGTTGCAAAAGGGGTCCTGCCTCTCTCATTCGATGAGTGGTAGACAATATCTATATCCCATTATTGAAGGGGAAATTCATCCGAATGGGTATCGCTGTAAGCTACCAGTCGATTACAATACTGCTCGCGAGTCAATAAACGGGCACGAATTTATCCATCCCACCAATACACAGAATTGATTGATCGACTACAAATGATGCAGCGCACAGCCTTGGTAGCCAGCATCACCCGGTTGCCATGGTGACCACTTTCATTCACTCTCAGCCGAATACCTATAGACTTTCTATGGGCGGCATACCAACAAGTAGCCGACATGAAATCTGCATTAATCGCTACGTGATGACATTTATATGATTTGGTACATCTGGTGGCGTTTCCCAAAGCTCCAAGATATTAAGTGCTGTTGTAAATGCTGATAGAATACGCTGTTAAAGCATGCACTCTGCCGACTGTGAAGAAAACGCGAGATTTCAATCATTACAGCCTCTTAAAACATTGGTATGAAGATATTTGGCACATTTTTTGTTGTTGATACAAACATATTTCATTATTCATGTACCAACTAAATGTGTCTCCTGTGGCATCCACACAATCCTGCAATCATGTAAATTACGTGTTCATACCTCAAAGAGCGCAATAATCAATGATCTTGACACCGTCGTCATACCGACTTAAAATAGTTAAATACGCAACGTCAGTTTTGTTCTTGTTGTTTTTTTTAATTTGTTTGCTTGGCAACACTTAAACATACACGTTGTAATTGTTATATAAAAGCACAGGTGACTAGGATACAAACTCTGGCTGTTTGTGAGAAATGCAAGGAGGAAACAAAAAATAATGGCAACATTATCGTTAATACAACTAGTTCCCATATTCGGCACCGCAGCGTTTAGTCTCTTTAGAACTTCACACAGACCCTGAAAATTCAGGGCTTTAAGTACTAGTATGCGCTTTTGTGTAAATTGGCGTTATTTTGGAGGTGTTTTGCACACAACGCTTAACCCATGCGTCAAAGAATGACTATAGATTGATATATTATTAGAAATAGTTTTACAGTATACAACCGTGCACTTGACTTTCGTCATACCAAACCTCAGGAATAACGAACCCTCGTAATAACGTCACTACTCGTTTCAATCCCTTTTTCATTTTCAGATTAAGGAACATGAAGGTTGTATAGAGAACTTGTGTGTTTTCAAAATAATGAAACTTCGGAACCTTACTTTATTTCTGGATCAAGGTACCTTCGGAATAGGAAACATCTATAGTCCAGTCAAAATAGGGTTTCACCCACCACTAATTGCAACAGTATGAATTCCACTGCAGTGCAACTTGTTATGGGCTCCTAAACACCATACTAAAAGTCCCAAGAAATCCAATGGGGTAAAGTGGCTAAATTTGCATAATATGCAAATTAGCTCCATAATGATAAAAATACAGTGTTTCCATGAAAACTATGCTTCTAGGTTTCAGATTGGAAAACCGAAAGTGTTTTAACGTATGTTTACAATGTCAGCTAGTGCGATGCAAACATTTCCATGGACATGATCTGGGCCTCATTTGCATAATATGCAAATTAGCTCCCATAAAATTTGATAAAAATACAGTGTTTCCATGAAAACTATGCTTCTAGGTTTCAGATTGAAACACCGAAAGTGTTGAAACTTATGTTTTCAATGTCAGTTAGTGCGATGCAAACATGTCTATGTACATATTCTGGGCCTCATTTGCATAATATGCAAATTAGCTCCAATAATGATAAAAATACAGTGTTTCCATGAAAACTATGCTTCTAGGTTTCAGATTGGAACACCCAAAGTGTTGAAACATATGTTTGCAATGTAAGTTAGTGCGATGCAAACATTTCCATGTACATATTCTGGGCCTTATTTGCATAATATGCAAATTAGCTCCAATAATGATTAAAATACAGTGTTTCCATGAAAACTATGCCTCTAGGTTTCAGATTGGAACACCGAAAGTGTTGAAACATATGTTTGCAATGTCACTTAGTGCGATGCAAACAATTCCATGTACATAATCTGGGCCTCATTTGCATAATATGCAAAGGGTACCGAGCCAACGGAATATTCAAATACACCAAAGTGCCCGATATGAGCATATCAAGAGTGTTCAAATGTGACATTTCAGTTTCTCTTCACCAAAAACAAACTTTTCAGCATTAGAAACCTAGCATGAATAATTTTAAGCGAATAATAGTTTGTTATCAGAAAGATAATGATAGCTTATCCATTAATTACTTAGAATCAAATAATATAAACAACTGTCAACATCTATAACTTGTCCAATTTTGTAATTAATGAACTCTATTTGGAGAGGTGCTTATTCGAATCTGGATGATTCAGCTCTTGCACCCTTGAGGGTTTTGAGATATTGAAGATAGCACAGTCAAAGGAAACTCTGTGGGTAGTGACCAAAGTTACCCCTATCGATCATATCCCCACGGCCATTTGCAAAACATGCATCAACCAACGCGATTTCCGTTGTTCTAAGCGTACAAGATTTTTTTTTTAAGTCGTTTGGCCGTCTAGCAAAGACTATTTCTATGAAAGTATATCTTTAAAAAGTGGTGCACATGAGTCAAAGCGACTCGGAGGGAGGTACCCGAATTTATCCCTATACCCTCACAGCCCGGTACAAAACACAGTATATACACGTGAATACACCCTCTATAACCCTCTATAACGTCCTTTTCGTTTCATTTCCATTAAATTTCAGTGGAAGTTATAGAAGAATTATTGTTCTACAATATCTATAAGATGAAAAGGTGAAATCCTAAAGGCAATGAAAAACATGCAGTATATACAACAGCGAAAAAAATGTTCCATGGGTACATGCCTCTGAAAAGTTCTTCCGCCTGTCTAGCACATACTCTTTTATTTTCGTAAAATGCAATTCAGGTAATACAGGAGACGTTGCTTTACAATATCTATATTGTCAAAAAGTTGGACATTCAAACGCAAGCCCTTGAGAAGTGCCCAAATCACCCATACCTTGACCTTCGTGGTCCCAAAACAGGTTAACAAAACATGCATTATATGCCGAAGCAAATTCAGTTGTACATGCACGTAGAAAGTCGTTTTGCCGGGTTGTAAATAAAAACACTTTACTTTTCATGATTTTTAAATGGTAGAGACACTGCTTTACAATATTCATATAGTCAAAGGGGTGCACACTCAAAGGCCACCGAGTGGGATGTGTTCAAATCATCCAACCCCCAGGGCAATATAGGAAACATGCACTATCATTTAGCACGAATATGTTCCAATTTTCCAACGGTTGTACAGCAAGTGCCCTATTGTTTTCAAGAAATGCAATATAATTGAAAGAAGAAAAAATTGCTCTACCTTAACTTTATTGTCAAAAGGGTGAACATTTCAAAGCAATCCCTTGGGAAGCGTCCAAAATTACACCTCCTCTCAAGCCCCGTAATTACAACACACGGATACTATGAACGCAAATACTGATGTTCTTTGGTACATGGTTTTAGAAGTAGTTCCGGCAATACAGCTACACACTTTTATATCGATGAATGTCGTGGAAATGATAGAAGAAGCATTGCTTCACAATATCTATTCAGTGAGAGGATGCACATTAAATTCCAATCCTGTGGGATGTGCCCCAAAGTACCCCACCCTCACGGCAATATAGAAAACATTGAATATCATTAACGCGAATATACTATATGTTCCAAACGTACATGTTTCAAACTTCGATCATGCCATGCAGCATGGGCACTTTTGTTTTCAAAAATACATTGTAGTTAATAGAGGAGACATCCCTTAACGATATCCATATTCTCTAAAGGGTGAACATTAAAGGACAATCCCTTGGGAATGGTCCAAAATTACACCTACGCTCACGCACCCTTAAGACAAAACACAGATATTAGCAACGCAAACACCGTTGTTCTAGCGTGGATGGTTTTAAAAGTAGTCCCGGCAATACAGCGAATACACTATTTATCAATGAAAAGTTATGGAAATGATAGAAGAGGCTTAACCTTACCAGATCTATACAGTGAAGAGGATGCACATTAAATGGTAACCCTGTGGGATGTGCCAAAAATATTCAACCCTCACGGCAACTTAGAAAACATATAATATCATACAACGCGAATATATATATGTTCCAAACGTACATGTTTTCAAAATTCCATCGTGCTGAATAGCAAAGGCACCTTTGTTTCCAAGAAATGCAACTAATTAATAGAGGAGACATTGCTCTACAATAACTATATTGTCAAAAGGGTGAACATTCAAAAGTAATCCCTTGGGAAGTGTCCAAATTCACATCTACGCTCACGCCCCCTTATTACAAAACACAGATATTAGCAACGCAAATACCGTTGTTCTAGCATGAATGGTTGTAAAAGTAGTTCCGGCAATACATCAAATACAATTTTCATCGATGACAAGTTATGAAAATGATAGAAGAAACTTAACTTTACAAGATCTATACACTTAAGAGGGTGCGCATCAAACGGCAACCCTGTGGGATGTGCCAAAAATACTCCACCCTCACGGCAATAATAGAAAACATATAATATCATATAACGCGAATATATATATGTTCCAAACGTACATGTTTTCGAAATTCCATCGTGCCGTATAGCAAAGGCACTTTTGTTTCCCCAAAAAAATGCAACTAATTAGTAGAGGAAACATTGCTCTACAATAACTACATTGTCAAAAAGGTGGACATCCAAAGGTAATCCCTGGGGAGGTGTCTGAATTTACACCTACGCTCACGCCCTTTATGACAAGATACGGATATTAGCAACGCAAATGCAGTTGTTCTAGTGTGAATGGTTTTAAATGTAGGTCCAGCAATACAGCAAATACGCAAATTTGCTTTACAAGATCTACACAATAAAAAGGGTGCTTATTGAAGGGCGACCCTGTGGCGTGTGCCCCCGAAATGCCCTTTACCCTCTTGGCAATATAGAAAACATATAATATCATATAACGCGAATATATATGTTCCAAAAGTACATACTGTCAAAATTCGATCGTGCCTTACAGCAAGGGTATTTTTGTTTTCAAGAAATGCAATGTAATCAATACAGGAGACATTGCTTTACAATACTTATATAGTTAAAAGTGATGCACATTTAAAGCGGCCCCTTGGGAGGCGCCCAAAGTTACCCCCTCAACCCCGCGTCCCCATATGCAAAACGTGCATTGTGCCAACGTGAGTACTGTTGTTATGAATGTACTCTTACAGTTACCGCTAATTTGCATTTTATGTAAATTATTTTTGTACGACCAATTCGAAAAGGCATCTATCGTGTTCATTGACCTACAAAATATAAGTTTATACATTTAAATCTTTAAAATTGGATAACGGGAAGCTGAGATCTGTCAATTTCCTCTCATTTCAGGTGCTAATTTGCATATTATGCAAATTTTACTAAATTGCCCCGCTGGATTTTTTGGGACTTTTAGTATGGTGTTCAGGAGGCCTCAACGACTTGCTCTGCAGTAAAATTCCTACTGTTGCAATTAGTGGTGGGTTACCCCCTAAAAATCGCTAGATTGACTGGACTACTACCGTTCTTAAGCGCGAAGAGGTCAGATGGAGCTACGGATTGACAAAAAGAAGTTGCATGAAGGAAATCTCAAATGATTTATATTGCACGTAAAGTAGCTGTATATGAAGCGATTCTTTGGTGTAATTACAACACGTATTAATTCATTGCGTATTCAAATCGTTTGTATGAGGGTGCACATAAGTATTTCAAGTAGGCCGACATTGTACCTCGTACAATGGTTTGTGTGAGGGTATGCGTGTGTAGGGGGAGGGGGTGGAGGGGAGGGTAGGGGAATGCACTAGCCAATGGGTCTTGACTCTATCCTGATATAAAGATGATGGTTGAAATTTACGCTGTCTTCTCGTTAAGCCCAGAGGTTCCGTCTGTATCGTCAGAACAAGATTTTGTTTTCCATTTCCTCCGGAATGAGATTTGCCAAGTTTTGTTACAATCAGATCATGGGTGACAAAGAGGAACTGAATTGCCAATATAAAACGAAGCCGGCTGCACAGTAAATGATAGGAGTATATCAATCAATTCAAGCCGTAATTCTAATTACATGTCGGACTTTCACGTGATTACACTTTCAGTGCGTATCTCGTACACAGCAAGATGAAGATGCTCTCAGGCCAATTTCCTATACCACTTAGCATGCCGCCTTAGCTACCCATCATTGCCACAGAAACGAAGAATCAAATATCTCTGTACCATACGACTTACCCGTCCTACTTAAGATCCATAAAAAAGTAGTAAAATCAAGATTTAAACAGCGGACGCAAAATTTTCAAATGGTGAACTCGAAAATTTCATTTGGCTTCCTTGCCCAATGCCTGTCATGTTCAGAGTAAATGCAATTCTTAGTATCATTCAATTAAAGAATAAAGAATTAAGAATAATATAAAAGAAAATAATGGAAGATATTTGATATGATTTGATATTCACAAAATACATGTAAATGATGTGTATATTATGGAATAGTCTTCTGTTTAACTTTTGCTATATGTCACATACATTATCAGTGGATCGTCATCAAAGCTTGACTGGGATCGACGTCCAGTATGGATAAGTTATACATCTATGTATACATAAACAATGATACAATAAATCATTGTACAATTCACTGTCAGCAATTTTCAAGCTTAGGGGAATGATATAAGGAGAGAGGGAGAGAGAGAGAGAGAGAGAGAGAGAGAGAAAGATAGAGAGAGAGAGAGAGAGAGAAAGATAGAGAGAGAGAGTACAATTAAGAGAGGGGTTCTTTGCATCATGATATTAAAAAGCATACGTATTGTGAGAGCGCTGTGGCATAGTGGATAAGACTCCTGACTTTCAATTGGAAGACCCGAGTTCGAATCCAGCCCACTGCTTACATCCTTGGACAAGATGTTTTCATCCACCATGCCCCTCTCGACCCAGGTGTATAAATGGGTACCTGGCAACGCTATATAGGGTAATAATAATGGCAGGGCCCTCTGGTAGAGCAGTGCGAACACTGAATAGGCTACCCTGGATAAAGACAATATTATCATTATTATCATTATTATTATTATTATTATTATTATTATTATTGTTATTATTTTTATCATTATTGTCATTATTATTATTATTATTATTATTATTATTATTATTCATTACAAATTTATAATCCTGGTACATGGATATCGTGGAAAGAGTTGTTACCATGTCCACGGGAATTCTCTGTTCGCATGACAAATTTAACTTGTGAACCTTTGGAGTACAGGCGAGAAGTAGGCATGGAATATAAAAAAGTGACATATTTCTTTAGCACGATTTTGGTTTTGTTTTGGTTTTTTGGTATCTTTCACAGACCATAATTTCAATTCAACACGAGCCTCCGACAAAACTGCAGGAATGAATTTGAATAGACAGCCACTAAAGACCTGAACATTACCCCTCAATACCGTACAAATTCACTTACATACCACACACTTCATGAAATTAGTGCGTGATGCTACTGACATGTATATGTGCAGATGTGTATATTAGAATTTTCAAAGCATTTTTTTTGGGGGGGGGGGAGGGGGAGGGGGACTTTTTTGCCTTTACAAATAAATTTGGTTATTATAGTGATTATTTCTATTACTCATGCACAGATCATAGCTACGGTTTTACAGCATCACTTATTCATCCCCTTATTCATTGTTTCAAGTTCCAACGGGAAAAGAGAAAAATATTTCTTGAATTCCCCTCTTTTAAAAGGAATATATATTAGCACTCGGTGATGAAAGTTTACGGTCGATGACAGTTTCGCGACAGAGGGCAATTTTCCATAAGTATATAATGTGCATAAAGTAATTACTAATCAAATCTTCCTTCCATGCGTATGTGTGTGTGGAAGGATTTTCCGCTTTCGCAGTATCAAACTTCATCAATAAAACCTTACACAAGTTCATAGGTGTATGTTCTAGGTGTGATTACAGTTTGAGCGTTGTCAAGCATAATATTCTTGATTGAACTTTGTATAATTTCATTGCTGATAAGTTTGTTTCGTTTTCAATGTTGAGAGATGGCCTATACTATTAAATCAAAGTGCATTAAAATGATACTTCTGGTTAGAATAAGTCCTTCATGTGTCTGGGTGAGACGAATGATAAACTAAATAAAAGATAACAAGGTTAAAATGTGTCATAAAAATGTTACATCGAACTTTGCTGATTTGTATAGCATCTATTTGCTTTCGGGCATTTTCCACTCGAGCTTCGCTTGAGTTGACCTTAAAGTTTTTATGCCTAGATATGATAGATAAGACAACTAGACGAACATTAACCAGCATATAGGCCATGACACTTCTGCGTAAGATACTCTTCTGTATATGATTTATTGCACGAACTGCACGATCGAAGTCTGGGCAAGCAAAACAAATATTACCTTCAGAACCTTTGATCGTACAAACATGATTTTATAGACATGGTTGCAGAGGCCTGATTAACACTCACCTTTCATGACATCGGAATCATGTGTTTGCTTGGAAGTGCAGTGTTCGGTCACTTCGTCTATATCATCGTGCGCAGAGAACATTCCTTGTATTAATTTTGCAGAAATATTCTTTGGACCACAAAGGTAACTTGCTCTCATTTATTCTGTGATAAAAATCATCTCACAAAATGTTTCAGATAGCATGCATCTTTATTCCAATAGAATGTGATTATTCAAAGTCTGTTGAAAGAAATCAAAGGTAGGCACGAAGATATGAAGTTCGAATAGCTTTGAAAACACGCCTGTTATTCTTGTTATAGCGGTGCAGTCTCAACACAGCCTATATAGTTAATACCTTCCCCCTTGTGTTTTATTTCTCTTCGATGTTAATCAAGTTAACAGGCTCAGATAGTGCCATGTAGATGAACATAAACTGTCAAAAGATTATTCATAAACTTGTCAACTTGAAATGGAATAAACTAGTACCGTGGATACGCGGTGGTAATACATAGAAGTAAAGAATGAAACACTGTGTTCCATTAGATACTTGACTCTCATTTCTTAGATTTTATTCATAACTCTCCCACTTAGGGAAGTCAATACATGTGTTCCAACGATGGCTGAAGACGCTCGGAGTAAACCTGGGATTTTCTTTGAACACTGCTACGAAGGCATCTGGTACCCGAACATCGTTCTCGACTCCAGCATCGAAGCCCTTCGCTCATTTGAAGTCCGGAGCGATGACGTATGGGTTGTGACCTTCCCGAAATCGGGTAAGTATTCTGTTATTGAATTAATGAGCTGCATACTGTTAATTGTTGAAGATGTCCCAATGTGTTGTACAACAGTATTTACAACATGTGAATGTCCAATGAGAACATTATACAGTATACATATCCATACATGTATTGGGTTTTCTTGAAAAATAAAGGAAAGAAAAATGAGTAATGGCAAAAGTAATTTTTCCAAACAGTTTGCTCTGCATTGGTATTTCAATGAAATTGACTTAAAACACAACTGAATGTGAAAAAAAAAATGTATCGAATCCAAGCAAAAAGCAATGTTAACACTGATGTGTCACGTCCGAAACACTATTTTACTACAATACAAACATCTGTTGCTTTTCAAACTAGCAAGACTTTGTCTAACTGCAGAGAGATGATGTAAAAAGATATCAAATATGAGTTGCATACTGAACATAATACACATACATGTATTTTGAAACTCTACTCCCCATTTTCACTCCGTGGATGAGTTAATGAATAACACTCAGTTATCCCAATCCTAGGTTTATTTTAGGCATACTTGTGTCTTGTGGGCCAGTATACAGGTCCATACAGTAATGTTAGTTGTGGTTCATTCTATATCTTGTACCCTGTAGATAATAATGATACAAGGAAAATGAGTGGACAAATGTATATTGCTGTATCTGGTTCATTTGCCTAAATAGGTTTTTAACACGTCACGTCCGAAACACAGTTTGTTTACTTCTTTTTTTTTGTGCTGCAAAATGTACAAATAAACCTGAGCTGACATAATTCATGCATACATATAACCAGTGTGTTGTGATGAAAGTCAGACAAACACCTATTTGTCTGGTAAATCTGTTAGTAGAGAACCTGACTTGGAAGTCATCATGTATATGTTTCGAATGTGACATACTGTTTGGTACGTGACATGTGTCATCGGAAAACGGAAAATTCACAGAAAATTTTCATCAAAAAACGAACACTTTCCTCATTTTCACAGAAATATTTGATGATACAAGCGGTGATTTAGAAATGGTGAAAACTGTTCGTTTACATTTTTCGGTACTAATCATCTCAATTTAAAATTTGTTTCGGACGTTACAAAAAGTTAACGGAAAATTGGTAACAAAAACGCATTTTGGCATGTGTTCTTTTAAAGCATGGGTTATACCAACATAACTGCTACATGCAAATCTACACAATGTCCATGCATTCAACAATGATTTTGATGCTCTCAATGCGAATTTCCTTACTCTAAGCACTGATTCTATAAGACTCTAAATTATTGACGGAAAATGTCACGTTCGCAGCACTAATTCAAAGGTAGTGTCATATAACGTACATATGGTATTTTGTAGTGTTTCAATGGTGATAGGTATTTAGTTTGACTCCTCTTCTTCTTCTACAACAGCTATAATAAGATTTTAATTTTGGAAAGCTTCAATACATAATATTGATTACCCTAAAACCTTGCAAATTTTTTCCCGGAAGAATGACAATTTTGGACCACATATGCCTCCCTGGTAAGGAGATGGATTGACCACAGAAGTTTGTTATGCTTTTGGAGGTAGCACTTTTGTTGCCCTTGCAAACCAGCAAAGGAAAAGGGTATACGACTTTGTACTTATTTTCTATAGTTCAGTAAGTAGTCATTTTCAAACTTTGCCATTTATCTGAAACAGGACCATATAATACAATTGATACACAATCATAAAACAAGGCGAATACTTTCCAAACACGAGACTTTGCGGAATTATTAACGTCTTTGTCGAGTTATAAATATTTTGCGGTGCTGTGACTAATTTGAAGGGCGAGAAATAAAAAATAGTAACATCGTAATTTAACTACTTTGTAAGGGAAAATCTGGCTTCTTGATTGACAAGCGAAACTGAACACTACAGTCCTTATTTATGACTTTGGCTGTTTAATACAAAATGTCTCGAATTTGTGTGTGTGTGTGTGTGTGTGTGTGTGTGTGTGTGCGTGTGTGTGTGTGCCTTCTGATTTTACTGGGAGGGAAGGCGCTGAGACTATACGCTAGCAATACGTCCAATAACGGATTATGACTGTATAATATGTAACATAATACATTGTCAACTAAAACACTTTGAGTGTGCTTCTCTCTCTCTCTCTCTATCTCTCTTTCTGTTTAAAGGAACTCACTGGATGATTGAAATTGTCTCCCTTATCTTGAACGATGGTTATCCCGGAAAGGTCAACAGAACTTTACATTCATCTGCCGCGGAGATGATTAACATGGATCAGACTTTCCCGCGTACTCTGGACGAACTGGACACAGTGAAAATGGACATGACGCCTTTTTTGAAGACGATCGAGGAAGCGCCCTCACCGAGGGTCATCCTCACCCACCTTAGGCTCAATCGTCTGCCAAAAGACCTGATGAAAAAAACCAAGGTATTAGAGGTTGACAGTTGAAAAAGACAAAAACTCGCTGATCATAAAACAGTCACATATCGCTGGCTATCAAGAACAAAGACTCTCAAAGTAACGCCTTTGCTCAAAGGAAGAACATAGTTACTATAACACGACTGCAGAAATTTCTGATTCTATAATCATTTCGGTATACTACCTAACGACAAAATGCGAAATGTTACTTTAAAGGTACGTCAGCAGTATTGCAATCTGAGAGTTTCTGCATCACTAATCGCGGTCGGTACGTGATATCTTATAACCAAATACATCGATTACAATAACATCGGACCAGTACAGCAACTGCAGCATATACATCACACGAACTGAGTGAATATTGCATTGCGTATGTCCGTATACCGTATATCCCCTCCCCCCCCCCCAAAAAAAAAAGAGAGAGAAAAATACAACGGGAATCTTTGCATTGATGACATTAAAAATGGTAAATCAATCCAGATATAATTTCAGGGTATGAAACTATAACTTAATACATTTTACAGAAAACCCCATGCGATTTGCTTCAGTGGTCAAAGAGAAATAAGGAATTTTGTAGAGCATGTCAGAAATCCAATAATTCCCTCAAAGTTCTGTCCATTGTGTTATGCAGTTCCAAGAGCATCCAAGTGCTAAATTTGGAAGAATCACACCCATGACATGCTTTACAACAATCCCAATTTCTCTGTAACCAAATCAAATGAAATTGAATGGGATTTTCTGCAAAAAAAAGCTAGGATATTATATTTTAAGAACATGAAGTATAAGCATTTAGACAGATCAATCATACTGACATGCAGTTATCAATGCGAAAATCCGATTGTATTTTTTTTTTTTTTTTGGGGGGGGGGGGAGGCTACTGCACCTTTCGATCGCCACGTACTCATCATTTACCGTTCTTCCTTCCCACTACTGAACGGGAAATTTATCTTAGTTATAAAAGTCTGGTCTTGTATCTTTTTTTTTTCAGCTTATGATCTCAAAATACTCCCAAACATATTTTAATCTGGGAAGACCGCTCCAGTCATTCAAGTTTCTTGGTAGAACCTTGGTGTATTGCAAGCAAATTCGAAATAATGGCCTGATGGAAGAGGAACCGTGAGCCCTTCTGAGATTTAATTTTTTACCTTTAAACAGATTTGGTCTGAATCTTGGTACAATTTTTGTTTGTTTGTTTTTTGTTTGTTTGTTTGTTTGTTTGTTTTTGCAATAAAGCAGCGGCTATAGAATAATGTTTTTCACTGCAGGCAGTATACCTCGTGCGCAATCCAAAGGACGTTATGACCTCATGGTACAACTTTCTTTCACACATGGACTTTATGCCTATGACATGGGAAGAGAACTTCCAGCAATTTCTAGCCGGAGGTAAGCATTTCTGAACATCTTATTATGTTGTAATGTTTATACCAATTTTCCGTTCAAAATAGTGAAATAATATATTTACAGTGTTAGACGATAAGTGTGTAATCTGAATATAGGTGGTTAATATGCCTATGTATTTATATACGTAAGATAGCAAGTAATCAAAGTAAGTAGAAAACAAAAATCAAACAAAAAATTACTCCGTATTTCCGAATAGAAATACTTGCATTTGACATGTGCTTGGAGACAGGAAACTCTTCATCCTAAATTTGAAATATCTTGCTCGCCATTTCAGTTTTTGCCTGTTTTTAGTTAGTAATTATGAGTGGGTCAAGTCCGAGAATTAGTGAACAAAACCCAATATCCAATTTAATCGCGGAATCTCCAGTGGATTGTGATTTCGGTGAAAACAATTTTCTCTATTTAGAAATGGAATGGGGTTCTTGGCCAGACCATGTCAAAGACTTCTGGGACATTCGTGAGGAGGAGAACTTGCTTTTCGTTCACTACGAAGACATTTTGAAGGTACAATATTACACGTCGAGCGTTTTACGTTTCACGATTCAAGGCCGTTACGATCGTTGGATCCATTCATAATGGTTATTATCTTCATGCTTGTCTAAAGCGATGAGCAAAATTGATAGCACGTGATGCTAAGTATTATCTTGAGTTAGATTCTCATTTCTCTACCGTGTCTATATACAGTGTACAAGCATAAAACACACGAGCTTTCAACTATATTTTCGGAGACATTTTATGTGCAAGGAAATGTAGCAGCTTTGATATAGATTATGAATAAATGTCTCTCCTCTACCTTTATAGAATAGTAAACTGAATGATCTAAAATTACTCGTTTTCATTGAATTTCCTTCACAATTGGTGATTTTCCTCGGATAGAATTAACACATTTTGATTGGATAATCAGTGGTCCGTTTCATTAAAGTTTTATGAAAAAGTTTTGGGTTATAGTACACATATTTTTGAGGGTTTTATGTGTTTTTTTGTGTGATCAATTATCATACTTCCTTGTAGCTTTCGTGTTATTACTCCTTGTTTATACACTGTACAACGCCATGTAGACTTCCAGTCACATGAATCGATTTCATACAGTTTGTTAAATTTCGACTGTTTCCGGTCAAATCTTTGTCTCCAAATTTTCTCATTGGTCGTGCTTTGTTTGTGCCGTCCCCTTTCGTGAGCCTGATGCACTTGTATGATTATATCACCGTGATTAAATTTCAACAGGATCCAACGTTAGGAATCGCAGCGATCGCGGAACACATTGGGCGCCCTCTATCGAAGGAAGCTCTACAACGGGTTGTTGAGAGCAGTACCATGTCTGAAATGAAAGCTACCTACCGGAAAATGGCGGAATCTGGATTGTTTTATCTCACAAAAGCTAGTGGTCTCCTCCCCTTCCTGAACAAAGGTATTTGTTTAAAAAATCTCTGTTTCTGGCTGTCTAAAATTTGTCACGTATTATAATGACCGGGGTAATAATTTGAATGAGCCTTCAACATTCTATCGCCAGAGAGGATTTTTATTATCTTTATTGTTATCATATAATAATGATAATAATGATAACAATAACAATAAAGATGATGATCATGATCATGATAATGATAATAAAATAATAATGATAACACTTAAATGTTATACTGATAATGATGCTGCTACTGCTGCTGCCGATGATGCTTATCATTAATAAGGAAATCGTATACCAGAAGTTGTGCAGTATGTTTTCAGGGGCCAAACAAAAGTGACACAGAAAACAAATTGGAAATTCAACATCTGCAATGACATTGTTATAAAAAACTTATCTAGTGTCTTCTTCTAAACACAACTAAATCAAATAACACAGTTTACTCAAAGAATAAAACTAAAAATTGCAATCATATTTCATGATCTTGAAGATGACTCTACAAGTTGAAATTATATCAAACAAACAGAAAGTCATACAGATAAGCTAATGAGCTTGAGAAAAGTAATTCCTTTTGACTATGTGGGGTTATGATGCACTGATATTATGGCCTCATATGTTGTATACATAGCACGATTCATAGTTCTTTTTTTTTGTAAAAACATGATGAAACTAGTGTCCGTTAGCTTTCTATAAAAATAGAATTTAAATTGTTAAATTTTTAAATGAAATTTTCCGGTGTTCCTCGTCTTGATTTCTTCACTTTGTTTTTTAACATGTGTCTTATCTTACAGGCCAGGTCGCTCAATGGAAGAGTCGCTTCTCTGTAGCAGAGAATGAGATTTTCGATGAATGGTACAGGAGAGAGATGGCGGGAACAAATATTCCGATTTCTTTCGAGTGAATAATGCGCAACAGTAAATACACTCAGCAAAAAAAAAAAAGAAAGAAAGTAAACGCTTTTTCAATTTTATATTTCTCATAGAATATTTGGCTGACAGCTGATGTATTATATACCGTATTAAAGGTAATTTAACTGGCTATCAACCTGGTAGGTCAACGAAAAGGAGAACTTCTCGCATGAATGAACACTTTTGTTTTTCTCTTCCAGGGCACAAAAGTAAAAATTGCAAAACTGAACAAGTTGTCATTCATGCGTATGTGCTCTCCCACACATAGAACATTAAGAACAAACAACACATTTCACACAAAACGAAACATGAATTAACTTGCAAAAATAAACCTTTGATCTCTATGATATCTTTAAAGCCCAAATGATCAATGAAGTCTAAAAATACTGGAGGAAAATAAAACATCTTATCACAAATCTAAATCAAATGAAATAAGAGACAAAGTAATAAATAACAAAAATTGTAGAAATTTTCTTTTCTTTTTCAAATTAGGAAATTGTAAATGTTTGGTTCTTGAAATTGTCACATTGATTCTTAAGTCACTATATTAAATGAAATAAATAAATAAATTCCGCTCATTTAATCATCTTTATGCTTATTGTTCCCTATTTCATTACAAGTTTGACTTGACAGAAAATTCTTATTTTCCCTCTTTAGCTTCCCACTTTGCTTTTCTTAGAGGTTATAAAGAGACAAAGAGAAAGAACTTATTTTTGATATTTCATTCATGTCTCTCATTGAGTTAAACTGGTCTTTTGTTGTCAATGTTATCGTGAAGGGAATTTGCAAATGAAAGAGATCATGCCAATTTTTGCAATTTTTAATTTTGTGCCTTGGAGGACAAAAACGAATGTGCTCCCTCATGCGTAAAGTTTTCTTTTAAATCAACCTAAATGAGCCTAATAGCCAATTAAATTACCTTTAATATTGTATATAATATATTGATTTTCATCAAAGTCTTCTATGAAAAATATGACCTCGAAAAAGTGTTTGCTTTCTTTTTTTTTTTGCTGAGTGTAACCGGCTATTTTATTCGAGAAGACGCTCAGTAAGGTTTGATTTTTTTTTCCTGAATTCGTATTTGGCTGACAACCTATTCTACTTCTGTCAAGAACGATAGCCGGTCCCTCAAGAAGAATAATGAACCAGAAACACAAAGTTTATTCACTATCAATCCTGTATAGCACCCGTCATATCTGTTGCGATGAGAAATGTTGTTCTACTGAGTAAATTAACAGAAAGGATTATGTTCAGAGAGTGTGAGGCCATAGAATGTGAGATGTTGCGACCGATCTGGGGGAAGGGGTGGGGGGGGGGGGGGGGGGGGGGGGAGGGGAAGTTGTAGGAGAGGGTCTACCCCTCCGACGGTAAGGAGCTCTATAGCAATTTTAATTTGTTATGAAACGTATCATGTTATATGTGCTGCTTCCTAAATATAATTTTTTTCCTTATTCTGTCAACAAAACATGTCTCAAAATATGATCTTTTTGTCAAATGACTTCATAATATGGCATTGTTTACATTGTACTGTTTAAGTTATGTAGTTGGCACTGTCAATTTCTCCCTCTTCCCCTCCAACCCCTTCTCTAACTCTATCTTCTTTACCCTCGTTCCCCTCCTCTTCACTGTTGCCATTAAGATGGACGATTCATAAAGTATACTAGAAATTCAAAGAGGCCATGCACTGAAAGTCCCCCTCGAAGATCCCCATACTGTTGTACCATCACAGTCCTACCGAAAAGCAAACAAATAAACATCAAATTCTAATGAGCAGATGTCACATGCAATTATTTCTGTCTTAATTAGCTTCGCCAGTAATAGAACAAATTCTACAAAATATTAGAATAATTCTTTATGGGGATGGGATAGTTTTGGTTGAGATGGGCATTCAGGTTTCAACTCATTACAAGAGTATTATGAACCACTTGTATACAGATATTAAAGAGAACGCAATTCTAAGAGAAATCCAAAGGTTGTTTGCTTTGAAATGACTGTTATATCTAAAAAGGAAGAAATCCTCTAATAAAAGGTGGGGCCCACCGTTATAAGGATCTTTTGTTTCGTTTTGTTTTTAGATATTTCGGATTTATATCGGACATCTGTATATCAAAGTTGGGGCTTGGTTGGAGAGCTTAGCCGCGCTTTTAACTGGCCAAGCCTGACGCGGCAATGAAAGTCCAAAGCAACGGGGGTTTGATTTATCTAAAACGCACCAAAAAGTGCACAGGGGTATTTTCGTATCCATATTTCACATTGGAATCATGAAAAAGTGATAACAGATTGTAATAATTGAACTTTGTTTAGCTTTGTGAGCTTGTTACTGAGATTGTCAGTGATTGTGTTTGTTCAGATCTATCAATTGGTATCTAAATAGTAATTGCAGTTTTAATTCAGTCTTGTAAAAAAAGAGTAAACTCTTACAAGTAAAACAGTGAAAACTTGGTCAAAATCGGATAAAAGATATGGAAGTTATGCCAATGTGAAGGCTTGCTTAATAGAATATTAAATGCATGAAGCTGATGACGTCATTACCGAAGTTTTCTATTGATTGTATCCAAGACACAAAAACAAAATGAAAAAAAAAGTGAAAAAAAATCAAACTGTGTTAAGCATATTTCTGTTGATTGCATCCAAGACACAAAAAAAGTAAAAAAAATGTGAAAAAAACCACCAGACTGTGTTAAGCATATATTTTTTTTTTTGGCTGAATACATTCAAGTTATGATTAGTCAGATATATCAGGATCTGAAAGTGAGGTGCAATTGTATTTGATAAGAAAACTACAAATTTCATTACTTTATGTGGGTATACGTACTACATGGCAAATTGCAAAGGGATTATATTATCAATTCACTCTTTGCATATTGATCTTGACTGTTGAAAAACTATTTGTTGAAAACTGGGGAAAGTTTACAGTTACATAGCTTTCCTTAATTTCCATTCGATTTTGATAAAACTTTGCACTATTGTGCTTGAAATTTTACTCTTGTTTTTAAGTTTTATTCTTTTTTATTCCCTTAAATTCAGATCTCTTTTCATGTTTCGTCATATGCCGGGATTTCCCTGTTTAATAGCGTAAGGTATTCTGATCAAATACAGACAAGTGATGCTTCAATTATTCAATTTCGCAAATTTCTTCACGTTCTTTAATAATTATAGTTCTTATTTTGTACTGATAACATGCATTAATTACAGACATCAATATTTTTGACAACATAAACATAAAGTTCAGGAAATCTGTTGTGATGTCTTAATCTCGTGTTAGAACACGTCGTCGACGTTTTGAATAGGACGTATTTCATTATATATATCGTCATAATCGTATTAAAAGTGTTTAAAACATCTTTTATGCTGGATTAAAGACATATGTCCTGATAGGCCTATGTATGTTCATTTTGACAACAGTGTTAAATAATTTCTATAAGACGTAAATATGACATCTAGACGTCATAATTCTTTTCTTAAATCTACGTCAAAACGACTTCAAGATATAGCGCCTATATGGCGACTTTTGTTCAAGCAAGTATACGCCTTGAAGATGTAACTACATGATGTCAAAGCAACGATAGCAACAACAACAACAACAAAAACCGAACAGCGCTCCATGAATATGTCTTTATGACGTCTGTCCGCTACTAGGTCAGTATTCTCAATCACATCACAAACAAAACTCTAGTAATATTGTGATACGTTTTAGTACGACGCTTGACAATCGAAACTATCAGATATTAAATTCTTTTTATTTCCATCATCAAATCTTCACAGACAAATAAAAGAATACTGCGGTGATAGTACAATGTAACTACCTGCATCAACCAATGAAGATCATACAATAAAACATACAAAAGATCATCGAAGGCATATGAATGTGCAAGAAAAACATAGCAAGTTTTATGATACTATACGTGAATAATAAATAACAATATACAAATAATGAACCAAGTGAGTATTGACTGACAAAACAGGATCTCATTACGTTCATACTACCTTAAAGTAGCACAGACAGAGAGTACAAAAGTTTACCAGAAGAGGGCAGCTCTTGAAACTCCTTTTTCATGCGCTATGGGAGAGTGCTTTAAAAGTGGTTACAGAAAGGTATTACATTTGTTTTCATATTTTTTAATCTTATTCATCAGAAAAAAAGAGAGCATTGTCATTTCTACAATTTTCATTGCATATCAGAATCAACATTTCGTGATAACAGTAGAAGTGAAAGACGTCTGATCCTATTTTTTGAAAAGTGAATCACGTACACCATCAAGAAACTCTTTTGCCGAATTGATTAGTCATAGAAGAGTTGAGTGTTTGAATGTTAAGCAGAAGGAACTACACTCTTCTCCGCTTTAGCGATCACTCGTTCGTTGCTATCGATTAATTTGATAGAAATGGGTTATCTAGATTACACCTTTCTGTTTTACAAGTACATTGCCAATCGGTTCATTTGGCAGAAGGGCGTATCTCCAAATCTTAAGGAAAATATCGACACTCTGAGACTAAATTTCTTCGCTTTTTAGTTATGAGAAATACGTAAGGTATTTGTAAACCTTTCTACCAAAGAGAAACACGGTCGAAAAGATAAAAGTAATATGTCAGTCTGTACTCAGAATTATCTTTTGGCGTAACACTGATCCAAACCAGAAAGTTGACGTTAAGACCTATACTGATAAAATGAAGATCAGAATTCGCTGAATACATTGTGAGTTAATGTGCTTTTTGACTAGTTTTGACTGAAGCAGATCCAACATGACAGAAACTTTCGACTGTCAAAAAGCTTTTGAAATATCTTCGGCGATACCGAAGCCAATTGATTTTTGCCGCAGAAGACATTTCAAATCATGCTCGTTTTGACATATTGAGATTATATTTGATATTCCGCACTTCTCGGAATCATTGCGAGATTGTACCTCTATATAAATGCTTGAAAAACACAATCAAACTTAGTTTTTGTATCTAACTATCAACATTTCCCTGAAAAAAGATCAATGATTAATAGATAACAAAGTACACTTAAGCAGTTCCCTCAGCAATTATGATGCCTTAATTTGTGAACCAACTCTTTGAAAATGAGGCCCTGAGCAGTTCACCAGACATAACCAAACTATTTGACATTTTAAGCGTCCTGAGATCAATAATATTCATAAAAGCAAAGACACTTGAACAAAGGACACACGGCCCACTATCAAAACGAAATCAGAACATTCTATGAAATTGGCAAACAGGCACTTGGCAGTTTCGCAAAATAGGCAAAGGTAAGTTGTTATTGGTAAATGGAATGAATCATTGCTAGCCATTGTTTATAGTTGGTGTTATGGAGCTGAAAGGAATGAAAATGTGGTGTCCTTTCAGTACTGCTTTAAGATGTTTTTAAACCCCTTACGGATGATCAAGAGCATACAGAAACACTTGCAATAAATTATAATCTCTATCACAAATATATTTCATGTAAACTGCAAGGAACTGAACCTCACTATTTTCCTTTTTCTTTTCCCGAAATAGTTAAGTATCAAAAAATGTACATTGTCTCCCCAAAAACAATGAAATGAATACCTACAGTCGTTAAAGGACAAGTTCACCTTCATAGACATATGGGTTGAGTGAATGCAGCAATATTAGTAGAACACATCAGTGAGAGTTTGAGGAAAATCGGACGATCCGTTCAAAAGTTACGAATTTTTGAAGTTTCTGCTCAGTCACGGCTGGATAAAAAGACTACTATAGTTTGTGATGTCACATGAGTACAACGATATAAAGAAAGAATAAAGAAAATTCAACATATTTCCATTTTTCTCGCACAACAAAAGAACACTTGACTTCTCTCTTTCAAAAGGCAGGGGGAATAATATTACCCTTAACATACGTCCGTAGCAAGTCGAAGAAATGTGCACTTTATTCAAAAAGTAAAGTTTTGTGAAATCCTCTTTTTATTTTCCTTATATAGTTGTACGCATGTGACATCATACACTGTAGTAGTCTTTTCATCCAGCCGTGACTGAGCAGAAACTTCGAAAATTCATAACTTTTAAACAGATTGTCCAATTTTCCTCCAACTTTCACTGATGTGTTCTACTAATATTGCTGAATTTTCTCAATCCTTATGTATATGAAGGTGGACTTGTCCTTTAAAGGAATGCTTGTTTGGATCTCTTTTGTATGCATGTGTTTACATTAATAACTATGATCATCATTTTAAAGTGATATCATTTGATAAAATGTGATATTTTCTTTTTTCTATTTCAATAATGGACTATACATTTGTCACGTTTATTTCATTGTATATTATAGTTATCAAAGCGTATTGATATGTATTTTGTTCCTTATTCAATTATGTTTTACAATGTGATAGATTATACTGTAGCCTTTTTGGCCACGTTTTTGCATGTTTTGAATCAATCATTATATAAACAAGTGACAAGGTCCACTTAAATGAAAACTAACATACACATTTTTTTTTTCACACAAAGAATGAAAAGCGTATAGTGTAAAAGGACAAATATTGCCATACGGATGAATTGCGGTCATTACCGACCTGGTTAGCATGATGATAGTAACATGGATATAATATTTCATCAATCCATTAATCATTCTTAATGACAGTTGCTTTTGTTCAGTCCACAAAACTGTCTTACATTTGCAGTCAACTCCGCGAGCAAATCTCTGTACCTTTGAAGAAGTTCTCTTACTGTAACTCTGCAACCCTGGATGTCACTTGGAGGATCTTGCGTCGTCAACCCAGAGCACTATAAACATGATTGAAGAGAAATGCAGAAAAGAATGGGTTACTTTTTCCGCTCACTCCAACGATTAACAAATTCAGAGAAACAGAGAGAGACAGAGAGAGAGAGAGAGAGAGAGAGAGACTTTGTGTACAAATTTGAAAAATTTAACAGCAAAAGTTTTGCACTTGAAAAGAACAAATTGACAAATTTTGAAATTAACTACACATAAAGCCGACTTTGGACATTCTTGCAACGAGGTTTACTCACCGTTTCGAGCTTGTCGTTCAGGTTGGCAGGATAAGGAAGAAGGACGCATGTTCTATGGCAGCATTTTCCAAGATCCCATGGTATCTTCTGAGCATGGATATCTTTTCCACCAATCCAGAACGAACTTGCTCATCCTTCACGGTGCCATTGGTCGGTATAGCACATTAAAGGAGAAAAGGGGAGGGAAAAAGTTATTTACTTGATGATATGTTTGATCGCAAACAAAGATTCGAGTAATATCAGACCTGTTCCTGCTGCCCTGCAACCTCTCATATTTTAATGTTATACCTCTGATGAATTTCACGTCATACATAAAGCTGCAATTGTTAAAATTACAAGCTATACAACTTGAAGACGTTTCCGCACCCCGCGGGGAACCCCCCCCCCAAAAAAAAAACAAAACAAAACAAAACACAAAAGAAAACAAAACAAACCCCAACATAACACGTTATTGTTAGAATTCCAGAAACAGTGAAAAATTCGTGCTAACAATGATTTCTTAACAGTGGCGAAGATAGCATAAACATGGGCACTATTCTAAAACATTTTAAAATGAGAATAAATTCTGGAGCTGCTTACTTTCATTGCCTGTAGGGAGAAATTGCAATATATGGTTGCGTCTCAGATCATTTTAGCATCTTTTGTAGATTTGTAGACGAAAATTATACCTATCAAAATGTCAATTGAAATAAGAAGATGAAATCACTTAATAGGTAAAGTAGTGTCCAACATTGTGTTCGTAGACATCAAGATTAACAAGAAATGCAATTTGCTGTTTCTGATATATTACCGAAGCGTTTGTTGGTTGGTTGAGTAGTGTAGGATAACATTCTGGAAGATCGATGGTTGATTCGTCGGCAGAAAGATACAGGGTCTGCGAAAGAAAACATGAAAAGCAAGGACCAGACTTTACTCACGCGTCTAACCACATGCACGTAGCATGGCGGCAGCTATATTTTGCATAACATCATTTGTAATATGCAATTTTAAACACCGGGGATCCAATATTTGGCTTCCATAATCACCTCAACATGTACATCTGATCCTAATGATAGTGAAAGTGCGAGTCATTCGAAGGTCACACCGTGTAATTCAAGAACACCTTGTTCACAATTACAAACAAATTCATCAATCACGACTTGCATCTAATAGTAGGCCTACAAAATGTCGATAGCAAACGTGAAAGTGCAAGAGAACGTAACCAATGTTTTCACACATATTTACCCTACGTTATTCATCCTCACCTGGGCACCGCTTCTTAATCGACCCATCAATTCTTCTATCTTGGTGTGATTGCACGGGGAATTTATTGCCATGCCCTCAGTTGACAATGTACACATGGAAAGTGCTCCGAGGATCGTCGGTACTGCAACAAACAACGAAGGTATTGTTTACCATTTGGAGCAGAGATTTAAAAAAATATTCGAGTTATCATATTTTGATGCAAATGTTTAGGATACATTTGCCATATAGGACATATAGGATGTGTACGACATTTGCATCATATAAACATTTTGCAATAAAGCCTAAAATCAAAGGATATCACTATTTTTTTAGTAAACCATAACAGTTGACAGTTTAGTCTATACATTAGTCTGGCTTATTATTACTGTTGTTCACATTTTGTATTTGTTAGAAATACGTGACATTGATTACACTAATTAATGTCTTTACACTCGTTATTTCTATTCCTAACTCACATTTTAAACTATCTTGAGGCACTGAAGCTGGGTTTTGTTTCATCTGCAACGTAAATTATGCCTTTCAGTGATAAAGTGTCACATCTCATGCAATGTTTTCATATTCTTCAAGTTTAGGCGAATACGTTTGAGTTAATACTATCTTGTCTTAAAATTCTTCGGGATAGAGAGGAATCTATAATTCTTCTAGTTCTTTCTTAACATGAACAACTATTCGCTTGTGTTTTCTGTATCCATGGAAACACATTTAGCGAACGGATACTCAGTATGTGATTACGTATAGTTGAGGACGTCTTTTAATACAACCTATAACTTCAGTTCAATTCAATTCATCTCAATTTATTCACATTTTTTGTTTGATTGAATACGTTTCGTAAATTGTTTCAAATTTTCAATTTCCTATTCATAACTACAGTTACTTTTATATAATTGTGATTACATTATAAATTCTATGCTACGACCAGATATACACACACATATACGTATCATACTAACTATAAACATATATATATATATATATATATATATATATATATATATTTATATATGAAATAAATGAAACAACTGTGGCTTGCGTAATAGTTAACATTCCTGTTTCATACTGATTCATTCTTTCACCTCGAGCCCCATGACAGATTGAAAGCGAATAAGTCCAAGTTTTTCAAAGATATAATTCCAATGTTATTGCACATTTGTTGACGTCCTCCACCAAAGAATGTGATTTGGTCTCATGCAACTTTGATCTCATGTCTATTTCGCCATTTTCCTCGGCGAATTTTGCTTTTCGGACACTTCTCCTGCACTTGCTGCACAGATTGTTAACAATCTTTACATCAAAACAGTTTGCATACAAAATTAAATACAAGCAAAAATACAAAACAAAATACATTTGCTTACCAAATCGCGTTATGGCCATTGCAAGGTGAAAGAGAATAGCTTGAAAAAAGATGTCTTGAAATTAAGTTTCTTGAAGTCTCTCAGCCTGTTCGTGATGAAGATCTTGCTTCTGTCGATCAGATTTATGCAGATAAACGCGTCTAGAATTCTCTTTTATAACAGAGAATTTTAGAATTATTCTATTTTTACGCCCTCACACACCGTTACATAAATAATGAATTTACTTCCGCATATTTGCGAAGTGCAAACTATCATTCTTCACTTATGATAACACATTGCACGACCCACACGTTCACTTCATATTCTTGAATAGTTTTTTTCCACTTTCCTGTTGTGCATTCCTCGAATTTTGATTGAACATCACAATTAATATTTTCACACCTACATTAAACATCCGCTTGAAAGTTACGCATATTTCATTGGCGACATACCTAATCTATATTTGTAGGCCTGTTTGTTATTCAGTTTTTTGACATCTTGAACATGTGTGTGTGTGTGTGTGTGTGTGTGTGTGAAAAGTTTGGTTTTGTTGTTTTTGATCTGCTTAGTCATGAACTATGTGCTTCAGTCACCACCGTTTGAAAATAAAATTTCCACTTGCACTCTTTTTGTACATGATTTTTTTTTATTTTCGTTGTAATAGAGTGCTTTAAAACTTTTTCTCATAATCACTCGTAAAATCCCATACCTTACATTGCAAATAATTTTGAAGAATACGTGTATTTTAATTATTTTTCAATGCGCGCCAAACTACACTCTAGATTGTGTGTATGTGCCATGTATATGCCTATTTTCTTCTGCTGTCAGAGTAGGGAACCTATAATCAGAGTACTGTAGGCCTATATATCTTTCTGAAATAAGTACCATAACAAAGTTAAATGTATACATGAAATAAAAAAACGACCCTCTTGAAAGAAGTAGGTATTGGCCAAAAACAAACAAACAAACACTTTATTTTCACTAACTTTTATGAGGGTTTTGCGCTGGGCGGTCACATACACTTATATCAACTGTACATGACGTTTGTATTTGTGTTCCTCTGAATGATAATAAAGGCCATCATTGCGAAGCGAGTTGTATGCTTTGCAGCTGCACAAATGACCAGAACAAATTACCCCTTGAACAACCAGAACTAGAAAAGAAAATAAAAAAACCCTGAAATGCTTCATTTTCCCTGAAAGACAGAAAACAACGTTATTTCCTTAAATATTCAATAAGAGACTTTGTATATATATATATATATATATATATATATATATATACACATATATACATATATATATATAGAGAGAGAGAGAGAAAGAGAGAGAGAGATAGTAAACTTATGTCCTGTTGCGCGCGGGAATTACACAACGTTACCACATATGGAAATATAATGAGATTTCTTGTAGAGGAGTTTAATGATATGACGAAGTGAGGAAATAATTTGTTCTCTCATTACAACGCATTTGTTCATTTGAAGCCATCTGTCAACAGGATTTATTTCCGGAATGCTGATTTTTTTTTATTAAGATGCAAGCTTTTCGATATCATTTACAGAATGCAAAAACGTCATCGTACATTTGCTAACGATCTTCGAGGAAATACGTTTATATTTGTCCCGTTTTCATTGGGAGATTGTTCAATGTTATATTTCAAGCATTGTTTATAATCTTCTTTAACCCACTTTTTTTTTTGTTCTGTCACATAAACCTCGTCTTAGTAAATTAAGCTAATTTTAGTTGACCTTGAAATTTTTTTCTTTGTGCTAAAGAAACGTTTCCCCTTGAATTTTATGATATTTCACTGTGTCCTTAAAAGTTCAAATCGTAAATGTAGTATGTGAAAAGAAGGTGAAATGCACACATTATTCTATAATGTTCTAATGTAAGATTAAAAAGTGATCAGTAGAATAATGAGAAGAAGACACAGGAAGGTCAGAAAGCCATGTCAGCAGCCACGGAAACTAGAGGGCATGATGAACCGTAAACTTTAGTATCATGGTTCTGGTCAGTGTTTCGCTGTTTCCATATTTTGCGACATTAGTTTAGAGATTATACCAAATTTGATTGGCGTATACCACAGGAATATAATATATCTTTAAATCTTTCTCCTTAATAGTATTTTCTTACAGATTGGTAACAAAGGAAAATAAACTAGAAAAAAGAAACATCGTCTTTTTGTTTAAGTAGAGTAACAAATCAAGAGAATCAATTCAGAATTTCCACAGCAAAAGCAACGAAACAAACGTCGTACAACTAACTGGAGATCCTTGATTATTACTTTCAAATAATTTTGCAACGATCGCAATATAAACGGCCCGGCCGTTGCAGACAACAAAATGTTCACAATCTATACTGATCTTCACTGATTTCTATCGCAGCAGTACGTAATGCCTAGCAAGGAGGGAAGTAATTGATTAGGAACGTAACCTGATGCAACTGGTAAGTACAATGTTATTAAACTTTAATCGGTGTATGAAACAGATATGGACCAAACCTCCCATTGTCCAATACGATCGCTTTGCAAAGGTCTAGAGCAACGTCTGATAAGTAAGTGCAGTGGTGGATCAAGAAATTCCGTGATTTTTTAATTTCTTTTATTTTAACAAAAAATAAAGAGTGGGAGTGTGCCCGGAGGCCCCCCCCCCCTCTGGATCCGCTAATGTAGGTGTACAGGCTAGCACGATCACCATCGACCAAGTAAAATTTTCATTTTTATTTCAATAAGTATATTAGACATAAATAGACTGGTATTCTTTTGGACGTTGAATATACCGGCAAAAGTGGTCCATATCCTTATATCACACAACTGTTCCATTGACAAACACAAACATATTTAAATGAAACATGAACACAAACATAAACGGATACATATTTGTGTATACGTTTTCCCCATTTGAGGTTTACATTTTGTTGAGATACTTTATGTATGGCGTTTTTGTTTTTAGTTTTTCCCCTCATAGTTTTCCCCGAGTTGCTTTGCCTTCCTTTGCTGCATCACTCCATTCAATTACCTGATTGTTTCCGTGTTTGGTTTCAACTACTAGTTTTCTCAGTTCATACATCTGATGGTGCTGTTCAATTTCGTTTGAGAACCAGGGATTCAAGATTGCAGCATTGCAAGAACTCACAGTTTTTTTATCCGATGATTTGAACTACGTGGCAATGATATCTACACCCATGTGATTCGTGTCTGACTCCATGTTTCGAGCCGAAGGGGTGAATTTTTGTTATTCTGAAAATGAAAATAAATTCGTTATTCCGATTTTTTTTTATTCATGAATAAACACATACACACTTTAATCCGAGAATGAAAGGGGTTTCGTTTATTTGAACATTTTGGGTCTTATTTCTAATGTTCTTTAATCCGAAAATGAAATAATGTTCGTTATTCATAAAGTTCGTTCACCCCCCCCCCAAAAAAAAGACTAGAAATTTGTGATTATCCTTGACTTGGGATTATACCCCTGTTTGATATTGTAAGTGTTTTCCCAGACTCGAAACTAATTGAAAGTCCCAATTGAAAATGAAATTAAACTGCAATGCCCAGAATATTCAAGTGTTGCAGTACTGTTTGTAAGTACATTTTAAGAGATTAGAATTGTGAAGTATGTTAAATGCAAAACCCTCTTTAACACCAGTAAGAGATATTTCTCTCATACTTTTATCAGACATCTCATATTTTTCTCTGAATAATTATTCGTTTTGTTTCAGATATTGAATTTCATTGTGCATGTTAACGGAAAATTTAGTTTGTTGTCTTTCAAAATATTCAAGTCTTACTTTCTTTTAGAAGTATAATGGGAGTAGTTCCGTAGATAATTTGTTTTACTCACTTTTCACACTCCCTCAAAAAATTAGAAAAAAAAATGTAATCTCTTTTTTTTTTTCCAAATACAATACTTGGCAAAAAAGGCCAATGAGACCGACGTTGCGTACAATAAGCCCTCTGATGTAGCCCCCGGACTCGTGGGCCTTTATTCCATCCCCAGTGTCTGATTCATGGGCTGTGTTGATTGGTGGGTGTAGGACCCATGTCGTGTACCCGTTAGTGATAACTTGGGAAAGACAAGAGTAGAAACTCCCTACACTGTCATCATAGCCAATAAGTAAATTACCTATCTCACCATGATTTGGTAACACTTTTGCGAGCTTTGGTCCGGCTTTATCATCCATAATAGACCCAGGGACAACCATTTAACCAATTATGTACATGATCCTTGCGAACGTTCGTTGTTTTTGCCATTACAAATAATGAGTAACAATGCTGTCCGAAACGTGAAAAACAATCTAGTCGTGTGAGAACGATTGCATGAGTATTAATCTTATATTACAAAGGTAATATATTCAAAATTATATATTAAATTGCCGCCCACTGTGAGATTACCAAGGTTACTAAAGCTCAGCAAGCTCCAATTTACACACAAAAGAGAAATAAACAACAAGGAATTTCAATCCGATTTCATTAACAGCAAGTATATCTAAAATTTTGTGATTTCTAAAATGCTACATCTATTTAAGAACTAATAATCTATAAATGAATAACAGTCTGGATTTAGGAGCTTATCTTCACGGACTTTCAACCGATTATGCAATCGCCCACTTGTGTGACAAAATAATTGAAGTATTGAGGACTATTTGGAGGGAGGTATACACTCCGCGATTTTGTTTGTCTTGCACAAGAAACTCTCACCTGAAATTTGGACATCTTATAATTGCTGTGCCTCTCATATCATTTTAATTCAACAGCCATTTAGAAATAATTATGTAACGATGGACTAAAAGAAGTCTGTTCATTACAACAGATAGCCGCCACAAAGCCACAAACAAACTCTGGTCCTTCCACAAGAAGCATGATTACTCAGGCACGTACAAATAGCCCTCCAGGAGACAGTTTGAAGGCCACCGCCCACTCCACCGCGCCCATGACTCTCTTTTGCAGCGAGAGTCGTTAGAACGTCAAGTATCAAACCAGAAATACGGATTACATGGAACTACTTGGTGTCTCCCCCCAAAAAATACTTTTAAGATGACCTCCCAGATTAGATTCTAATGACGTTTTTGTGTGTGTGCGTGTGTGTGTGTGTGGTTCCATATTTGTGAAATTTTGAATGATTACAGCTTAAGGTATCTTCTAATGTATGCCACACACACACACACGCGCGCGCGCGCACACACACAAATCAGAAAATGTGTTACGCTTGGGTGTTAGTACTGCCCATTTTTGTAAAGGACGTGAAAATTTCGTTGAGGGAGATCCTATAAGACGCTTACTAACTTTTGCTGAGGTGAGATGTTCTCTAAGAGATGTTTAGTGGTTTAGTCGTCCACATGATCACCTCCCCTTTCTATGCAGAATCTTGGTATCCTAAGGATGTCGTGTGCTACTCTACGAACCATTTGCATGTACCAATTTCTTGCCTGAACTCTACCATCCGCTGGATACTTCTTCTATTACGTCATACAAGTTGGCTGATAGCGTTTCCGACAAGGGAAGATGGAATGAATAGTTCGGAGTGGAGCACAATATCGACTGATAGACATAGGACAATGACAAAGAACTCTCTGAAATGTGACGCGTCACACAAACAAACACACACGCACACACACACACACACACACACACACACACACACACACACACACAACCACCCCCTTCAACACGAATTGCCAGGAGTACCGCTACAATTACCACAGATATTGTCATCAGAAGATACGGTTCCACTGTCAAAACAACTTCCATAATCAAATGTGACCGTGCACCTCAAAACGAACAAAAAGTCGCACTTACTGATTTTGCATGAGGACTGAAAATAAGTGAAATGGGTCAACCTAGCCGAACTTGACTTTTCCATATTTTCTGAAAGAGCGGGTCTTCTTTTACATTATGCTAAAATTTGGTATTAGTGGAGCGGCATAGCTTGAAAAATTAGAGGAATTGTGCATTTTATGATAAAAGCACCAAATTTCGCACACATGTTGACAATGACATTTGAAATAAATTCAGATATTGGGCCATCGTAAATAGCGCCCTCAGCGGCCATGGCAGCCATTTTTCAAAATGGCCGCCATAAAATGCCATTTTTCGTAAAAATGAACAAATTTCAGTGGGGAAAATCAATAAGATTTTGCAAACGAGTGGGAAATAACATTTAAAATAAATGTAGAAATTGGGCCGCGGCAAATTGTGCCCTCAACGGCCATGGCAGCCATTTTTCAAAATGGCCGCCATAATGCCATTTTTGGCAAAAAATTAAAAATTTCAGAAGGGAAGATCAGGAAGAGTTTGCAAACGAGTGGGAAATAACATTCAAAATAAATTCAGATATCGGGCCATCGTAAATAGCGCCCTCAACGGCCATAGCAGCCATTTTTTCAAAATGGCCACCATAAATGCCATTTTTTGTAAAAATTTTCAAAATTCAGAAGGGAAAATCATTAATAAGATTTTGCAAACGACTGGAATATAACATTTGAAATAAATTTAGATATTGGACCATCACCAATTGCGCCCTCAACGGCCATGGCAGGGATTTTTCAAAATGGCCGCCATAAATGCCAGTTTTCGTAAAATTTTACAAATTTCAAAAGAGAAATCAGTAAGATTTCGCAAACAAGTGGGAAATAACATTCAAAATAAATTTAGATATTGGACCATGGCAAATTGCGCCCCCTAACGGTCATGGCAGCCATCTTTTTTTTTTCAAAATGGTCGCCATAAATGCAACTTTTTATAAAAATTAATTTCAGAAGGGAAAATCAACGAGATTTTGCAAACGAGTGGGAAATAAAATTCAAAAAAAAATTTAAATGTTGGGCCATTGCAAATTGCGCCCTCAACGCCAATGGCGGCCATGTTTAAAATTGGCTGCCATGAATACCACCTTTTTCTCTGAATTTACTAATTCCAGAAGGAAAGTCAATAAGATCTTGCACTCAATTAAAAAATTCGTTTGAAATATATCTTGCGCCTATGTATTACATTATTTGTAGATAGCGCCCTCAATGGCCATTGCAGCCATTTTCCAAAATGGCCACCATGGATTCCATTATTTCTTATTTCCTGATTTCACCGAAGGAAAAGTCAATAAGATTTTGCACACAATTAGAAAACTATGTTTGAAATAAATATTTGTATTAGATTCGAAACTGGCTGCCATCGTCATAATCATTTTGTTTCAAAAAATGGTAATTTCTGAAAGAAAAGTCAGCAAATGTGTACATAAATTGAAAAATCATGATTAAGATCAAACAATATATCTCGATTGCATTAACTCTAGAAATTGTTCCTTCACAAATTTTCAAGAAGAAAAAATTGCTAATAACAGCAATGCTGTCATAGATGCCATTTTTTTTTTTTAATGAAGATGTCCTAATGCCGGAAGAAGACAAAGAAGTTTAGATATTTAGCCATCATAAGCTGTGTTCTCAATGGCTATTTCAGCTATTTGTCAAAATGGCTACAATACACCCTTCTTTTTTCTATCAAAAAGAAAAAGAAAAACAGAAGCAGACATCCATGGCGGTCAGCATGGCCCTTGAGGGGGCCTTCTTAGAAGACCTTATACTTAAATGTATTTTTGAGCATAATTTGAAACTTCTTTGCATAGTCTTATTGACTTTTCCTTCTGACATCAGCAAATTTTTGCAAAAAAAGGGGGGCATCCATGGCAGCTGTTTTGAAACTCGGCTGCTATGACTTTTGAGGGTGCACTTTTGGATGGCCTATTATCAAATTCAGTTTGAATGTAATTCTTCACCTTTGTGGAAATTCTGATTGACGTCTGCAACACTTTACGAAAAGAAGGCATTCATAGTGGCCATTTTGAAAAATGGCTGGAATGGCCATTGAGGGGGCAATTTGCAATGGCCCAATAAGTTTACTTTTCAATGTAATTTTCCACCTGTTTGCAAAATCTTGTTGGCTTTCCCTTCTGATATCAGTAAATCTTTTCGAAAATATAGCATTTATGGCGGCCATTTTGAAAAATGGCTGTCATGACCGTCGAGGGCGCAATTTCCGATGGCCCAATATCGAGATTTGTTTTAAATGTCATTTCCCATTTATAACCAAAATTTCATTGACTTTTCCTTTTGAAATTAGCATTTTTTTAGAAAAAGTGACACTTAATGGTGCCTATTAAAAAAAAAAAATAGCTGCCATGGCCATTGAGAGCGCAATTTTCAACTGCCCAATATCTGGATTTATTTTGGATGTAATTTCCCGCTTGTTTGCAGAAAAAGAAAAAAAAATGGCTTTCCCGTCTGAAATCTGCATTTTTAACAAAAAAATGGCTACCATGGCCGTTGAGGGCGGAATTTCCGATGGCCAAATATCTAGATTTATTTTGAATGGAATCAACATTTATGGGCAAAATCTTATTAACTTTTCCCATCTGAAATTTTCAAAATCATCGAAGAAGTGGCACAATATTAGACAGATGGACGTTGAGGGCGCAATTAAAAATGGCCAAATATTTAAATTCATTTTGAATGTAATTTCCCACTTGTTTGCAAAACCTTACTGGCTTTCCCTTCTGAAATTAGCAAATTTTACGAAAACATGGCATTTATGGCAGCCATTTTGAAAAATGGCTGCCATGGCCGTTGAGGGCGCTATTTACGATGGCCCAATATCTAAATTTAATCTAAACATGATTGTCAACCTGTGTACGAAATTTGGTGCTTTTATCACAAAATGCACAATTGTTCGGCTATGCCGCTCCACTATATCATAAAACGGGCAGGAAAGTGTGTTTTCTTAGCAGTTTATCTCGAACATTTTTGGTAGAATAGTGTGATTAGGCGTGTCTTTAGAATCCCTTTTTCATTTCTGAAAAACCTTGTCCACACTCTTCACTTTCAACTCTAATAACTTTTGAAAGGATAGTGCTATACTGCTTTGAAAATTGGCATTAATTATGAGTTTTCTTGAGTTTTCATGCCATGTCATTCACTGCACAAACTTGTATCTATCATGTTTTATCGTAAAATCATTTGACAATCAGTAAATTCTATGCTGGATTACTTGTGACTTCACCCACGAAAATGGATGGCCAATACCAGCGCAACCTTATTTTCGTGTCCTTTACAAAAGTGAGCAGTGCTCACTCAATCTTAAAACATGCTTGGACCCTTTGGTGTCGTTATCATGATAGAAGATATCTTCACTTTCCATAGATGTATAAATATCTTTCTAAAATTCAAAAGTTGTTTCAACTTGTTTGCCAATTTAAAAGTGCATCGTTCCTTTTTTAGACACTCTGTAGTGCCCGATGATGACGTCACATCATCACTTGTCAGATCCACGCCGTTAGATGTTGAGAACGCCTGAAGATGTAACGAGCGCCACCCAAGGCGCCACTTTACCCGTTGATATGGAACAGAGTGGCTTCTATGCCCATATATTTACCGAAACACAAGGGAGCTTTGATTCAAAATTATCCACATCTTCACGTTTTGCGTTGTTAACATGCACAAGTCAGATACAGTGGTCATGTTGATCTCATGAGACGAGGAAATAGAATTGGGCTTAGACACTCCCTTTTAAAAGTATGGTATAGTATCTGTTGAGGTGAGGATTTAGATTTTAACGTTTTGCGAGATACTTAGAAACCATTTCATGAAATGTCACAATTCTAAGAGGAATCAATTTTTGATGAAAATTGGTTCTGAGATGACTGAGATATCCAAAAAACAGTAAAACAAGTAAAACAAAAGCGATCCAAATAAAAGGTGCCTCCCACCTTTTATCAATTTGTTTCGGATATCGCAGCCATTTCAAAATCAATTTCATCAAATAAACTTTGAATTCCCCCTAGAAATATATGCTCTTTGATGCTTTATATTTTATATTTAAAAAGGAAATTTCTCACTATCTGAAAAATTATCATTAAAAAAAAGTTGGAAACCTAAAGCCTAATCTCAACCGCACCCCAATGAGCACATGGCAGTTTGTCTTTCCATATCGATTCCGACGTAACATCTGGCGCGATAGATTGGAAATGATTTCCGAATTTACAGCTTGATTTCGTACTGACTTGAAGATAGGAGGTGGTCGACTTTATACTAGTATTTACTTCCATCTCCATTGGACCTTCAGGTAGTCGGTGGTAAAGAAAAAGCAAACACATTCTATTACTTTGATATACTGTTTCTTTCACACATTTTTAGATGTATCTTACCGGCACAGATTCCAATAACCGGTTGCGGTTGGAAGATGTGGCAAAAAGTATTGTTTGTTGTATATATTTCTCCCTTTTCTTGCCCTCAAAAAGCAACTTGGAACAGAAAAACACGTAGGGCTTACTAACTATATTGGGAAGCTACGTGATGTGACACTCAAATTGTAATGAATATTACAGAAAACAGCTTAAAGGGACTGTACAGTACTGGTTGAGACCTAATTGCAGGTTTCTAACATTTTCAGGTGAGATAATAAGAAATCTCATACGAAATATGAAAGAGCATGCAATTCTATGAGGAATTCAACATTGATTTGATAAAAATTGGTTTTAAAATGGCTGAGATATCCAAAAAAGAGTGATTCTAATAAAGTGTGGGACCCACACTTTGTAACGATCGCTTTGTTTTACTTTGTTTTTGGATGTTTCAGTTATTCCAAACCCGATTTTCATCAAATAAACTTTGAAATGCTCTTAAAATGGTATGCTCTGTGCTATATCATAAGTGTTTTCTGGTATCTTGCAAAAATTTAAAAGTCCAAATTCTCATCTCAACCAATACTGTACTATCCCTTTAACTGACAGTTGGCAGACAATGCGCAAAAACTTATAGGCCTATACATTTGTAAAATAATAAGCTAAATATGATTTTCATTGCACAATAATGGAAACATAACAAACCAAGACATCCTCTTAAGTTCTCCTTCGGTTGCAAAATGTAACGATTTTTTTTTTCATTCCACCCCTCTCCGAAACTATATAAAACAGCACAATGGGTATTCCAAGTCCAATGACGTAATGTCTCATCTGCAAGTTCATTAAGAAGAAAATGAGGGGATTACAGTACTATTTCTAATTATATTTGTATGTATACATATCGACAATATGATAAAAAACAACAACTTACTATCAATTAACTTAGTTACGCAGATACAAATTAAGCAATTAACATTTCTTCGCCTGCAATTCGATATCAGCTTGTATCTGGTGTATAAACCGAATTTATGAGCCGCTCAAACACAGGAATATTGTTGATACCAATGCTCCAAAGATTTATGACACCATGACTTGGTGTGATTGGTGTTCATAATTTCGACATTGCAAAAAGTGTTCCCATACCAAATTCAGGAATGTCGATTACTTGAAATATGACACAATATAAGTGTTTATAAGAGTTTCTTTTCTGGCAGGGAAACACAAGTCATATAGTTTTTGTTTGTTTGTTATTGTTCCATATTCCACATTTCAACAAATACATAAAACATAAACATCACAATACAAAAGCCTGGATGAATTGTCAAGTACAGCTTATAAGACAATAAAACATGTGAAATATGAGGAATCTACATAGAAGCATTGCTTGTAGGGTGTAGATTCTCAGATGCGGATGTGAGATTATTTCTTACTTGGTTATGTGATTAAAGGAATGACAATTTGTGAATTGGAGAAATATAAACGCCAAAAAGTAAAAAGAAAAAACAAACAAACAAAGAAAACAATGTCCGCGGCACAGACTTCTTGAGAGTTGCGTGATCACCCGAGCGAGGTACAAGTCAGATGCAGTGTACAATAGCAGAGATACCAAATGTGTACAAAGGAAGTTCAGGAGATAATACAAAAATCACGAGCGAGGCACATGTTACATAATCGATAATGTCAGTAATGTGAAGTATGAACAGAGAATATCGAGGAGGATTGAAGAATAGCTATAGATATGAATTCAGAAAAACTAGTTTAAGTTTATGCTTAAATGAATAAAGAGACTGAGATTGGATTATTTCTCTATCCAACTCATTCCAAAATTTAGGTCCTGTAGTGGTTATTGTTTTTAAAGCAGATACGGTTCGTACAGGAGAAAGATGAAAAGAATCTTTTTGTCTAGTAGGGTAAGAATGAACTTCAGCATTTTTGACAAACATCGAAGAAAACACATCAGGGAGACCACCTGAGTTTAATTGATACATGAATGACCCGATATTAAAATGATATAAATCCTGGATCTTAAGTGTTCTACTGGAAAAGAATAAGACATTAGTGTGTTCGAAAAATGTGGCGAAGTTAATTATCTGTATAGCTCTTTTCTGTATCAATTATAAAGAAGTAAGTCTAGTTGTACAGCAGTTTCCCCATGCCAGGATTCCATAACCTATATAAGGCAAAAATAGAGTAGAATACAATGAATGCAGAACATGTTTAGGAAAAAACGGTTTTAACTTATACATAACACCTACATTTTTTGATAATAATTTACGCAAAGAATCAACATGAACTTTCCATGTCAACTTACAATCAATATAAAGACCAAGGAATTTTATATATTCCACCTGGTTCAATTCTACGTCGTTTACAACCAACTTACCCGGTAAAATATTGATTATATTGCTAAAAACCATAAATTTTGTCTTGGTCAAATTCAATGACAATTTATTAGCCTGAATCCACTTAGATACTGATTTTAATTCAGTATTTATGGTATTCAGTAAAACATGAGGGTTTCGATTTGAATAAAAAATACTGGTGTCATCGGCAAAAAGTAGAAAATAGAACAGAGAGGACGAACTGCGAAAGTCATTCATATAAAGAATAAACAAATCATTCATATAAAGTCATTCATATAAAGAATAAACAAATATTCATTCAAGTCATTCATATAAAAAATATTAAAGAATATTAAAGAATATTCAAGTCATTCGTATAAAGAATAAACAAATATAGGGGGTCGAGAGGCCCCTCTGATTGTCTGAACCGCCTTCTCAGGCCATCATTGGCCACAGGGAATTTTCTAATGGAAATTAAAAACAATGTTTTATTTCAGTTGTTGTACTGCTTGCAAATCATTGAAAGACGCTTTACAATAAAGTTTTAACGTTAGATTGTAAGTTTCGCTTCCTGCAATTGGTACACACGTGCATTTCTTCAAAACATGACATGATCCTGCTTTTGCAGCCATTCTTAATTCTAGCGTCGTAAAATACAACACAAATATTTTATTTTACTCTATCAGCTTTCAACCGTCAGTTGATCATTAATATTCTTTATCCTTGCATATATATATATATATTAGTTTTAAGGCGTATTCAAAGCTTACACATTTCCTCTCCCTGTAAAGCTAACACATCACTATGAAACGGATACTTTTCAAACTATTTTCCGTCACGTACATGACGTACTGTGTCATCATGCATTGCTTTTTTTCCTGTTATTCCGTTTCCGAAAACAAAATGCAAATATGAAACTAACCAAATTTGGAAATGACAATTTCAAGCATTGTCAAGTTTCTTAAACTTTTCCTTGAAAAGCACAGTCATGAACAAACACCCTATATGGCTTTTTGTTAGATTCTGTTCAAGTAAAAGCCAAGGAAAAAAAACAACACAAAAAGGTGTAAAAACAATGTTGTAATTAGTAGCTGTAGAAGGACGTATCAGGGCATTTCCCCCCGAGGACAATTATCCCCAGGCTAAATGCTGGACAGTGATAAGATTAAAGATTACCTTTAGGTTAAGGTTTAGAGTTATAGGATTCGGGTTAGGGTTAGGATTAGGTTCAGGATTAGGATTACGGTTAGGGTCAGGGAAAGGGTCTGGGGTAATTGTCACATTGACCAGGGGGTAACTGCGCTATAGAACGTGTCCTAGACCCTAGTAATTGCTGTTATCCCATCTCCTCCCCTCATAATCGGGTCTCAAATATTAGCACTAGCAAAGATATTGAAGACCCACCACTGTCATTATGCTTTGATTTTGGCAAAGGTCTGTTTTACATGACAACAATAGTATTTTCGATCACTTTTCTCTTACTGTAATCGAATGCAACATTACTGCATTCTTTCATGGATTTCTGATTTTTTCCAAACTTCCAGTCTCGCAGATTATAAAATCTAAACAAAAGCAAGGAGGGCTAAACATCCATTAAATTCTTGAAAACTCTCGTACAGACTGCCTCTTTTCATTTTGCTTATTTTTTTTTTCATTGCCTCCACCACGGAGACTGGCATTGTGTTTTCAGTTTTTCCGTCTTTGCTTACGTCTGCCCGCCTTTCCGTCGGTACATTTTATGCTATCCTAATGAAATTTGACGAAGTTGCGTCTATCAACTGTTGGGTGCGCAGCCTACAAGGTCAAAAGTCTAAGGTCAATCTAAATTTACTATTTCCCCTGTTTCAAGTCAATGCCTGAAGGTACTCCATTGAAACATATATACGTTCATTAGCAGATAATCATTCTGTAGGGAAAGTTTCGGGTCATGAGTTCAAGGGTCAAATGTCAAAGGTCAATTGAAAATGTTGAAATTTTATTTTTCCTCCATATCTCTGTAATGACTCACTGTTCTTTTATGAAACTTAGAAAATATGCATGTGCTGCCTGACAATACATCTCTAGGGTTTTGGGGGTTTATGTGGTCAAAGGTGAGGTTAAAATGCCTAAATTTCTACTACATTGCATTCAATGCTGTAATCACACTTTTTACCCATATCTCAGAGATAACTCAACTTATGAACTTAATTAAATTAAGTTTGAAAACTGCATTATTGTACAATGATTCCCTGCAAGGTAGGGAATGATTTGGGCCATGGGGAAAGATATCGAGTTGTAATATTGAAATGTCCTAATTTTTCCAATATTTTGAAAATAGCTCAAAGTATTGTCATGAAAACGGCTATTACCAGTTACTGAATATTTAAAGAATTGTGGACAATAGGATCATTGGGCAAGGGTCAAAGATCAAGTGAATTGGCTCGAATTCCTTAATACGAGCTTTCTTAGACGTTTTACTCATCCATTCAAATGAAACATAGTTCAACGAAAGTTGACACCCACCTTTTTTCATTTCATTTTTTTTTTTTGGGGGGGGGTCAATTATGTGAAACTGTCATTTCGTGTTGTTTAGAGGCACTGAAGACATATTGATAGAATCATGTTGTATGGCAGAGGCAAGCGAGTCGCCATAGCGACGTTTCTCGTTCTTCCTGACATTTTAAAAATCTCAAATGTGTGAATGGATCATGCCTCTTAACTGACAAACATCGTTTATATGGTGTTAAATACCAAACTTTGTATGTTTGTTTCTTTTATTACGATTTACATCAACAGTGTTAAATCTATTTCACTCTGAGGCCACTTGAAAATTCAATTAGATACGCTGAACTGAACCAAGTATCTCCAGTTTGAACTGAACGATTAATTTAACAACTGGATTTTAGAAGCTTCTTGCTATTTTTTTTTCAATTACTTTCATCACGATATATATAATGTGACCTTGTTGACAAGTTGCAATTTTACATGAATACTTGCCTCCGTAATAGGAAGTCTTCTGATATAAAAGTTTTGTACTTAAGCCCAACCCAAAGACAGTAAGTTTTTGTCATACAGCCTCCGTTCCGTATATTAGGCATGCGCTGCGCGTAGATGGATAACGTAATCTTAAATACATGACATGTTAGTGTAGGACACACTGAGAAGCTAAAAACAGTTTTGATAGACATTTACATGCCTTCGGTGGCATCACAAGGAGGCTGATATGTAGAATATGTGTGTCCTAGTTACTGCAAAAATGATGGGAATAGACAATGATATGTTAACACGAGTACAGGGCTGCCAACATTGGAAACTAGTTGAGAGTGAGACTCCCATAGGCCAATGCTATAATTTAGGAGTCAAAGTGAGTGAGATCAATAGAAATGCGTGCAAATGAAATAAAGTTTTAGAGTGAGAAAGGACCAAAATGAATGAGTCTCACTCTCAATGAGTGAGAGTTGGCAGCCCTGCGAGTACATATTCATTATGAATTCAACACTCCTCAAACGTAAAAACAATGACATCACTATAAACAAACAGATGAGGCAGTGCGAAAAAAAAATCCACATTGCATTACGTTTCATTCGAACAACAGGAATGCAATGGAAGAAGATGGCTTCCTTTATATTTTTTTTTTCTGCAGACCCTCCTGAAAACATGAAAACCAAAAAAAAATCGTAGCTGTTCTATTTGTCACATTAAAAAATTGCGACATGGCGTTATCAAAACTGCATGCAACCATAATATTGTTAACCAACAGATGTCTGTCCTAGGTCATCTTCTATATAATGTTTCATTATTTTTTTTTATACTAACCAGCAGAGGCGGATCCAGGAAATCCGTTTATTAAAAAGAACTCGTTTTTATTCATCACGTTTCTCACTTCCTGAAACCAAAACGTGTGCTTCGAAGATTGCCGGAGAATCTCGTAGTAAACCTGGGATTTTCTTTGAACACTGCCACGAAGGCGTCTGGTACCCGAACGTAGTTCTGGACTCCAGCATCGAAGCCATTCGCTCATTTGAAGTCCGTAACGATGACGTTTGAGTTTTGACTTTCCCAAAATCGGGTAAGTGTTCTGCCTTTACATTGTAGAGTACATCTTTAAGAGGACTGAAAAAGGTCTTTCCAAGGGATTCTGGTTGCATCAACATTGGCATAAGAATATGATATTATTAATATTAATGAAATCACCAAATGAGGAAGGAGGGGATGGAAGAAATTTGTAGCAGAGGTTAATGCTGTGTCTTTTTTTTCGTCTAGAATTTCGTTCTATGTGGAGTTCGAATATCTTGAATTTCCCCGATAGAAAATTGCAAAAACTCCCTCGATTCGAAAGGAATTACATCCTCCAACCCTGCCCACCTATAATTCCACGTCCATGACAAAGTTATAAAATGATCATGATAAGTTGTGAAATACCATGATTTCGTCGTTCACATTGCCCTAAGTATTTGTATTTCTCTCCTTTTTCAGCTTTTGATTGCAAATTTTCTTTGGAACCCCCTTAAATTATGCAACGTATCAATGAGTCTAAAAGAAAGAAAAAAGGGAAAATTATGGAAAAGCTCCCACGTGTTGGAGGGGAACACCCCATCCCACACCCTCCACCCGTTCTGTTCTCTCCATAGACCTTGATAGCACATATAGTAAAGACTCATAGATGGAAAATGAGGTAACAATTTGATATTTTTACTCTTTTATTCGAAAATTTTCCAAATATTCCCAAAGTGTGCAACAGATGAATGAATTTTAGGTCTGAAAAAGCAAAAGTTTCCTCATGTAGCCACTCCAACCCCCCCCCCCCCCCCGTCATTGCAGCACCCGGCAGCAACATCAGGAGAATGGCATGACGATTAAATGCAAGCGAGCGAAGCGAGCGAGCTTGAAAATTTTGACATTTTACAGTCCAAAAACTGCCGTTTGTAGCTGTACTTTTTTCGCTTAGGAAATTAAGGGGGGTGGGGGCGCACCGGGCACAACTGCTGGCAATTACTGGCAGCAACATCAGGAGAATGACACAACGATTAAATGCGAGCAGGGAGGTGTTTCTCTTCCCCACCTCCCTGATGCGAGCGAGCTTGAAAATTTTGACATCTTACAGTCCCAAAACTGCCGTTTAAAGCTATATTTTTTTTCGCTTTGAAAAATAAGGGGGGGGGGAAGCACCGGGCGCAACTGCTGGCAATTACCCGACAGCAACATCAGGAGAATGGCATGACGATTCAATGCGAGCGAGCGAAGCGAGCGAGCTTAATTTTGACATTTTACAGTCCAAAAACTGCCGTTTGTAGCTGTACTTTTTTCGCTTTGGAAATTAAGGGATGGGGGCGCACCGGGCGCAACTGCTGGCAATTACTGGCAGCAACAAATATCTCGTAAACACATTTATGATGTAAGCTGTTGAAATTCAGTCCCAGAAGTGTATACTATTTTTTTTAGGGGGGGGGGGGGGGATCCTCCGTTAACTGAAAGTATCTAGATATCTCCTCCCACCCAAGGAACATTTGCATTTCTTTAAACTGAAGTAACAGACCTGGTGCACAATTTGGATGAAACATTTTGAAATCTGTCAATCTAAAGTGTATTAAGTAGAAATGATTGAACGGAAAGGATATATATGGGAGGGGTTAGGCCTATACCCCTCTTACCCGAGGAAGATTTTGTATTTTCAGAATTGAAATTCAGTCATCTTTGGGTGAAACATTGAGACAGTCTTCTATCAAAAAAAGTAAGAACATTTCCACATCTCGGGAGTTACGAGGAGGAGCAAATTGATCTGTTTTTTCCCCAATACTTTTTAGGGAACCATCCCCCTCCCCTCCATCGACGCCTATGTATACTATGAGGGAGCTTTTGTAAGTGAAAGATCTGCTGCACACTCTTTGATAAATATAAGGAAATAAAACGTCAATCTCAAAAGTGTACAAAGTCTATCGAAAGGAACCAGTAGCTTTTACATATTTATGATTGCAATTCAGCGATCCGGTGCATAATTCTGGGGGTAGTTGTCCAATTTTCCATAAAGAAAGTTCGAGATTTGTCCTCATCTCGGGAATTGCTTGGGGGACAAAATGATTTGTCTCCCCCAACTTCATCCACTGCACACGATTGAACTTTTAAAGCGCTCGGTTTCGCGCGCTTGCGCTTTTTTTTCGGGGGGGGGGGAGATATAATGGTACTTGGCAGAATAACGAAGAACGGTTTCCACAGAAGTCGAGTTGTAGTGGCAAGGTATAGTTACAGCTCTTCATGTAACCCGGGATAACTTGTAACATGCGACAACTAACACACTAGTTTTCCTCTGATCAAAACACTATTGAGAACATATTGAGAACATATATATGTAGTTTTATTCACTTGAATAGATTTATTCCGCGAGATCAGTTTTGTACGTTATGTGTTAAAAACCTTAACATAAAACAGTAACAAAGCAAACAAGGTCAAACAAACAAGCACAGTTTTTTTCTCCGTATGATGTGTCTCTATGACAATCTTTGTGGACTCTAATAACATAATTATGTTCCGTAATTCCAATCGACAATATAGAATATTATCTTTTATGTCTAACCCCATTCCTTTGGAGAGTAAACAATAAACATTATCAGAAACGCAAGGTTATATAAGGACCGTATAGGCGGAGATTGAAAACTTGAAAGTTCATCTCGTATTGAAGGAAATTTTACCTTTTAACTTCAGTTACCTCACAGGAATAGATTAAGCAAACCGAACTTTAATTGAAGGCAACCCAACGTTTACTAACTATAAATCTCGCAACATAGGCCTACATATAAGAGCACTTCTGAAGCCCAGGTCTATCAGATGTTAACATACTGTAGCCTTTGAAAGTTCAAACATAATTGGGCATATGATGCCGACAATTTGAATAATTTCCTGAGATTTTTTCTTAAAGATTCTTTTGAATATTTCATTACCATTTAAACACCATTCATATTTGCAGAAATCAAAATGAGTTCAGCCCTTCCTTTTCGTAGAGATAGTTCTGTTTATTTTGCTCACCTTTTTTCCATCTTTGTCAAGTTAATGGCTTCATATCTGGCCCCTACTAAGCACAATGGCATGATAAGCAACGTTATTTTCCAACAACATAACAGGCTCATAAATACAGTTGTAAAATTCATTCTAGATCGCGGCACACTTCTGGGTTTATACATTCTTACCAACGTGTGAAAATGATTTGGTAAGGTACAATATCCGTTTCAGTACTCAATTCCAAGTAGGTCCTATTCACTGGAAAAAAAAGTGAAAATCTTTTCGCACTATTCTGGCAAACTGTTAGAATGTCTTGCCTTTTCTGTGGGATTGTTTAATTAGGGATTAAAGAATCCATTTTTCTGTTCGTGAGATGAATGTTGCATATCAATAAAATTGGCTGCGAATAAACTTGTCTTATTAATCGATTGATGTATGTTTGTTAACAGGTGAACTTTCTTGTGTTTTTTTCACATCTCCCATGAAAACTAGTTAATCTAGTTCATAGGTCTGAACCATTAATCTAAAGCAATGTTCATTAGATTAAAGGAGGTACTTGCATATGGCAAAATATGGGAATCGACACCCGTTCCTTTTGTTTTTTTCTGGAGGCAAACGAATTATAATATCTGAGCATAATCACTGCCAATATGGAGAGGGTAAATGTGTTGCAATTCCTACGACTGAAACTCGTACAAGGCTGTTAACGAACTCGTTTGTTATCTAGATCTTTGGGTAACTCATGCGGAGCTCGACGTGAGTCGCATCGCGCTCGGCATGGTGCACTCGTTCACGCCTACGTCCATGGCCCTACAGACTGTGTTGCATCAAGGAGGTGGGAAGAGCACCTCCCTGGTTGCATGCAGCTGGTTGCCATCTGGTTGTGTGGCTACACTAGTAGTTCAACATCCGAAGCATGCATTACGGTCGATATTGCTCTACATGCATTGGCGTGCGAGAGAAGTACGCGAGCGCTGCTAGCACTGTTTAGCCGTATGCTCTCGTCACGAGGCGGGCGTGCGAACGTCATGGCTCATGCATACAGTATGTAGCCTATAACCTAGGTGGGGATGCAGCTGGTCTGATACGACGAGACTACGAACAGTGGATGCGCGCGAATACACCGCCTATGATCCAGTTGTTTGTCGTTGTTTTCTTATTTTTGTTGTATGGGTGGCAGTCTTCTTAGACGGAAAAAAAAAAACTGCCACCGATTGTGGCGCCTAGCGGACGCGGTAGATGCGTCCACTGTTCGTAGTCTCGCCGCATCAGATGTATCGCTTGGCAAAGACAATTATCTCGCTGCATCATACGTTTAGCTTAACAGCAAATTACAAAGACAATAACTGCATTCTCCGCCTAGATTATAGGCTATGCAATAATCCATCATGCTGAAATCAATATCACCACATTTCTTTTTTTTTGTTTGTTCCTACATCTTTTTCTTGGGAAAATTTCAGGGGGGGGGGGATATTTGTACAGGCCATCCCCCTCCTTCAAAAGTGGGGGGGGGGGGGGGGAGGGATATATCCCCCCTATCCCCCCGGGATTTACGCCCATGGTGCAGGCTAACAATTTACACCCAGGCAAAGCAACCAGTATCACAGTCAAGTCCAGAGATACACAGAAAAAAGTGTTCGGGACTGAACAATCCTCAAGCTACCAGAGATACACTCACAGTTCAGATTTCAGCATCACAAGTTCAGGTACTTTCAACACACAAACTGGTGTACATGACTCCCAAGTAGATCCTTGTGTTATCCCATGATATCTGTAGTCAAGTGTTCACAAAAGACAGTCAATGTCAGCAAATTGGAGTCAAATTACTCAATTTATACCACCATCGTGCTGCTCTCCCTGTGTTGACTCCCTTATCTAGTGTCTTCTTCCAAACACAACTTAATCAAAATAACATTGTTTATTTAAAGAATAAAACTGAAAATTGCAATCATATTCCATAATGTTCAAGATAACTCTACAAGTTGAAGTTATATAAAACAAACAAAAAGTCATACAGATAAGTTAATGAGCTTGAGAAGAGTAATTCTTTTTGACTATGTGGGCTTATGATGCCCTAATATAATGACCTCATATTTATGTTGTATATACTTAGCACGATTTATCGCTCTTATTTTGAAACATGATGAAACTTCAGTGCCTGGTAGCTTTCTATAAAATATTTTTAAATGAAGTTATCCGGTGTTCCTCTTCCTGATATCTTCATTTTGTTTTTTACCTTGCGTCTTATCTTACAGGCCGGGTCGCTCAATGGAAGAGTCGCTTCACTGTAGCAGAGAATGAGATTTTCGATGAATGGTACAGGAGAGAGATGGCGGGAACAAATATTCCGATTTCTTTCGAATGAATTTTGTGCAACAGTAAATATATTTAAAACAACTCTGAAAAAACCCCGGACGAAATAGCAGCCAGCAGTCGTTAAGATGTGAAGGATGTATTTTCAAAATGGATTGGGACAACCAACCACCGGTATTGCTTGATGGGAGAGAATACAGTCCAATGTTGTGACATTATTTTAATAGGCACTTGATCATACAGAAGGGCGCTGCCAACGAGTGAATGCAAGGGAGCGAAGCGACCGGGGGAGATGTGGCCATGGAGGGAACTTTGACAAATTTTCATGGTGCAATTTGGTGCATACTATTAGATTGTCATGGTTTTATGCACAGCAGCATTACATGGGTTCGGGTTTAGCGAATATTCGGAATGTGAAAGATTTGGAGAATTTTTTTTGTTTGCTTTCTATTTTCTGGATTTAACGATTTCGGTTTTTTTTTCAGGGTGAGACAGTCAGGTGTATTGCGGGAGTTTCACGCTTAATGCGTGAGAGGTGGCAGCCGAATCGTAATGAAAGATAATTGAGTAGTGATAACGTTAATACGTCAATAATGTCAGTACATGAAGTGAACTTACAGCTAAAGTATTGATGAGGATGGATTTAGAGTCTAGCATCGAGACATGCCATTTAATGCCGTTAACCATCACGTCTTTGTTTTTTTGCCTTTCCTTTATAAAGTTGTGTTCTTCTCACAAGACTGTATTTTTTTTTCTTTTTTGCCACCTGAACAAGACAATGTTGATAATATCAAAATCGAGAAAGGGATCGACGATACATTCCATGCGTCATTTCGTATATCATAATTATGAACTTCAAGGACGTTTTCTCGAGTCGGACGACATTTAGACGATCTTTTTTTATGTCCATTTATGAGGTGTAATCACAATCAAAAACAGTTGAATGTGCCTTAATGTATCCATTTTCCCGGTTTCAACATTTCTTGTGATATAAGGTATTTACTTAACGTTATTTTACTTTTACATGTTGATCATCCTGACTTAATGTTAAATTAGTATTGGTATTTGTTAATGTGTGTTAATGCATGCAAACGTCTTTTAAAATATTTGACTCTCTGTAATTAGTATCGATTTTGACTCGATAATCTAATTCTAACGTATATGTGAAACTCACCATCGTAATGCGCTAAAAAAATAAACAGTATGTTATTTTAGATATAGATACCGAAAGTTCACCAAAATGGTCAGTGTGGGAAGTTCTCGCGCGATGCAATGATGCTTGTCGATAAAACCATCCCGGCAGTGTGAGTATCTGGTTACTTTATTCGGGAAGTTGCTCTGCAAGGATTTGGGTATTTTTTTTTTCCTGAATTCATATATTACTGACACCTATTTCATTTCTGTCAAGAGTGGTAGCACGTCCTTCAAGAAAAGTAACGAACCCGAAACATCAAGTTCATTCACTATGAATCCTGTATAGCACCTATCATATTTCACGGAAAAGATATTTTCAGAGAGCGACCAATCTGTGGGAAGGGGAGGGGAAGTTGTGGGAGGGGGTCTACCCTATCCGACGGTAGGGAGCTCTATAGCAATTTTAATCTCTTATGAAACGTATTATGTTATATGAAGTGCCCCCTAAACAGTGGCGTATCTAGGGGGGGGCAAGGGGGGCACGTGCCCCGGGCGCCACTCCTTGGGGGCGCAAAAAAACGAAAAAAAAAACGAAGAAGAAGAAGAAAAGAAAAAAGAAGAAGAAGAAAAAAAAAAAACTCGCCCGGAAGGGGGGGGGGGGGGCAGAAAACCAAATCAAACAAGATAAAAACAAAACATGATGATGACGCGGACAAAATGACAATGTTTATTGTGTTCACACAAGAATTCCATGTTCCGTAAGCTGCGCTCGCTCGCCAAATATATATAAACTAGAAATGTCGCTATGGCGACTGGTATGCCTCCGCCATAATGCATGATTCTCCTAATAGGTCTATAGTACATGTGGACAATGTGTGATTACATTTTCACAAAATTGGCAAAATATTAAAATGACATGTTTGTCACAAATGTATTGAATGTTTACCTTCCTTGACCTATGTTTAATTGGATGAATAGGAGAGCATGTATTTGGGGATTTAAGAACTTTAACTTGACATTGACCATTTCATAAGTTTATGCACTGAGTAATTTTCAAGGTATGGAGAAAAAGCGCAATTTCTGTATTGAACAGTAAATTGTTATCATTTTCATCTGGCCTTTGATTTATAAGAGAATCACTGTCAGGCAGAACATACATTAATTCAGCATGTACTAGGTTTCAAGATAACTTGAGCCACTTCCGAGATATGGAGAAAGAAGTTTAGCGCTTTCACTTGATCTTTGACCTTTTGACCTTTGACGTTCTTGGCAAAAAAAAAAAATCCCAGAGAATCTCTATTGGGTTTTATACATGCATACATCGAGCTTTAAAAAAAAAATCCTGCTGGCATTGCATAAATATAAGGAAAATAGTAAAATTTTGAAGTATTGCCCTTGACCTTTGACCCCTGACCTTTGACCCCATGAACCCTAAATTCCCTAGATAACCACTGCCAGTCAGTAGATGCATATATACTATGTTCCATGAAGATACCTTGAACAATTTCCAAGATACAGAGAAAAAAGTGAAATTTTAACATTTTGCTTGACCTTTTGACCTTTGACCTTTTGACCTCATGACCCCAAACTTTCACCAGAGAATCTTAATTGGGTAGTACATATATACACTAAGTTTCAAGAAAATATCTTCAGGCATTGCATAGATATGGGGGAAATAGTAAAATTTTAAGCATTTGACCTTGACCTTTTGACCTTTGACCTTGAGCATGTGCACCCAAAAGTTGATAGGCACAACTTCACCCCCTAATACACATACATGCCAAGTTTCATTAGGATACCTCAAAAGGTTTTGGTAGTTACCCTGTCCACAAAATTCATTACGGACGGACGGAAGGAAGGACGGACGGACGGACGGAAGGACGGACGGACGGACGGAAAGACGGACGGACGGACGGACAACCCGAAAACATAATGCCTCCGGCACCACTTCGTGGCGGAGGCATAAAAAGAAGGTAAGAACAAAACTTGATGATGACGCGGACAAAATGACAATGTCTAGTGTGTTCACACATGTCATTTAATATTTAGCAGGCAAAATGTTTCACTGAGCAGCGGCTGCAATTTCTTTCGTTCTGAAGCGATCGCCAATTGGATCAAAAGGCGCCAACGGTTTCGAACATACGGGGGGGGGGCGCAAAAAAACCCCATATCAAACAAGATAAGAACAAAACGCAATGATGACGCGGAAATGTACAAATTTCGGCTCACTCGCTCGTACTAATTTAGAGTATTTTAGATTAGACCGTCACTATATCTTGATTAGAATTGTAAGATTTAATGAGCAAAAAATGACAAGTGTTCCATGTTTAGTAAGCTGAAATATAAAAATTTTCGGCTCGCTCGCTGCGCTCACTCGCCAAAATTTATCCAAAAAAAGGAAGAAGAAGATAAGAACAAAACGTGACGACGCGGACAAAATGACAATGTCTATTGTGTTCACACATGTCATTTAGTATTTAGCAGGCAAAATGTTTCACTGAGCAGCGGCTGCAATTTCTTTCGTTCTGAAGGCGATCGCCGATTGGATCAAAAGAGGACCCCAACGGTTTTGAACATACGGGGGGGGGGGGCGCAAAAAAAATCAAAAAAGATAAGAACAAAACGTAATGATGACGCGGAAATATACAAATTTCGGCTTCAGTTTGTTGGTATAAATCGTTATCTATAAGGTCGTCACTATATCTTGATTAGAATTGTAAGATTTAATAAGCAAAAAATGACAAAAATTCCATGTTTTGTAAGCTAAAATACAAAAATTTTCGGCTCGCTCGCTGCGCTCGCTCGCCAAAATTTATATATATTATAAAAAAGAGAGATAAGAACAAAACGTGATGATGACGCAGAAATATACAAATTTCGGCTCACTCGCGCGCACTAATTTAGAGCATTTTTTTTAAAGTCCTCAGTTTGTTGGTATAAATTGTTATCTATAAGGCCGTCACTATATCTTTATTAGAATTGTAAGATTTAATAAGCAAAAAATGACAAGAATTCCATGTTTTGTAAGCTGAAATACAAAAATTTTCGGCTCGCTCGCTGCGCTCGCTCGCCAAAATTTATATGTATATATAAAAAAGAGAGATAAGAACAAAATGTGATGATGACGCAGGAATATACAAATTTCGGCTCACTCGCGCGCACTAATTTAGAGTATTTTTTTTAAGTCCTCAGTTTGTTGGTATAAATCGTTATTTATAAGGCCGTCACTATATCTTGATTAGAATTGTAAGATTTGATAAGCAAAAAAATGGCATGAATTCCATGTTTTGTAAGCTGAAATACAAAAATTTTCGGCTCGCTCGCTGCGCTCGCTCGCCAAAATTTATCAAAATCCCCTACATTTAAATCGCCCTCAAAAGACCCCTTTTAAGTGCTTGAAAAAAGCATATCATGTAGACTTTGTTTAAAGTCCCTACCGGGATGGGGTTGGGGTTGAACACTTTTTCAGAAATTAGGGGCGCAATTTTCGCGCTTGCCCCGGGCGCCGTTTCCCCTCGATACGCCACTGCCCCTAAATATAACATTTTTCATTGTTCTGTCAACAAAACATGTCTCTAAAGTATCTTTTTGTCAAATGACTTCATAACATGGTACTGTTTACATTATATTGATTAAGTTAAGCAGTTGCCACTGTCAATCTCTCCCTCTTCCCCTCCAACCCCTTCTCTAACTCGATATCTTTTTTGCCCTCGTTCCCTTCCTCTTCACCGTTACCATTAAGATGGACGATTCATAAAGTATACTAGAAATTCGAAGAGGCCATGTACCGAAAGTCCCTTCGAAGAGCCCCATATTGTTGTACGGTCAATAAGGGGATGGGATAGTTTTGGTTGAGATGAGCATTCAGGTTTCAACTCATTTCAAGAGTATTACGAACCACTTGTATAAAATATTAAAGAGAATGCCATTCTAAGAGGAATCCAAAGTTTGTTTGATGAAAATTAGTTTTGAAACGGCTCTTATATCCTAAAAAAGAAGAAATCTTATAATAAAAGGTGGGACCCACCTTTATAAGAACCTTTTCTTTCATTTTAATTTTAGATATGTCGGATTTATATCGGACATCTTTATATGAAACCTGGAGCTTAGTTGGAGAGCTTAGCCACGCTTTTACCTGGCCAAGCCTGACGCACCGATGAAAGTCCAAAGCAACGGGGTTTGATTTATCTTTACCCACCAAAAAGTGTACAGGGGTATTGTCGTATGTATATTTCACATTGGAATCATAAACAAGTGATAACATATTGTAATAGTTGAATTGCATCTGGGAGGCTTTGTGAACTTGTTACTGAAATTGTCAGTGATTATGTTTGTTCAGATCGATCAATTGGTATCTAGATAGATATTCCAGTTTTAACTAATATTGTAAGAAAGAGTAAACTCCTACAAGTAAAACAGTGAAAAGTTGATCAAAATCGTATGAAAATTATGGAAGTTATGCCATTGTGAAGGCTTGCTTGCTCTTGATAGAATATGCAATGATGAAGCTGATTATGTCATTACCTCACAGTTATCTAAACAGTTGATTGTTTCCAAGACACAAAAACAAAATGTGAAAAAATTCTTGGCTGAATACATTTAGAATGATGATCAGTATGATATATCAGAGTTTGAAAGTGAGGTGTAATTGCGTTTAATAAGAAAACTACGAATTTCTTGACTCTATGTGGGTATACGTACTGCATGGTAAATTGTTAGTGATGACATCATCAATTCACTCTTTGCATATTGATCTTGACTTCTGAAAAACTGGGGAAAACTGGGGAAAAGTTCACAGTTTCATAGCTTCCCTAATTTTCATTGGACTTTGATCAAACTTTGCACTATTGTGCTAGCAAGATTTTACTCTTGTTTTTAAGTTTACTTTTTTCAATTCTCTTAAATTCAGATCTGTTTTCATATTTCGTCATTTGCTGGGGATTTCCCCTTTTTGATAGAGTAATGTATTCTGATCAACAGATACAGACAAGTGATGATTCAAAAATTCATTTTCGTGATTTTGTTCAATATCGCAAATTTCTTCACTCTCTTTAATGATTATGGTTCTCATTTTGTACTGTCATTTATTGCAGACATCAACTCTTTTGACAACATAAACATGAAGTTCAAGGAATCTATTTGAATCGGACGTATTCCATTATATATCGTCATGATCGTATTTAAAGTGTTTAAAACATCTGTAATGCTGGATTACGACGCCCTAAAGACAGATGTCCTGATCTGTATGTTCATTTTGACGACAGTGTTTAAGAATTTCTATAACACGTAAATATGACATCTAGACGTTATAACTCACTCCTTAAATCTACGTCAAAACGACTTCAAAATATAACGCCTAAATGGCGACTTTTGTTCAAGCAAGTATGCGCCTTGAAGACGTAACTACATGATGTCAAAGCAACAACAGCAACAGCAGCAGCAGCAACATAATCAACAACAACAACAACAACTCCGTGAATATGTCTTTATGATGTCTGTCCGGTATCAGGTCAATATTCTCAATCACATCACAAACAAAAAGCTAGTGAAATTATAATACGTTTTACTACGACGCTTGACAATCAAAACTTTTAGATATTATGTTTTTTTTTATTTCCATCGTCAAATTTTCACAGACAAAAGAATGCTTCGGTGATAGTACAAATATATTCATATGGCATCAACCAATGAAGATCATACAATGAAATAAATAAAAGATCATAGCAGGCATGAATGTGCAAAGTAAGTCTTATGATACTCTACATGAATAATAAATAACAATATACAAATAATGAACCAAGTGAGTGTATTGACATACAAAAACTGGATAACATTATGTTCAAACTACTAGTACCTTAAAGGAGGTCATCCCACAACACCGACACTCATGAGTCATACGGCCCACGAGTTCGACATTGAAAAGAGGTCAATGAGTTATATAGCTCACGAGTCATACAGCCTTTGAGTTCGAGACTAGGTAAAACTGTTCACGAGTTCGACAGATACAACACGGGGCTTAATGTGTCGATCTCGTGGGCCTTGTTAGCTTAGTGTCGAACACGATGTATAACTCGTGAGCTGTATAACTCATGGGTTTAATAAGTCGTGAACTCTATGACTCGTGGGCTGCATGACTCGTGGGTGTCGGTCTCGTGACGTGCATCCCCATAAAGTAGCACAGACAGAGTGTATAAAAGTGTTGCAAAATAGCGCAGCTCTTGAAACAGCTTTTTCATGGGAGAGTGCTAGAAAAGTGGTTACAGAAAGGTTTATCTCTATATACATTTGTTTTTATATTTCTTTATTCTATTCATCAGAAAAACGAGAGCATTGCCATTTTAACAATTTTTATTGCATATCAGAATCAATTCGCGATAACGGTAGAAGTAAAAGACGTCTGACCCTACTTTTTTGAAAAGTGAATCACGAACACCATTAATAAACTCTTTTGCCGAATATCGTAGAAGAGTTGAGTGTTTGTATGGTCAGCAGAATGAGCTTTAACCCTTCTCTGCTTTAGCAATCACTCGTTCGTTGCTATCGATTAGTTTGGCAGAAACGGGTTATTTAGATTCCACCTTTCTTTTTAACAAGTGCCGGTACATTACCAATCAGTTCATTCGGCAGAAGGGCGTATCTCCAAATTTTAAGGAAAATATCAACAGTCTGAGACCAATTTCCTTCGCGTTTTCGTTATGGGAAATAAGTAAGGTATAATTAAGCCTTTATATCAAAGAGAATCACGGCCGTGGAAATAAAAGTAATATGTCAGTGTGTACTCGGAACTATCTTTCGGTGTAACGCTGATCATTGTTGACGTAACAACATTTATATGAATCTAGACCAAACCAGAGAGTTGACATTAAGACCTTATATATTGATGAAATGAAGATCAGAATTCTCTGAACACATTGTGAGTAAATGTGCTTTTTGACTAGTTCTAACTGAAGCTGATCCAACATGATAGAAACTTCCGACTGTCAAACAACTTTTGAAATATCTTCGGCGATACCGTAGCCGATTGATTTTTGCTGCAGCAGACAATTCAAACCATGTTCGTTTGACACAGTGAGATATATGTTTTATATTCCACACTTCTCGGTATCATTGCAAGATTACACCCTCTAAAATCTTGCAAAAACACAGTCAAAGTCTGTTTTCGTATCTCACTATCAACATTACCCTGAAAAGAAGATCAATGACTAATAGATACCGCTGTACTTTTAATTATTTCCCTCAGCAGTTATGATGCGTTATTTTGTGAAACAAATCTGTGAAAATTAGGCCCCGAGCAGTTTACCAGACAAAACCAAAATATTTAAATTCTAAGTGTCCTGAGATGAATACTATTAAGTAAAGACACTTGACCAAACGACACACGGCCCACTAAACGAAATCAGAACATTCCATGAAATTGGCAAACAGGGACTTGGCAGTTTGGTAAAATAGGCAAAGGTAAATTGTTATTGGCTACTTGAATAAATGATTGCTAGCTATTGTTAAAAGTTGATGTTTGGGAGCTAAAATGAATGAAATTAAGGAGTCCTTTTAGTATTGTTCTAAAATCTTTTTAAACCCCTCACAAATGATGAAATTGATACAGAAACATTTGCAATTTATTATGATTTATATCATAGATAAAATTTCATGTAAAATCAAGAGACTGAACTTCACTATTGTCTTTTTGCTTTTCCCAAAATAGTTGAGGTTCAAAATGTACATTTTTTTTTCTCTCTCTCTCTCAAAAAAGATAAATGTACAATCAGCACCCTCACAATTCTACATATGGACGAACGAAAACCTACAGCCGTTAAAGGGATGTTTGTTTGCGTCTCTATTTAATGCATGTGTGTACATTGATAGCTATGATTATCATTCTGAAGTGATACAGTTTGATAAAGTGCCTTATTTTCTATTTCCATTTCAATAAGGGGCTGTATATTTGAAGCGTTTGTTTGCGAAAACCGATAAGTCCATATTTGCCAAACGGAGATATTTGCGATTAAAGGACAAGAAAAATAAAGAGAATAATAAGAAAATTTTTGCTTCTTTTGACCATAACTTAAAAATGTACCTTTATATGTAGTGACCAATATATCCTTTAAAAGGTATTATTTTGTACTTTATTACACAGACCGTACTTCAAAATCTTCAAAAATGGACTTATCGGTTTTTGCAAACAAACTCTTCATTTGTTGTACGTTTGTATATTATGTATATTTTATTGTTACTAGTTATCAATGAGTAAAATTGATTTTATTTTTTCTTATACAATCATGTTTTACAATGAGATACATTATAAAGTAGCATTTTGATTACTTTTATTTTTCATGTTTTGAATCAATCATTATCAAATCAAGTAACAAGGTCCACTTAGATGAAAACTATCCATACATATTTTTTTTTTCCACACAAAGAATGCAATGCGTAGTGCAAAAGGACAAATATTGCCATACTGAGTTGCAGTCATTACCGACCGGGTTAGTATAATAACAACAACAACATTAATATAATGTTTTGTCAATCAGTAAATCATTCTTAACAGCTGACTTCGTTCATGCCACAAAACTCTCTTACATTTGAAGTCAACTCCGCGAGCAAATTTCTGTATCTTTGAAGAAGTTCTCTTACAGTAACTTGGCAACTTTGGATGTCACTTGGCGTACTTGGTGGATCTTGAGTCGTCAACACAATGCCCTGGATGTCACTTGGTGTGCTTAGGGGTACTTGCGTCGTCAACAGAACGCACTATGTAAATGATTGCAGAGAAATGCAAACAAGAATACGTAATTTTTTTCAGTTTACTCAAATGATTCAAATTTTCAGATAGAGAGAGAGAGAGAGAGAGAGAGAGACTTTGTGTATAGATTTAACATATTGAACAGCAAAAGCTTTGCACTTGAAAGGACAAATTGACAAATGAAATACACAAAATCAACTTTGGACATTCTTGCAACGAGGTTTACTCACCGTTTTGTACTTTTCGAGCTCTTCGAGCTTTTCGACGGTTAGCATGATACGAAAGACGTACTTCATTTCTATGCCAGCATTTTTCAGGATCTCACGGTATCTTCTGAGCATGGATATCTTTTCCACCAATCCAGAACGAACTTGCTCATCCTTGACGGTACCATTGGACGGTAGCACATTAGAGGAAAAAAGGGGTAGGAAAAAGTTATTTGCTTGATGGTATGGTTGATCGAAAACAAAGATTAGAGTAATACCAGAACTGCACCTGCTGCCCTGCAAGTTCTCATGTCTGTAATGTTTACCTCTGATGAATTTCACGTCAGACATAAAAAACTGTGTCCATTCTAAGCAACCATTGTTTAAAATTACGAACTTTACAACTTGAAGACGTTTCCGCACCCCGCGGGAAAAACAAAACAAAACATCAAAGGTTTTTGTTAGAATTTTAGAAAGCAGTGAAAAAATTCGTGCTAACAATGGTTTCTTAACAATGGCGAAGATAACATAAGCATGGACACTATTGTACAACATTTTAAAACGAGAATAAATTCTGGAGCTGCTCACTTTAATTGCCTGAAAGGAAAAATTGCAACAGGTGGTTTCTTCTCAGATCCTTTTAGTATCTTTTGTAGATGTGCAGATAAAAATTATACCGATCAAAATGTCCATTGAAATAAGAAGATGAAATCAATTTTGTAAAGTAGGGTCCAACATTATGTTCGAAGACATCAAGATTTACAAGAAATGCAATTTGCTGTTTCTGATATATTACCGAAGCGTTCGTTGGTTGGTTGAGTAGTGTAGGATAACATTCTGGAAGATCGATGGTTGATTTGTTGGCAGAAAGATACAGGGTCTGTGAAAGAAAACGTGAAAAGCAAGGACAAGACTTTACTCACGCGTCTAACCGCATGCATGCGTCATGGCGGCAGCTATATCTTACATGATTTTATTTGTAACATGCACTGATTAAACAGCAGGGATCCAATATTTGGCGTCCATAATCACCACAACATGCGCATCTGATCCTAATGACAGAAAAGTACAAGTCATTTGAAAGTTACACCGTGTAATGCAAGACGCCTTGTTCACAGTTACAAACGAATTCATCAACCACGACTTGCATCTTATAGTAGGCCTACAAAATGTTCGTAGCAAACAATGAAAGGGCAAGAGAACATTAGTAATGTTTTTGCACATGTTTACACTGCGTTATTCATCCTCACCTGAGCATCGTCTCTTAATGTTTTCATTATGTCATGTATCCTGCACGTGTTTATTGCCATACCCTCAGTCGACAATGCACACAGGGAAAGTGCTCCGAGGATCGTCAGTACTGCAACAAACAACGAAGGTATTGTTTACAATTGGGAGCAGAGATTTAGGAAATGTTCGAGTGATCATAGCATTTTGAAGCAAATGTGTAGGATATTTGTGTCATATAGGACATATAGGATGTGAAGGACATTTTGTATAATATAAACATTTCGAAATGAAGCCTAAAATCAAAAGATACTAGTATTTTTTTAGTAAACCATATAACTGTTGACATTTAAGTCTATACATTAGTCTCGCTTATTAAAACTGTCATTTTGTATTTGTTAACAATACTTGTCATTGACTACACTGTTTAACATCCTAACATTGTTTTTTTATCCCTAACTCTCATGTTAGAGGCACTGAAGCTGGCGTTTTGTTTCTTCAGCAATGTAAATAATGCCTTTCAGTGATAAAGTGTCACATTTCCTGCAATGTCTTCATTTTTCTCAGGTACAGGCGCATACGTCATGTACGTATGTGTTAATACTATCTTGTCCTAAAATACGTCGGGATAGAGAGGAATGTTTATACATTCTTTAAGTTCTTTGCTACCATGAACAACTATTGCTTGTGCTTCTGTACGCATGGAAACGTTTAGGAAACAGATATGTGATGATTACGTGTCTTTTATTATTACAAGGAAGACTTTTAAGAAAACTTTATTTCTCTCAATTCAATTCAATTCAATTCATCTGAATTTCTTCAGATTTTTTTGTTTAATCTATTACGTGCATACGTTATTTTTTCAATTTTTAATTTCTTATTCATAACTATTGTTACTATGTTATATATATATATATATATATATATATATCATTATCATTACATTATAAAGTCTACACTACCCCTAGATACACACACAAATACATATCATAATACATAATAACTATATACTTATATATATATATATATATATATATGTACATATACATATATACATATATATATATATATATATAACAACTGTGGTTTGCGTAATAGCTAACATTCCTGTTTCATACCCATTCATTTTCTTTTACCTCGAATCCTATGACAGATTTAAAAAAAAAACAAGTTCAAGTTTTTCAAAGATATAATTCAAGCGTTATTACATACTTGCACAATATAATTTGGCCTCCTCTAACTTTGTTAATTTTGCCCTTTCCCCTGGCTAATTTTGGTTTTTGTACACTTCTCCCACACTTGTAGTACAGATTATGAACACGATGAACAATCTTTTTACCAAAACAATTTGTATACAAAATTAGATACAAACAAAAAATACAAAATCGAAATACATTTGCTTACCAAATCGCGTTATGGCCATTGCAATGTGGAAGAGAATAGCTTGAAAGAAAAAAATGTCTTGAAATTAAGTCTCTTGAAATCTCTCAGCCTGTTCGTGATGAAGGTCTTGCTTTTGTCGATCAGATTTATGTAGATAAACGGGTCTAGAATTCTCTTTTATATCAAAGAATTTCTGAATTATTCTATTTTTACGCCCTCACATACCGTTAAATATGTAATGGATTCACTTCCGTATATACTTGCCAAGTGTAAACTGTCATCCGGGATGACATTGTACGACCCACGCATTCACTTCATATTCATAAATAGTTTTTCCATTTCCTGTAGTGCTTTCCTCGAATTTTGATTTTACATCATAATTTGTATCTTCGCAACTACAATAAGCATCCGTTTGATAAAGTCTATATTTGTAGGCCTGTTCTTCAGTTTTTCAACACCTAGAACATTTACATGTGTGTTTGTGTGTGTGTGTGTGTGAAAAGTTTATTGTTTTTATATGTTCAGTCACATATTGTGTGCTTCTGTCACCATCTTTTGACAGTAATAATTCCACTTACACTGTTTTTGCATTTGAATTTTTTAATCTCCGTTGTAATAGAGTGCTTTCTCCTAATCACTTACAAAATCCCATACCTTACATTGCAAATAATTTTAAAGAATATACGTGTAGTTTAATTATTGTTCAGTTCGCTCAGGCCTACATGCAAAATTTTGTGTATCTGCTACATTCCTATTTTTCGGTATATAGGGAACCTAAAAGAAATATAGTCTGAAATAACTACTTTAACAAAGTTAAATGTATAGGCCTACATATTATTTTCATGACTTAAATGTATACATATAAATGTATACCGAGGGCTGTGAGTTGGCTCAGTCGGTAGCGCGTCTGCCTCACGATCATGCGGCCCGGGTTCGAACCCGAGTCTGGACTGAGCAATGTTGTGTGTAAGCATACTGTCCCCTCTATCAAGAGGAAAAACACTCTGTTCCTCGGATAGGACATAAAATGAAGGTCCCGTGTATAAGAGAGTAACAACTCATGCACGAAAAAGATCCCGCTTCATTCATTCATCGCAAAGTGCGGGGATTTTAACCCGCTGAAGTGGTCCCACCTCACATCCAACTGGACCACATTGAAGATGAGCTTAACGTAGCTGAATATGGGCTATCCAGCCATCTCTCAGATGGAAAATGAACAAACAAACATGAATAAAAGAAAAATACCACTTCCTTGAAAGAAATAGGCATTGACTAAAAACAAACAAACAAACACTTTATCTTCACTAACTTTTTAAAGGGTTTGCGCTGGGCGGTCATTAACTGTACATGACGTTGTATTTGTGTTCCTCTGCATGATTATAAAGGTCACTATTGCGAAATATCTTTACCATTAAATCAAGTTGTATGCTTTGCAACTGCAGATCACCCGAGCAAATTTGGTCTTGAAAAAACAAACAGAACCAGAAACGAAAAAAAAAAACCCCACAAAACAACAACAAACAAACCAACAACCCCGAAATGCTTTATTTTCCCTTCAAGACGGAAAACTGTTTTATTTCTTTAAATATTCAACAAAAGACTGAATGTGATACATATAATATATGATACATATATAGAATATATATATATGATGTCATCTTGAGTGATTGAATTACACAAAGTTGCCACATATAGAAATATGGTGAGATTTCTTGCAGAGGAGTTTAATGATCACGACTATGACGGAGTGAGGAAATAATTTGTTCTCTCATGACAGCGCTTTTATACATTTGAAGCTATCGGATAGCAGGATCTATTTCCGGAATGGTAAATTTTTATCAAGATGCAAGCTTTTCCGTGTTATTTGCAGAATGAAAAAAGTCATCGTACATTTGCTAACGATCTTCGAGGAAAAATTTTCATATTTGTCTTGTTTTCTTTGGGAGATTGATCAATGTTATATCTAAAGAATTGTTTCTAATCTTCTTTAAATCACTTGTTTATTCTGTAGTAAATTAAGGAAATTTTAGTTGATCTTGATAGTTTGTTCTTTGTGCTAAAGAAACGTTTCCCCTTGAGTTTCATGGCATTTTGTGTGTCCCTAAAAATTTAAATCGTGAATGTAGTATATGAAAGGAAGATGAAATACACACATTACTCAGTATTCTATAATGTTCTAACGTAAGATTAAACATGGGGTCAGACATAATCGAATCACATAGGTGTAAATATCAGGAATGCAATATGTTTCAATCTTTCTCCTCTATAGTATATTCTTACAGATTGAAAACAAAGGAAAATAAACCAGAAACAAAGAGAAAACGTCTTTTGGTTTTAGTCGAGTAACAACTCGAGAGAATCAATCCAGAATTTCCACAGCAAAAGCAACGAACTAATCGTAGAACAACTAACTGGAGATCTTCGATTATTACTTTAGAATAATTTTATAACGATCGCAATATGAACGGCCCAGCCGTTGCAGACAGCAAATTGTTCACAATCTATAGAACCTGAAGTGCGTAATGCCTAGCAAGCAGGGAAGTCACTGACGTGCTAAGTAACCTGATGCAACTCGTAAGTACAATTTTATTAAACTTTAATCGGTGTATGAAACATCTCATAAGTAGGTGCAGTGGTGGATTAAGACATTCCGTAAAGGGGAGGCGCCTTTTAGAAATACAACAATAAAAGATGGGGGGGGGGGAAACGCATGCTCCCCCATTTTTTCTTTTATTTTAAAAGATCCGCTAATGTAGATGAACAGGAGAGAGAACACGATCAACCAAGTGGAATTTCATTTTTATTTCAATAGATATATTAAACAGATATAGACTGTTCTTGTTGTGGGCGTTGATAAAACCCGCGAAACCGGTCCATATCCTTGTATTACACATACTGTTCCTGTTCCTTTTCCCCATTGAGGTTTATGGTATTTTGACGCAATCTGTTTTTTGTTGAGATACTTAATGTATGGCGTTTTTGTTTTTAGTTTTTACCCCTCATAGTTTTCCCGAGTTGCTTTGCCTTCCTTTGCTGCATCACTCCATTCAATTACCTGATTCTTTGGGTGCTGATCGTTATTCCGAAGGTTCGCTATTCCGAAGGGTCGTTATTCCGAAGGGTCGTTATTCCGAAGGGTCGTTAATCCGAAACACGCAATTCCCTATACTTAGAGGTTCGTTAATCCGAAAATGAAAAAGGGTTCATTAATCCGAAAATTTGTGGCATTATTCCGAAGGTTCGTTATCCCGAAGATTGGTTAATCCGAAAATGAAATTCGGAACAATGAACCTTCGGAATAACGAATCTTAGGAATAAAGAGCCTTCGGAATAACGAACCTTCGGAATAACGAGCTGTAACCTCTTCTTTCAGTGTTTGGTTTCGACTGCTAGTTTTGTCAGTCCTTACATCTGATGGTGCTGTTCAATTTCGTTTGAGAACCAGGGATTCAGGATTGCACTATTGCGAGAACTCACTGTGGTTTCATCCGATAATTTGAACTACGTGGCAATGATATTTACACCTATGTGATTCGATGATGTCTGACCCCATGTTTAAAGCCAAATGATGAATTTTCGTTATTTCGAAAATGAAAATAAAATACGTTATTCCGATTTTTTTTTTCCTGAATACAAAAATTCCACATACCTAGTTAATCTTTAAGCCGAAAATGACAGGGGTTTCGCGTATTTGAACACTTTGGTCTTATTTCTAAATGTTCGTTAATCCGAAAATGAAATAATGTTCGTTATTCATAAGGTTCGTTCACACCCCCCCCCAAAAAAAAAAGAAAAGAAAAAGAAAAAAAAAAGAAGAACGGAAACTTGTGATTATCCTTGACTTGTGATTATACTCCTGTTTAATATTGTAAGTGTTTTCCTATAGACTCGACACTAATTGAATGTCCCAATTGAAAATGAAATTAAACTGCAATGCCCAGAATATTCAAGTGGTACTGTTTGTAAAATGCAAAATACATTTTAAGAGATGAGAGTTGTGAAGTATGTTAAATTCAAAACCCTCTTTAAAGGGTATATGACTAGTAACTGATCAGTGGGAATCAGTGGGAATGCTGGGGCGGGGATGAGTGTTCCAATTCTTGTGGGATTCATTCAAAAGTACATTATATATCTATTGTTGTGTGAAAATTATTTGCTTCAGAACGGTCTCATATCCAAGAAATGTGCAGTTTGATGTCCCGTCACTGTACAGGCATGCTAACCTGGAAACATTAAACTGCACATTACTTGAATATGAGACCATTCTGACGCAAATAATTTTCACACAACAAAAGTATGATGGCTGTGCCTCTCATATCATTTTAATTTAAGTCCATTTAAACGTGATTATGTAAGGATGGACCAAAAAGAAGTTTGTTCATTGCAACAGATAGCCGCCACAAAGCCATAAACAAACTCTGGTCCTTCCACAAGATGCACGATTACTCAGGCACGTACAAATAGCCCTCCAGGAAACAGTTTGAAGGCCACCACCCCTCCGCCGCTCTTTTGCAGCGAGAGTCGTTAGAACGTTAAGTATCAAACCAGAAATACGAATTACATTGAACTGCCTTGTGTCCCCCCCCCCCCCTCCCGAAATACTTTTCAGATGACCTCCTACATTAGATTTTAATGACTTTTTATGTGGTTGTGGTTCAATATTTGTGAAATTTTGAACGATTACAGCTTAATGTATCTTCTTATGTATGGCACACAGACACACAGACACACACACACGCACGCACATACACAAATCAGAAAATATGTTACGCTTGGGTGTTAGTACTGGGTCATCCCACGAGACCGACACCCATGAGTCATACAGCCCATGAGTTATACGGCTCACGAGTCATACAGCCCATGAGTTCGACACTACGCACAAAAGGCTCACTTAAACCAAAGAAAGCCCACGAGCTCGACAGTAGACAATAAATGCTCACAAGACCGACGATACACAGAAGAGGCTCACGAGACCGACACTAGACAAAGAAGGCTCACGAGACCGACAATTGGCAAAGAAGGCTCACAAGACCGACAGGATGAACAGCGCCATCTACATGTCAATTACCTGTACAGGGTGTTCCTTGAAGGGGAAAATTATATCATGGGGGTGCATTTTCGTCACGCTATCGAGCGAGAGATTGTAACTAGTTGAACAGCCCATCTATTTAATTATCAACGACACTAAGTAACTATGTATTTTATCTTTTATCATCATTATGGCTTTTAGAGGGATGTTCTGGGAGCGACATTGTTACCAATTTATTTATTTTTTTAAAATAGAATTGTCCTGTTCTTTTAGATACCATCGTACTATTTTTGATTGACTGTCTCAATTCTACAGTGGACAGGATGTAAGTTTTTTTTTTGCCCTTTTCTTCCTCGCTTCATTAATTAAGTAGCAGGCCCGTAGCCGGGGGGGGGGGGGGGGGGGGGGGGTGCGTCGGGTGCGTACGCACCCCCCCCCCCCAATTCTGAAAGGTCCACTTTTTCATAATAACGGTTTTTAGCAATTCTCAAGATAACAATCCAAATAAATATAAAGACACATTATATGCTACGTAAATGTGGAAGAGTACGTTTAACAATGTTAAAAATAATTATACGAAACCCTTTTGTTGTATGAACCATCGGATCGTCCCCATGCACACAAGCACAAATGTTATGTATCAATTTGTGCGAGCTATTATTATATTGGCACTGCATGCCATGGCCCTTGGCGCGTGTGACCGGTGTTTTTTTTTTTCCACTGGCCGCCCGAGTACGTGCGATTCGTGGATGACATTGAGGTTGACACGTGCATTTTTTCACAGGAACAGAGGTAAGTGGATGAAAATCTAATAGCCTCACGTTTACATATATGATGAAAATTAAAGAAATTTCCTCGAAATTACTATAATCGAAAACCTGAGACATTTTATATCTACGTCTCACAAAGATATAGTACATGTATATATAAGTACATGTTGGCATGATAATGTCTGGGGATAGATTATTATGTCAACTATTTTCCATCGTGAATGCATGCTCCAATCAAATTGTGAAAAGGTGGTCATGAATTAGCATTTCTTACGAACGATCAGGAGAGACAAAACAAAATGAAAGGCCTGTCTTACTCCAGTTCTCTTGTAACACTCATTGGGCCATTATGCATGCCTAACGAATTATAATAGCTGCTTTTTCTAGCCCTTTTGCTAGTACCAACATTCGAGAAAAGATCATCTATCAAATAACTGTACGATCTCCGTGCATAATCTAATGCTTTTAAACACACACTTATTCATATTTTTCATAAAAAACACAGGTAATGAGCCGGATTGGGGTAAAATTCTCACTTACAGCTTTGTAGAAGTCTGAGTTAACAGTATCACACAGTACTTCCAGACGTATTAGTACAAACGATTTCTTGAGCCTGCACCGTTTCAGGCTCTGTTCTGGATACAGCGGTAGAAACTCATTCTTTTTTGTCGTTTATTTTATCATTATTTACTAATCTCTTTTCTAACTTAAGGTAGCGGATTTTTTGCAGGCCAAATTCGGAAATGTAGTGTTGATTATTACTTATACATTTTCTCATGTTGTGACAGTTCTATTGGTTCTCATTTTAAAGTGAGCCAAAACCTAAGAACATTCTCACTTATAATTTCCAAAGAGTATTATGCAGGCACGCAAACTCATTTTAGTTGTATTTCATTTAAATGTAATGGGCAAGAGGGTATGAGAGAGAATGGAAAGTGCTGAGCTATGAAGTAAAATGGTAAAGTAAAAAGTTTGTCAGATAGTATTACAAAAGAAACTCATTGTTTTTTGTTTGCTTATTTTATCATTATTTACTTATCTCTCTTCTAACTTAAAGGTAGTGGATCTCTTTGCAGCCCAAATTCGAAAATGCCTAGAGACAGCTAGTAACCAAATATGCTACTATAATTTAATAAATAAGAAATAACCATTCCAGTATGTATCTTAGTGTGCACAGTAAGACAGATCAAATCAAATAGGAAAACATCTGAGCACTAAGCCTGAGGTCTGAATTTGCACTCAACTTCTTCCAATGGCTAACGGATGTTTAATTTTTGAATTTCACTGACCTCCAAATTTCACAAAGAAAACCTTCTTAGCATGATGGTTAATATGACATTTGACTGATATTGGAGATGTTTGCGAATCGGATCTACTACCTTTAATATCATTAAATCTAAAATGATTATTTGAAAGTTCGGAAATGCTGGAAATATCCTACCACAAGGAGGCAAAATATAAATGGTTCACATTTACAATTCATTTTGTTTTAAAAATTTTCTTATTTATTTTCGTTTTTGACAAACTCGCATACCAACGGCTGATATGCTGTATAGTAAAGTGATTGTTTCATCTTCCAAACAGCATCCAATGGGATGGAAAACTCCAACTGAAAGGTGGACACCGTGACCATACTCGCTAAAGAAAACGCGTAATAGGGGTCGTTTTTTTCTCACGGATTAGATGGAAAGTGTGATGTACGAGCGTATATAATCAAAGGGTATCAAAAAGGCCGAAATTTGGGAAAATGGTATATTGTTCAATCATGATGAAGTACTTCTTCAGGGTGCAGGAAACATTTAAGGAATACTTGTTTTTAAGGCCCGAAAAAATCATATGATCATTACTCATTTAGGGGCCATTTTGAAAGTCCATGTATGAACATGGTGTCCACCTTTTAATTGTCGCAAGAAGGAGTAGAATTTATTTCTAGTGCACTCAAGTATGGAATGCTGAATTGCGATGCTCTCTCTCGTGAATCCCGGCAGGGGCGGATTCCACTGGCACCCCACCATCCAGGACTGGCTGCGGGACAGTATCAAAGGACCGTTTTGTTAATTAACGCAATCCCCCCTTCCTTTAAAATCCTGGCTTCAGGCCTGCTAACGCGGGTATACAATAGAAAAAATAGAAGTTAAAACAACGCCAGGAAAATCACTATTCTCAATTTTGCGGCGCGCTACGCGCGCAGAGTCTCGAACACAATTAAACTTTGCAACTTCCTGGCAAAATGAGTTTTTACTATTTCCTAGATGAAATACTGTAACGCGATTGCATGCAACAGACAAAAATACAAATTTCCTCGAGACTTTAAAACGTCATTAAAACAGTCAAAATTCACAATTTGCGGCGCGCTTCGCAGGCAAATTCTTATACAACTTTTGTAGTTCGGTCGTCCAAAGAATATATATATATATATATATATATACATATATATATATATATATATATATATATATATATATATATTGTGTGTGTGTGTGTGTGTGTGTCATCATTGGTATTGGTACCGAAGGTCCGTTTTTTTAGTGACCGCACCCCCCTTGAAAAATCCTGGCTACGGGCCTGAGTAGGCCTAGGCTTTACTGGATATCCTATCCACCTGCTTATACCCGCCTGCTTAGAGTTCAATCTGTATTTTGTTTTCCTATAACTATAATGTATGACATTTCAAAGGAAGAACACGTTTCATATCGCAGCGATTCACCTCGTTTTGCAGCCTGTTTTTGTAAAATTATTCTCTTGAAAACGGTACATTTTCATGAAATAGAATAGCTGTTTTCATAAATGCATCTCCTTTTTCCGACTCCGTAAAGCTACTTTAGTAGAAGATTATATCTTTTTCTGTGAATTTGTACTAAATCAGCATCTTTGCAGATGTCTAGTCTATACTCCCCTTTCATATCATGTAAAGCAATTGTGCACTGCAACATTGACCATTTAGTAAAATATTTTCTAGTAAACATCGATCCACACCTGGGTATTATTCTAGTGGGTTGATCTGAATGTCCACATCATTTTATCTTTTTTTTTCCCTATTAAGCAGGTGTATACCGGTACAGTATATGTTTTGCGGAATGGGAAACGGGGTTGTTTTGGCATTTTCGAAATTAATAAATTTACTGAATTCTGTTTTTTTTTTTCACAAACACTCAAACACACAAATACAATTAAAAATCTATAACGGTTCAGTACAAATATATTGACGGGTTGATTCCCTACACTCAAAAAAAAAAAAAAAAAAAAAAAGGTTCTCAAATGGTTCTCGTCGGCTCCGAAATGGTTCTCATCAGATGACTTCCTCAAGATGGTCCCGATGAGCACCTATTACTGGTTACCAATTGAAATGTTCGTCAACATTTGCTAGTATGTGACCCAGTCCCCGAGTGTTATTTGTGGTACTCCTGCAGGTCAAAGAATATCTTTAGGTCCACATTCATTTTCCCCTTGCTATAAGTAAGCCTATATGAATGCCAGATGTAAGAATCATCAAAAATTTGTTCGACTCTGAGAAGAAGAAAGAATCAATATCGTGTGTGTTTCTACTGCTGTGATAATGAAAAGTACATGTTGTTTTTATCATAGACTTCTCTTAGCTGCGTGCCAACTGACAGTTGCCACCATCCAGTTTTGCCGCTCGATGGGGGGGGGGGGGGGGGGGGGGAACGAGGCATTTCATGATGCTTTTCGTCAGACATTTCGTAGGACAAACTGTTAAAAGCTACTGAAATCCTTCCATCTGATTGGCTGAGAGCAGTTTTGTCCGACAGAGTTGTCGGACAAAATGCTTCATGAAATGCCCCCAGATACTGCGTACGCACAAACGTACACGTACTGCACTGCATACTAGTAGGCCTATTGCACCACCGCATGATAATCTTGTGCGGCTATGTAGCCCTGCGCTGCATGCCTGCCGATGCAAACCTTTTTGTTATACCCCCATCTCACTAGATGGCGATTCCGCTATACGATCATCAAAAATCGTTCAAGCGCGGCGGATCGTGGCTTGATCGCTTTAAATCTTCTCCATCGTATCTTGAGCGGTTCAGAAGCGCGGAGGATCGCCACCATCGCCATGGTCGGCGACCTCACTACGGAAGTTTTGAACATGTCCAATCGCCGTGGTTTTAGAGCGCATTACCATCGCCTCACGAGCACATTAATAGCGCCACATTCGTAGCTTTGACGGGGTAGCATCGCGCAAAGCGTAACTCAAAAGCGCATCAAAAGCATGAACGATAGAAAGTGATGCACAGACCAGGAAGGTGGACATGGAGAAAAACGTATAAAATTCGTTTTTCCACGTACACTCGGTACGAATCTGCTCTGTTTGTTAAATTGTTTGTTTGTCATATACCCTTGCAAGACAATAAAAGTAATTAAGTTGTAATCTTTTCAAATATATCTTCATAAAATTGTCTCATTGTAGGATAAAATTTGTAGTTTGCTCGTAAGCCGGTTCTTTAATATTATACACGTTTTACCCTTTTAATTGAATGGATGACTTATCTATTTGTGCAATTTCACATCAGATTCTAAGTGGTGTTTTCTAGAATGCTAAGATGTAAGGGTAGAACCATATTCTGCATGCATATCCATGTTAATTTGACACTGACATCTGCCTGAAGAAATTCAATCATGAAACACATTTTATACCCCAATCGCTTGAGATCGTCGAACGAGCCCGGTGTAAACGTATCACTGTCGCTTCCATCGTATCACGGTTGTAGCGAGGTCTTGATAAGCGTACGAATATCGCAACACGGTCGGTTCGATCGCAGAAGCAGCGCGTCTCGTCGGCCTGGAAACGCGGCAACAACGTGGCAGAGTCGTATTATCATCGTGGCGCTATCGCCTACAGCGCAGGCTGAGCGTGAAGAAACCGTAGTGTAATCGCCTCGGAGGCCAAAAATGGAGACGGACGGCGATCGCGCCACAATTTGTTAAATCGTCACAGATCGTCATGGTCGCCATGGTCGCCTTCCTAGTGATATGGGTGCCTTACCACATCACAGCAGGCACAGTGTCAATGCAATACTAGTACCATGCATGCAGCAGACGGTAGGCGCTAGGCGCTATAGACACATACAGTAGGTGGCGCCCAGCCATGCATCACACCCATAACGGGCGACGGTTCTCGGTAACGTTAGACATTAATTTTGTCAAAGTGGACTGGAAACGTGTCGATTTCAATTCCATTTTCGCCATGACAGTCATCACAATTTAGGAGAATAGGTAAGATTTTAGTTTTAATGTTAATCTCACTTTTAGATGACATTCATCGGTACAAAATCAAGCTAGATTCATCAGTTTTCGTGTCAGTCATTAACGTCGTCAGTCTAGATCTAATTTGATCGAAGCTGCTATCTTGTGCAACGTTTACCATGTAGGCCTACAGTAGATCCAGATCTAACATATTAAGCCTAACACTTTACAGTTAGAAATCTAGTATTAGCAGCAATGGGCTGGCCCGAACAGACACCATGCGGAGCACGTTTTTACAGCGACTGGGCTTTATTACGTAGCTAGACCTGCATGTAACGTTTAGGCCTATAAACTAAGAGACTACTAACTCATGAACTGCAAAACACGGCCCGAACGCCGAACGCAAAGACATAACTGTGTACGAGGAGCACCCCGGGGTATAGCCCGACCAGACGCTGTTGGTATGATGTGCGCTACTTACAGCGGCTGGGCTGTGTATAGTTACCCGGCGTAAGGCATATAGGCTATACATGCAATAGGAAATTTGTTCTAAGTTATAACTGTTAGCGGTCTACAGTTGGTAAAAATCTCTTCAGTATGTTTTCAGGCTTGCTTTAACTTGGGTATAGAGTCACGTCATGTAATGTCATGTTCTGTTAAACTATATAGCAATGACTTTGTTTTGCTAACGCGGTGTAGGTCTATTGTATCTTTCAATTCATATGTCAGGGAAGTGGACACACCAACATGCACAGAAACCAGGGAACAAGTAAACTCCGACCGGTAACCAGTAGTAGCAGTACGTCCTACGTGTTTAGATCGCTGGTAAATCATCAGCCCAAACCGTAGGCTCGCCAAGAATGAGCTGGGCGGCTACAAGAATACATCGATCAGAATGAGAGCCCTGGATAGCCCATTTACAGCGTCAGCCAGAAACCTTTATGATCATTCTCAGTTTGATTTTAGATTAAGAACAGATTTACAGAGAACAGTGTATCTTTATTTATTGAATTATTACAAAAACATAAAAAAGAATATTGCTCTGGGAATGATATATAGACCACCAAGTAATTCTGTAGATTTTTTGGGGGGATAAATTTGAATTATGTTTAGATGATATAACACGTGAAAATAAGTATGTGTATTTGATGGGCGATTATAACATTGACTTACTGAAAATGGATGCAAATACATGTACTTCACAAAAATGTGTTGCCATCCTTAATTCGTATGCTTTTTATTCCAACATTTCTAGAGCAACTCGCATTTCGACAACATCACAAACTCTCGTTGACAATATATTTTCAAATATACCTCACATGACACTTGTTCCAATGGAATTTTGTATTATGATATATCAGACCATTTACAAATATTCACTATCATTGCCCTGCTACATTTTACGCTGCCTTTACCCTAACTTAAGAGAATGTATATAAAAGAAACTCCCATAAATATTTAATTAATTTCTGTTTTGACAAATGAAGACTGGTCAGAGGTATTTCATCAGTCCGATATTAATAGGGCCTATGATACATTTATATCTAGGGTAACGGAATTATATGAGGGAAATATATCGTTAGCCCTCACAAAAACAAATAGAAAAAACAAACAAACAGAAAACCTTGGGTAACCAAAGGTATAATACAATCTATAAAAACCCGAAATAAATCATATAGATTAGCATTGAAGAGTGAATCGGAATCTAAAATTTCAAAATATCATTTTTATAGAAATAGACTTACATCAGTGATACGACTTTCCATAAAACTTTATTACTCACGGAAAAAATTGAATCACATAAAATTGATAGAAATGCGCTTTGGAATACAGTAAATGTTTTACTGGTGAAAAAAATCTCATAACGACAAATGTTATTCATAATTATGTTGATGATGAGCTGGTAAACGATCCATTCAAAATCGCAGAGGAATTCAGTAGGTATTTTGTCGAGATGGGTCCTCGTCTTGCCTCTACCATAGATTCGGGAAATGCTCATTTTACTCACCGCCATCTCCCGAAAAATCTTTATTTCTTACGCCCACAAATCGTTACGAAATTATCAAAACAGTCAAGGAACTAAAGACTAGCCATTCTAAAGGCTATGGTGAGTTTAGTGTTAACCTTGTTAAGCAGATAATAAACCACATAGCCGACCCATTATGTCATATTTTTAATCTATCGCTTTCTTCTGGTCAATTCCTAAACTCGTTCAAAGTAAACAAGGTTATACCGATTTACAAGAAAGATGATTCGTCTCAAATGAAGAATTATGTTGTTGCTTCCTGCCTTTAATATCAAAAGTTTTGGAAAAGATCGTACATAAAAGACTTTATGGTTTTCTAAATGATAATGCATTATTAGTTTCTAATCAATTTGGTTTTAGAAAAAAAAAATTCTACTGATTATGCAATTATCTAAATTAGGTAACCACATTATTGAAAGGTTTATGAGAAAAGAATATGTTATTGGGATTTTCATGGATCTGAGCAAGGCATTCCATACCATAGATCATAATACCAATTGTACAAAATGCAGAAATATGATATCGGCGGCCAAGCACTAAACTGGTCAAGAAGCTAGTCAAGAATGAGCTGGGTGACCAAGAGAATAATTCGATCAGAATGATAATTTTAGCTCCGATAGACCGTTGACAGCATCGACCAGAAACCTACGCCTAGCCAAGTATGATGATGCAAACACTGATGCTGCCAGAAAAAAGCTTTTAGAAATATAGGGTTTGTAAGTCCGTTTGCTTTGACTTATAGATCATTTTACAGCTGCTTTTTCAAAATCTGCCGTCAACCAAAAATTCATGTTTGGCGACTTTTTGTTGGTTGGTGTGATAGAGGGTCATACTTTGCTATGATCCCAATATGTGCAACTTACAATGTGACCGGTACCAGTGATAATATGTTTCACGTATTTGCATTTAACAGCTTTGTATCAACTGTATGGGGCGGGGGGGGGGGGATGGTAGACCTAATGTGGTCAGACTAGATGCCAATCTGAGAAGTAGAGTCATTCATAGTTTTAAACTGTAAAAAACACAAGCGAAAAATGTTCTTTGTACTTCTCCAGTCATTATGCGGTCGATTTCTGCACATTTTTAAAGTTTGCACCTAGGCTGATAAAACTTATTGCATTTGTACCCACTCAGGGATTACGTAATGTGTAGAGAATTGAAGATTATGTAATTCATTTCAAAGCACTGATGCACCTCCTGCCACCAGTTTGTATTGTTTTTGCAGAAATGCATGTATGTGGTGGTGGTGTTTAAAAGAATGTTGCCAAATTTGGTGAACAAATGAAAATATTGACAACATATTGTCATAGGTTATAGCACAGCAAATTCAAACCTCAGCCTTAGGCCTGCATTGTAAAAGTTAACTCTAATGAATTTATGGCTCTGCCTTTAAAAAAGGTGTAATCTTTTATTGATTCCAAATGTTAGATATGTCTTAGATTATGTTTGAAGAATTTTGTTTATTAATGCTTGCGAAGCTGTGTGGGTGTGGTGTCCCAGCTCTTTCCCTCTTGAGATTATTATTATCCCTCACATTATAGAACAATGCGTTCTTTGTGTGTGTGTTGTTTTTTTTTTTTACGTAGGACATGCTGTAAATTGTCAGAGGTCATGATCTACCTGAATTTATACTCTTCTTGTATTTGCAGTTGTGTAGATATATAGTGCTTTCAAATTGCAGAAAGAAAAGGTTGCTCGCACACAATCAAATATAAGTTAATTCAAGTAATCGACGTTATTTGACCAGAAGTGTAAAGCTTATCCTCTCCCAAGTATCATACGAGCAATATAATGTATATCTTTTGTGACAATACCAAAGGTCGTGTTTAATGGTATTGTTTTCTTGCCCTTTGTAATTGCTTTTAGGATAGATATACATGTACTTAAAAAGAAACAACCCCCTCCCCCCAAAAAACCCACAGAAACTAGCAAATATTCGGAAAAGTTCCTCATACTTCTCAAGTAATGTACTTGACTTCTGCTCATCTAAAGACTGACACAATGACTGTATCTCATTCATGGAGGAATTATTTCATCGAAAAATAGAAATTCTGTGATGCATTTCAAAAGCCTGATGCACATCTTGCTATTTCATATCATCTGTACAGAGACTTGGTGGTGTTTCAAGAACTGTTCGGTACACAAATGACAAATATTGTTGAAAAAACAAAATTAGTGAAAAAATGAAAATATTTTGTTAAGAATATTTGACATAGATTATAACATGACAAATACAAACCTCGCCTTTAGATTGTAAAAGTTAGGATGAATAATACATTACTGTGAATTTGTAAAAGAGTAAATTTCTATGGTTTTCAATTATTGAGTAGGCCTAATTATTCAAGCTTGAAAAAAATATTGGTGAATTTCATATATTCATGCTTGTGAAACTGTATGTGTGTGGGTGTGTTATCCTTGCTTTTTTCCCAGTACAGTGTATCAATGATAATGTATGACAAGCACATGTATTGCTAATATGTATATTTTTTTTACCTATGTTTGACTGATGAGACGAAATTCAATTCAATTCAATTCACTTCAATTCAAATGAGTTTGTCTTACACATTTTCAATGCAGATAGGTAAGCCTACAAATGTACCTTTAAGAATGGAGCCAGTGAAGCACCTTACCAGCACTGCGTGTGAAACACATTAAATTGCACAGACATCAACTCACATACTACATTCTAAAAAAAAAGGTTCTTTTGAGCACCATTAATTGTTCTCAAGCACTGTCACAATAGCGACCCCTTTTTTGGAGCTTGTGAGAACCTTTTTAACGGGTGCCTGTCAGCACCTTGTAACATTGGTGCCCATTAGAACCTTTTACAATGAAATGCTTCTCATGAGCACTTTTTAAAAAGAGTAAAAAAGGTGCCCATCTTTAGGTACTCACGAGCACCGGTGCCGACAAGCACCATTTACAAAAGGTTCTCACGAGCACCAAAAAGGGTGTCGCTATTGTCACATTGCTGAGAACCATTTAATGGTGCTCATAAGAACCTTTTTTTTTCTTTTTAAGAGTGTAGCAACTCTCCTTTCACATTTCTCATATCTTCCCTATGCCGTTATGTGGACATCCTATACAATTACTTAAAGGTCCTGATTACCTTTTTGAGCAGTGATTTTAAGTGTTTAAGATATCACATTTGATGCATATGTGTAGGTCTGTTGTATCACAAAACACACTACCATGTAGAATTTTTGCAGTAAAGCCCAAAATATAAGTAGATATCAGCATTTTTCTCATTAAACCGTAACTGTAGACGGTTTAGTCTGGAAACATCTTTATTATAACTATTGTTCACATTTTGTGTATTTAACAATACTTAACATTGATTATACGGATTCAAAATTTTACAGTGGTTGTTTCTATCCCCAACTCACATTTTAGACCTATTTTAAAGCACTAATGCTGGGTTTTTGTTTCTTCTGCAAATGGTAAATTATGCCTTTAATTAATAGGTGTCGCTGTTAATCCTGTCGGTCTCGTTGGCCTTCTTTTCCTATTGTCAGTCTCGTGAGCCTCTCTTGTCTAGTGTCGGTCTCGTGAGCTTTGTTTGCCTAGTGTCGGTCTCATGGGCTTTGTTTGCATAGTGTCGGTCTCGTGAGCCTTTTGCGTGTAGTGTCAAACTCATGGGCTGTATAACTCGTATAGGTTTATATTTCTTGATGTCGAACTCGTGGGCTTTAAAGGGGTCGTATAGTTTTGGTTGAGACCTAATTTCAGGTTTCTAACATTTTTGGTGAGATAATGAGAAACCTCTTATGAAATATGAAAGAGCATGTAATTTTATGACGAATTCAACTTTTATTTGATGAAAATTGGTTTTGAAATGGCTGTGATATCCAAAAAAAAAGTGATTCTGATAAAGTGTGGGACCCACACTTAATTATGATCGCTTTGTCTTACTTTGTTTTTGGATGTTTCAGTCATTCCAAACCCGATTGTCATCAACTAAACTTTGAATTCCTCTTAAAATGGTATGCTCTGTACCATATCATAAATGTTTTCTTGGTATCTCGCAAAAAGTTAAAAGCCCAATTCTCATCTCCATCAATACTGTACCATCCCTTTAATGTACTCAGTGTCGAACTCGTGGGTTGTATAACAAGTGGGCTGTATATATGACTTGTGAGCTATATACTGGTGGGCTGTATGACTGGTGGACTGTATGACTTGTGAGCTGTATTACTTGTGGGCTATATGAGTCCTGGATGTGGGTCTGGTACCGTGCACCCGTAGCCAACTACCGGTATTGCTTGGTGGGAGAAAATACAGAACGATGTTGTGACACTATTTTCAAAGGCATTCGACCGTAGAGCCATGACAGCAGGGCGCTGCCAACGAGTGAATGTTTAGAGTTATACAATGCGAGGGATCGAAGCGACTGGGGGAGATGTGGCCACGGAGGGAACTTTGATTTTTTTTATTCAGAAATAGACTAGTTATTGTGAAAAGCTTTGCGCCTTGCTATGATTCTTGTCGATAAAACCATCCTGGCAGTGTGAGTATCCGGCTTCTTTATTCGAGAAGCCGCTCGGCAAGGTTTATTTTTTTTCTCTGAATTGTTATTTGGCTGACAACCTATTCTATTTCTGTCAAGAGTGGTAGCAGGTCCTTCAAGAAGAATAACGAACCAGAAACACAAAGTTTATTCACTCTCAAACCTGTAAAGTTCCTATCGTAATTGTCGCGATGATAAATTTTGTTATATTGAGTAAATTCACAGAAGTGATATTTTCAAAGAGTGTGAAGTCATAGAAGTATGAGATGTTGCGACCGATCTGTGGGAAGGGGGAGGTGAGTTGTGGAAGGGGTCTACCCCTACGACCGAAGGGAGCTCTAGCAATTTTAAACTGTTATGAAATGTTTTAAGTTACATGTGGTGCTGCCTAAATATAACATTTTTTCCTTATTCTGTCGACAAAACAAGTCTCAACATATGATGTTTTTGTAGAATGACTTCAGAATACGGTATTGTTTACATTGTATTGTTTAAGTTATGTAGTTGCCACTGTCAATTTCTGCCTCTTCCCCTCCAACCCCTTCTCTAACTCCATATCTTCTTTGCCCTCGTTCCCCTCCTCTTCGCCGTTACCATGAAGATGGACGATTCATAATGTATACTAGAAATTCAAAGAGGTCATGCACTGAAAGTCCCCCTCGAAGAATCCCATAATGTTGCACCATCACAGTTCTACCGAAAAGCAAAGACATAAACATCAAATTTCAATGAGCAGATGTCACATGCAATTATTACTGTCTTAATTAGCCTCGCCAGTAATAGAAAAAAATTATACAGAATATTAAAACAATTCTTTGAGGGGATGGGATAGTTTTGGTTGAGATGGGCATTCAGGTTTCAAGTCATTACAATAGTATTACGAACCACTTGTATAAAAATATTACAGAGAATGCAATTCTAAGACGAATTCAATTTTTTTAAAAATGAAAATCGGTTTTGAAATGGATGTTTTATCCTAAAAAAGAAGAAATCTTCTAATAACAGGTGGGACCCAGCTTTACAAGGACCTTTTGTTTCATTTTGTTTGTAGATATTTAGGATTTATATCGGACATCTTTATATGAAAGTTGGAGTTTGGTTGGAGAGCTTAGCCGAGCTTTTAACTGGCCAAGCCTGACGCGCCCATGAAAGCCCAAAGCAACGGGAATTTAAGTTATCTAAAACGTACCTAAAAGTGCACAGGGTATTGTCGTATGCGTATTTCACATTGGAATCATACACAAGTTGCAACAGATTGTGGTTGTTGAATTGCATCTGGGAGGCTTGTGAACTTGTTACTGAGATTGTCGGTGATTATACTTGTTCAGAACTATCAATTGGTATCTGATTTAGTTTTGTAAAAAGAGTAAGCAAAAAAACAGTGAAAATTTGGTCAAAATGGGATAAGAAATAAGGAAGATATGCCATTGTGAAGACTTGCTTGCTCTTAATAGAATATGCAATGAAGCTGATGATATCGTTACCTCATAGTTTTTACTGATTGTATCCAAGATACAAAAAAAAAGAACAATCAAACTGTGTTAAGCACATTTTTTTCTTGGCTGAATACATCTAAGTGATGGTTAGTCTGATATGTCAGGATTTGAAAGTTAGGTGTAATTGCATTTGATAAGAAAACTACAAATTTCATTACTTTATGTGGGTATACGTACTACGTGGCAAATTGTGAGGGATTATTTCATCAATTCACTCTTTGCATATTGATCTTGACTGTTGAAAACTGTTTGGTGAAAATTGGGGAAAGTTCACAGTTTCATAGCTTCCCTAATTTTCATCTGATTTTGATCAAACTTTGCACTATTGTGCTTGCAAAATTTTACTCTTGTTTTTAACTTGATTTAGCCTATCTTTATTCCTTTGAATTCAGATCTCTTTTCATGTTTCGTCATTTGCCGGAGATTTCCCTTTTTAATATATAGAGTAAGGTATTCTGATCAGCACAGACAAGTCATGATTCAATAATTCAATTTCAGAATTGAATTCAATTTCGCAAATATCTTCAAGCTGTTTAATGATTGAAGACCTGAATATAAGAACGACCCAAGTCCAATTTTTGCCCAAAATTCAGTTTGACATGGGAAATTGTAGCTTATGCATGGATTCATCTTGTGTATAAATGATACATCCTAATTACCCCGGGAAGTGCCTGAAATGAATGAGTTAAATCTTATATTAATATAAGAATGAAGGACTTGGGTCATTCGTACATTCATATCATAGCGCCCTCTCTCATCCTTCTCTTATCTCTATAGCAGAATATCATGTATATGAATCAAAGAACGACCCAAGTCCATATGATTCAAAGAACGACCCAAGTCCATCACACAAAATGGTCTCTCCGCAATAAATGTAAATGCTAAGTGTCATAATAATATATGTTCTAATTTGTATATACAATGTTGCCTTCCCATCACAGTTAAATAGAACATTACTGGACAAATAAAAAAGATATGAAGTTTTTTAAGTTTACTCGAAATGATCTTCCATGGACTTGGGTCGTTCTTATATTCAGATACTCGATTGTAGTTCTTATTTTTTACTGATAACATGCATTGATTATAGACATCAATATTTTCGACAACATAAACATAACGTTCAGGAAATCAGTTTTTGTGATAATTTGATCTCGTGTTAGAGCACGTCGTATAGACGTCTTGAATAGGACGTATTTCATTATACATCGTATTCAAAGTGTTTAAAACATCTTAAATGCTTTATAACGACGTTCTAAAGACAGATGTCCTGATCTGTGTGTTCGTTTTGACGACAGTGTTTAATAATTTCTATAAGACGTAAATGTGACTGATGACATCTGGACGTCATAATTCACTTCTTAAATCTACGTCAAAACGACTTTAAAATATAATGTCTAAATGGCGATTTTTGTTCAAGGTAGTAAACGTCTTGAAGACGTTACTGCAGTGTACATGGTGTCAAAGCAACAATAGCAACAATAGCGACAACATCATCATCAACAACAACAAACAACAACCGAACAGCGCTCCATGGATATGTCTTTATGACGTCTGTCCGCTATCCGGTCAGTATTCTCAATCACATCACAAACAAAAAGGCAGTAAAATTATACATTTTTTTTTTTAGTACGACGCTTGACAATCGAAACCTTTAGATATTAACTTCTTTTTATTTCTATCATCAAATCTTCACAGACAAATAGAAGAATACTGCGGTGATTGTACAAAAATATATATATTGCATCAAGCATTGAAGATCGTACAATAAAACATAATTATGAAAGAGAATCGAAGGCAGATGAATGTGTAAGAAAGCCATAGCAAGTCTTATGACAGTATACGTGAATAATAAATAACAATATACAAATAATGAACCAACTGAGTATTGACTTTAATACAAAACAGACAAAAATATGTTCATACTACCTTAAAGTAGCACAGACAGAGAGTATAAACGTTTTAAAGAAGAGGGCAGCTCTTGTAACTTTTTTTTTCAAGGAAAAGTGCTTGAAAAGTGATTACAGAAAGGTATTACTCTCGTTTTTATATATTTCTTTATTCTATTCATCAGAAAAATGAGAGCATTGTTATTTCATCAATTTTCATTGTATATCAGAATCAATAATTCGTGATAACGTTAGAAGTAAAATACGTCTGATCCAATTTTTTGAAAAGCGAATCACGTACACCATTAAGAAACTCTTCTGCCGAATTGATTAGTCACGTAAGAGTTGAGTGTTTGAATGTTTTGCACAAGGAGCTACATTCTTTTCTGCTTTAGCAATCACTCGTTCGTTGATATCGATTACTTTGGTAGAAATGAGTTATCTAGAATATACCTTTTTGTTTTACCAAGTACATTGCCAATCTGTTCATTTGTCAGAAAAGTGTATCTCCAAATTCTTAGGAAGGTATCGACACTCTGAGACTAAATTTCTTCGCGTTTTAGTTATGAGAAATAAGTAAGGTATGTAAACCTTTCTACAAAAGAGAAACACGGCCGAGAAGATAAAAGTAATATGTCAGTCTGTACGCAGAATTATCTTTTGGTGTATCACTTATTATTTGATTAAGTTGATGACGTAACAATATATCTTCTTTTTATGAATCTATAGACCAAACCAGAAAGTTGACGTTAAGACCTATATTGATAAAATGAAGATCAGAATTCGTTGAACACATTGTGAGTAAATGTGCTTTTTTACTAGTTCTGACTGAAGCTGACCCAACATGACAGAAACTGCCGACTGTCGAAATGCTTTTGAAATATATTCGGCGATACCGAAGCCAATTGGTTTTTGCTGCCGAAGACATTTCAAACAAGTTCGTTTCGACATATTGAGATATATGTTTTGTATTCCACACTTCTCACAATCATTGCGAGACTGCACCCTCTAAATTCTTGAAAAACACAACACAGTTAAGCATAGTTTTCGTATATAACTATCAATATTTTCCTGGAAAAAGATCTATGATGAAGAGATACCAAAGTACAATTAAGCAGTTCCCTCAGCAATTATGATGCGTTATTTGTGAACCAAATCTTTGAAATTTAGGCCCTGAGCAGTTCACCAGACATAACAAACATATTTGAAGTTTTAAATATCCTGAGATGAATAGTATTTATAAAAGTAAAGACTCTTAAACAAATGACACACAGCCCAATAAACGATATCAGGGCATACAGAAGCACTTGCAATGTATTATAATCTATATCACAAATATATTTTCATATAAACTGCAAGGGACTGAACCTCACTATTTTCTTCTTTCTTTTCCCGAAAAAGTTACAGTTCAAAATGTACATTTTCTCTCCAAAAAACAAAGAGAATGAAAACCTACAGCCGTTAAAGAGATGCTTGTTTGGGTCTCAATTGTATGCATGTGTGTACATTGATAACTATTATTATCATTAAAGTGATATATTTTGATAAAATGTCATATTTTCTATTTCTATTTCAATAGGGAATACATATTTGTCACGTTTATTTTATTGCTACTCCTTAGTTATCAAGGCGTATTGATATGTATTTTGTTCCTTATGCAATTGTTTTACAATGTGATAGATTATAATCTAACTTTTGGTTACGTTATCACATGTATATATATATATATATATATATATGTATATATATATATATATATATATATATATATATATATATATACATATATTTACACAAAGAATGCAAAGGATAGTGCAAAAGGACAAATATTGTCATACGGATATATTGCGGCCAGTACCGACCTGGTTTGCATAATAACAGTAACATTGATATAATATTTTATCAATGAATTAATCATTCTTAATGACAGCTGCTTTCTTTCAGTCCACAAAACTGTCTTACATTTGTAGTCAACTCCGCGAGCAAATCTCTGTACCTTTGAAGAAGTTCTCTAACTGTAACTCTGCAACCCTGGATGTCACTTGGAGGATCTTGCGTCGTCAACCTAGAGCACTATAAACATGATTGAAGAGAAATGCAGAAAAGAATGGGTTACTTTTTCCGCTCACTCCAACGATTAACAAATTCAGAGAAACAGAGAGAGACAGAGAGAGAGAGAGAGAGAGAGACTTTGTGTACAAATTTGAAAAATTTAACAGCAAAATTTTTGCACTTGAAAAGAACAAATTGACAAATTTTGAAATTAACTACACACAAAACCGACTTTGGACATTCTTGCAACGAGGTTTACTCACCGTTTCGAGCTTGTCGCAGGTTGGCAGGATATGGAAGAAGGACGCATGTTCTATGGCAGCATTTTCCAGGATCCCATGGTATCTTCTGAGCATGGATATCTTTTCCACCAATCCAGAACGAACTTGCTCATCCTTCACGGTGCCATTGGAGGGTAGCACATTAGAGGACAAAAGGGGAGGGAAAATGTTATTTGCTCAATCGTATGTTTGCTCGAAAACAAAGATTCGTGTAATATCACAACTGTTCCTGCTGCCCTGCAAGTTCTCATGTTGTAATGTTACCTATGATGAATTTCACGTGGTACATAAAAAAGCTCCTAAGCTGCAATTGTTAAAATTACGAGCTATACAACTTGAAGACGTTTCCGCACCCCCAAAACATAACAGGTTATTTTTAGATTTCCAGAAAACAGTGAAAATTCGTGCTAACAGTGAATGGCGGAGATAACATAAACATGGGCACTTTTGTAAAACATTTTAAAACGAGAACAATTCTGGAGCTGCTCACTTTCATTGCCTGTAGGGAAAAATAACAGCAAATGGTTGCTTCTCAGATTTAAGTATCTTTTGTAGGTTTGCAGACGAAAATTATACCTATCAAAATGTCAATTGAAATAAGAAGATGAAATCACTTAATCTATAAAGTAGTGTCCAACATTGTGTTCGTAGACATCAAGATTAACGAAAAATGCAATTTGCTGTTTCAGATATATTACCGAACGGTCTGTTGGTTGGTTGAGTAGTGTAGGATAACATTCTGGAAGATCAATGGTTGATTCGTTGGCAGAAAGATACAGGGTCTGCGAAAGAAAACATGAAAAGCAAGGACAAGACTTTACTCACGCGTCTAACCACATGCACGTAGCATGGCGGCAGCTATATTTTACAAAGTATCATTTGTAATATGCAATTTTAAACACCGGGGATCCAATATTTGGCTTCCATAATCACCTCAACATGTACATCTGATCCTAATGATAGTGAAAGTGCGAGTCATTCGAAGGTTACACCGTGTAATTCAAGAACACCTTGTTCGCAATTACAAATAAATTCATCAATCACGACTTGCATCTAATAGTAGGCCTACAAAATGTCGATAGCAGACGTGAAAGTGCAAGAGAACATAACCAATGTTTTCTCACATGTTTACCCTACGTTATTCATCCTCACCTGGGCACCTCTTCTCAAATGACCCAGTAATTTTTGTATATTGTGAGTGCACGTTGAATGTATTGCCTTGCCCTCAGTCGATAATGCACATATGGAAAGTGCTCCGAGGATCGTCAGTACTGCAACAAAAAAACAAAACAAATACATGTACGAAGGTATTGTTTACCGTTTGGTGTTTGGAGCAGTGATTTAGAAAAATGTTGGAGTTATATGTTGATGCAAATGTTTAGAATATTTTATAATATAGCACATATAGGATGTCTAGGACATTTGCATCGTATAAACATTTCACAATAAAGCCTAAAATCAAAGGATATCACTAAACCATATAGCTGTTGACAATTTAGTCTATACTTTAGTCTCGCTTATGACTGTTGTTCACATTTTGTATTTGTTAAAAATGCGTGACATTGATTACACTGATTCATGTCTTTACACTCGTTGTTTCTATTCCTAACTCACATTTCAGAACTATCTTGAGGCACTGAAGCTGGGGTTTTGTTTCATCTGCAACGTAAATGCTGCCTTTCAGTGATAAAGTGTCACATTTCATGGAATGTTTTCATTTTCGTAAGCTTTAGGCGAATACGTATGAGTTAATACTATCTTGTCTTCAAATTCTTCGGGATAGAGAGAAATTGATAATTCTTCCAGTTCTTACCTAACGTGTACAAATATGAATTTGCTTGTGTTTTCTGGATCCATGGAAACACATTTAGCAAACGGATACTCAGTATGTGATTACGTATAATTTAGGACGTCTTCTAACACAACCTATAACTTCAGTTCAATTCAATTCATCTGAATTTCTTCAGATTTTTTGTTTCATTGAATACTTTTCGTAAAGTGTTTCAAATTTCAATCTTCCTATTCATAACTATCGTTACTATTATATCATTATCATTACATTATAAATTCTGTACTACTCCCAGATATACAGAAAAAATACAAATGATGATGATAATAATAATGATAATGATAATAATGACAATTATATATATATAATATGAAATGAATGAAACAACTATGGTTTGCGTAAGAGTTAACATTCCTGTTTGATACCGATTGATTCTGTCACCTCGAAACCCATGACAGATTGAAAGCGAATAAGCCTAAGTTTTTCAAAGACATAATTCAAATGTTATTGCACATTTGTTGACGTCCTCTACCAGAGAATGTGATTCGGCATCATGCAACTTTATGTCTATTTCGTCCTTTTCCCCGGCGATTTTTTTTTAACACTTCTCCTGAACTTGTAGCACAGATTATGAACAATCTTTATACCAAAATGGTTTGCATATAAGATTAAACACAAACAAAAATACAAAATCAAAATACATTTGCTTACCAAATCGCGTTATGGCCATTGCAATGTGAAAGAGAATACCTTGAAAAAAGATGTGTTGAAATCAAGTCTCTCGAAGTCTTTGAGTCTGTTCGTGATGAAGGATTTATGGATATAAACGCTTTTAGAATTCTCTTTTATAACAAGAGAATTTCAGAATTTTTCTATTTTTACGTCCTCACACACCGTTACATAAATAATGAATTCACTTCCGTATACTTGCGAAGTGGAAACTACCATCCGGCACTTATGAAGAACACATTGAACGACCCACACGTTCACTTCATAAATAGTTTTGCCACCTTCCTGTTGTGAATTCCTCGAGTTTTGATTGACCACCATAATTAATATCTTATGTGTGTGTGTGTGTGTGTGTGAAAAGCTTGGTGGTGTTGTTTTTTTATCTGCTTAGTCATGAATTATGTGCTTCTGTCACTACCTTTTCCGCTTGCACTCTTTTTGTACACATATATATTTTTAATTTTCGTTGTAATAGTGCTTTCAAACTTAATTTTTCTTCTAATAACTCTAAACATCCTATACCTTACATTTCAAATGATTTTAAATAAAAGAATACGTGTATTTTAATTATTGTTCAGTGCGCGTAGGCATATGCGCTAAATTTTGTGTATCTGCTATGTATATGTATATTTTCCGCTGCTGTTTGAGGTAGGGAACATATATAGAGTACTGTAGGCCTATGTCTCTCTCAAAAAACTACCTTGGCAAAGTTAATGCATACATGATATGACCCCCCCCCCCACAAAAAAAAACCCTCTTCGAAGAAATAGGCATTGACCAAAAACAAACAAACAACCAAACTATCAAACGAACAAACACTTTATTTTTCACTCACTTTTTTGAGAGTTTGGCCCTGGGCACATACACATACATTAACTGACATGATGTTTGTGTTTTGTGCTCCTTTGCATAATTGCAAAGACCACCATTGCAAAGTATCTTTACCATTCAATCGAGTTGTATGCTTTGCTACTGCAGATGAGCAGAACAAATAACGTCTTGAAAACAACCAGAACTAGAAACGAAAAAAAAAAGAAGCCTGAAATGCTTTATTTTTCCCTTAGAGACAGAAAACACGTTATTTCGTTAAATATTCAATAAGAGACTATATTTGTATATATATGATATATATATATGATATATATATATATATATATGATATATATACATATATTACATAATATATATATATATATATATATATATATATATACATATATATATATATATATGTGACCGTGCACCTCAAAACGAACATAAAGTCGCACACACTGATTTTGCGTGAAGACTGAAAATAAGTGAAATGGGTCAACCTAGCCGAACTTGACTTTTTCATATTTTTTGAAAGAGCTGGTCTTCTTTTACATTATGCTAAAATTTGGTATCATAAAACGGGCAGGAAAGTGTGTTTTTTAGCAGTTTATCTCGAACATTTTTTTGCTAGAATAGTGTGATTAGGTGTGTCTTTAGAATCCCTTTTTCATTTCTGAAAAACCTTGTCCACACTTTTCACTTTCATTTCTAATAACTTTTGAAAGGATAGTGCTACTGCTTTGAAAGTTGGCATTAATTATGGACGGAATGTGTTAATGAGGCATGCTTAATTTCAGTTTAATTTGATAATCCCTTCATTGTCGTTATTCTGGTGGTTTACTTCCTGTTTTTTGTCCCATTCATCGCACAGCCAGCACGGTTTAGTAAAGATTAAGCGCTTGAATAGACACTGTAATTCAGAGCCTCTTTTCTCAGTTCACACTTTTCCTGACTTTGTGCTTTCTTTCCAATATTCAGATAGGTTAGGAGAGTCCATCATTTTGATTTGAGTTATACATCAGTAAACTTGATGTCATGTTGAGTCCTTGAATTACACAAAGTTGCCACTTATGGAAATATGATGATATTTCTTGGAGAGGACTTTAATATAACGGAGTGACGAAATAATTTGTTCTCTCGTTACAGCGCCTTTGTACATTTGAAGCCATCGGCTAACAGGATTTATTTCCATAATGGTAATTTTTGATCAAGATGCAAGCTTTTCGATATCATTTTCAAAATGCAAAAACGTCATTGTACATTTGCTAACAATCTTCGAGGAGAAATGTTCATATTTGTTTTGTTTTCTTTGTGAGATTGATCAGTGTTATAATTAAAGCATTGTTTCTATTTTTAACTCACTTTTTTATATTCTGGAATTAATTAAGCTAATTTTACTTGATCTTGGTAATTCTTCTTTGATATGAAAATACGTTTCCCCCTTGAATTTCATGGTATTTCACTGCGTCCTCAAAAGTTCAGATCGTAAATGTAGTATGTGAAAGGAAGATGAAATGCACACATTATTGTATAATGTTCTTATGTAAGATTGAAGAGTAATCAGTAAAATAATGAGAAGACACATTAAGGTTCAGAGAGCCATGTCAGCAGTCTCGGAAACTAGAGTGCATGATGGACAGTAAACTTGAATATCATGGTTTAATGTTTCGATGTTCCCATATTTTGCGACATTGCCGCACAGACTATGCCAAATTTGATTCGAGTTTACCACAGGAATACAATATATCTTTCAATCTTTTTCCTCAATATTATATTCTTACAGACTGAAAACAAAGGAAATAAACCATAAGCAAAGAGATAACGTCTTTTGGTTTTAGTCTGGAAGATAGGAGGTGGTTGACTTTATACTAATGTTTACTTCCATCTGGTTCTTCTGCCCCAAAACTTTTATAAACGAGATAAGTAATACTGAAAGACTATGTTGGCGTCAAGAATGAATTGGTTTTGTGAAATTTGAGAAATTAACACTTTAGGTTGGAAGGCGCGTGTAAGAAGTACCCTCAGGTAGTCAGTGGTAAAGAAAAAGTAGACACATTCTATTACTTTGATATGCTACATCTTGACGGAAGAATTTCATGAATTTGAATAATTACGCAGTACTCGCAGCATGCTATAAGGATTAGAACCAAAACCTGCTGTCGGGCGAAAGCTTGGGAGTCTAGCGGAGGACGCATGTTCGGTGATCAGGAGGTCGTAGATTCGAATCCTGCTCGAGTATGTAAGCCCATGATTTTTTTTTCTATCATGGCTGCTACTAAAACACTGATCAATTCAGTGCTTATTTGCGTCGATGTAGGGCAATTTTGTCAATCAGTTGCATACTATTTCTTTCACATGATTTTAGATGTACCTTACCGGCACAGATTGCAATAACTGGTTGCGTTTTGAAGATGTGGCAAAAAGTATTTTCTTTTGTATGTATTTCATTATTTTTTTAGCCCTAAAAAGCAACTTGAAACAGAAAAAAAAACACGTAAAACCTACGTACTTGTATATATTGGGAGATTACATGACGTGACACTCAAATCGTAATAGATATTACAGGAAACAGCCCCATTGACGGCTGGCAGACCTTCCAAATAAACTTGTGTATGATAATAAGCTAAAGGTAATTTTCAATGCGCAGTACTAAACGGAACCTAACAAACCACGGCATCCTCTTAATTTTTCCTTATTTTGTAAAATGTAATGTGTTTTTTGATCATTCCAATCTACTCCGAAGCTATTTAAGACAGCAATATCCGGTCATCAGCACAATGGGTATTCCAAGTCCAACGACGTAATGTCTCGTCTGCAAATTCATAAAAACAAAATGCGGGAATTACAGTACCATTCCTCATTATATTTATATGACTTGTGTATATATCGACAATATGATTGAAAACAAAAAACACCAACTTACTATTAATTAACTTAGTTACGCAGATAAAAACTAAGCAATGAATATTTCTTCACATAGAAACTAATATTCCCCTGCAATTCAACATCACTTTGTACTTGGTGACTTGATGTATAAACCTAATTTATGAGGAGATCAAACACAGGAATATTGTTGATACCATTGCTTCAAAGACTGATGACATCATGACTTGGTGTGATAATTTTAATATCAGCACACAGATTACCATTATGTAACCTTCACACTTAAGCATGATCCTATGGGACACATATGTATTGCCTTTCTAGCAACGTCAGTCATTAATACGAAAATAGAATAAAGTGCGTTTGCCCGCGCAAAAAAAATTGTATTAGTCATATTAATACAATTTTTTGATGCAGTTCTTGATTCTGACGAATCGTTATTCATACGGTTCCCATATAACGTATATATCTATCTATCTATCTATCTATCTATCTATCTATCCATTTATCTACATCTATCTATCTATCACTCTCTCTCTCTCTCTCTGTGTGTATATTTTATATATACATATATTATTTATATATTTATATATACATACATACATATATAGGGCCTGCGTGTGACATGACATGACGTATAATTTGTTGCAGGAATTACGCTTTTTGCCGGTTACGATACTCTACTCTGCGTAAGTAACATACTGTGATATATATTCGATATGTGTGTCTGACTTATCTGACTCAATCACCATGCCATAAGACTTGATATTTCTATGTGAATTTTGAAGTGAAATGGTGGTGACAAGAAAGCAGGGTCGGACATCGGACCAACGAAGATCTCCTATACAGCCTGCCGACAATTCCCGGCGGAAACCAGAGGACACAGAAGCCCAAAATCTGGCTGCTCAGTCAACCATCACCATGGCTACATCAAGAGAGCGACACTGAATTGGCGTATGATAATTTCATAAATAAATTTCGCTCGATTTTGGATAAGCATGCACCACTGAGAATGAGGCGTGTTAAGCAAAATAATGATATTCCGTGGTTAAATAAAGAGGTTAAAGATATGATGAAGCAAAGAGATAGTTTAAAAAAGAAAGCTAAGGTTTATGGTAATCCAAGTGATTGGGAAAGTTACCGTAAGTTACGAAATAAAGTAACAAGTAAGCTTCATAAGCTGAAAACTGATTATATTCAGAGTAGCATTGAACGTAATTCTGGTGACAGTGGAAAGACGTGGAAAACATTACGCTGTGTGATTCCTAAGAAGCGTTGTAACCCCAGTGTATACTCTGTTCAAGTTGATGGTGATGTAATTGAAGATAATCGTGAGGTTGCTGAGTTATTCAATGAATATTTTACTAAGATTGTTGGCAAACTAAAGAGTCAGTGTGAATTTGGGGATGGTTTCTTAAAATATTTTGGTGAATCTGTGAAATCGAAATTTGAACTTAATTCAGTAACAGAGATTGAAGTTGAGGAAATTTTACACGAGCTTTCGATGAATAAATCTACTGGGCTGGACAATATACCGGCAAAGGTCATTAAAATCGCAGGCTCGCTTATTGTGTCACCCCTAACACATGTGATCAATTTGTCTTTGAAAAACGGCATTGTTCCGACTGAATGGAAGACTGCTAAAGTCATTTCTTTGCCTAAGTGTAACAGTGCTTTTGAAATGTCCAACTATCGTCCTATTTCTGTACTGCCGGTATTGTCAAAAGTTCTAGAGAGAGTGGTCCAGCGACAGGTAACTAAATACTTGAACGAGAATTTAATTCTCTCTTGTAAACAATCGGGTTTTCGTGCAAACCACTCAACCAATACTGCCCTGTTAAATGTTGTTGAAGATTTACAGGATAGTATGGACAACGGTCTTATTACTTGCCTTGTTACTTTAGATCTTAAGAAGGCATTCGACATGGTGGATCATGCTATTCTAGTAGAGAAGCTGAAGCATTATGGTTTTGATGAGGGAAGTGTGTCCTTGTTCCAAAGCTACTTAACTGGTAGACTTCAGGCCACTATGGTGAATGGATATACTTCATCGCACAGGAGAGTCGAGTTCGGTGTACCTCAAGGATCGATACTCGGCCCACTGCTGTTTTTGTTGTTTATCAATGATATTCCAAATGCAATACAACACTGCCAACTATCACTTTATGCTGATGACACTTGTCTCTATTTTTCATCTAGCGATCCTCATGTTATGTCTGTATCAATTAACGAAGATTTACAAAGTATTTCGTCATGGCTCACGCATAACAAATTGATTCTGAATGCGGCAAAGTCTGAATATATGCTTATTGGTTCCCAAAGGCGATTGACTAGATTTAATGATGATCTGATTAAACTTGCTATAGGTGGGGAAATTTTGAACCGTGTTTCAAAATGTAAATATCTGGGAGTGATTTTTGATTCTACTTTAAATTGGAAATATCATATTGATTATATTCGTAGCAAGATGTTAAGAGTTTATTTCTTCTTCGCAAAGCAAAATCATTTTTGAATACTCATATTATAAAAATGTTGTATCACACAATTATTCAATCTCATTTTGATTATTGTTCTTCTGTATGGACCAGTGCTAATAAGTCACATCTGAATATACTTTTTATTTTACAGAAAAGAGCTTTGAGAATTATTCTAGATGCTGATATGTTTACACGAAGTGATGAATTATACAATCAGTCAGGAATTGAACCTCTTCAAAGGAGATGGAAAAATGAATCTTATTCTCCTGTTTAAATGTATCCATCATACTGCTCCTGAATACCTTGCCAATCGAATATGCATGCAAACTTCGCAATATTCTCTCCGTAATACTTTATGTAAAATATTTTTGCCAAAACCAAATACAAATTTTAAACGGAACAGTTTTTTATATTCTAGTGCAATATTGTTTAATAGTCTACCGTATGATATTCGTTCGAGTGATACAATCTGTATTTTTAAACGGAATATAAGAATATATGATTTGTTTTGAGGCTGCGTTTTAAATATACATATTTTTTGTTGTTATTATACATACATTGATTAATATTCATATCATGAATGATTGTTTGTATACTCTGGCAGAAAATTCAATTCATCTTGGCACATTTTTTATGCTTTTGAATTGAATAGGAATACTTGTACTTTTTATGTTGAGTATTTTTATTTTTATTCTTGTTTGTTTGTTGTATACGATTATTTATGTAATTTGTATGTATTGTTTTACCCTGTAAATCATTGTATTTTTACGTGGACCCCTTTGAAAATCAGTCTTGTGCTGAAAGGGCTATCCACCCTGTGAATGGAAATAAATAAATAAATAAAATAAATAAATATACATGTATATACACATTTCCTGAAAATCAAATAATTTCGACAATGAGAAAAAGCTTCCCATACCAAATTTAGGCATGTTGATTACTTAAAATATGACACAATATAAGTGCTTATATAAATATAAGGTTTTTATGGCGATTTGCAGAGTTTCTTTTCTGTCATGGAAACACAAGTCATATATGTGGTCGAGGGGCCCCTCTGATTGTATGTACGGTCTTCTCAGGCCATAGGGAATAAGTGGAAATTCAAAAAATGTTTTGTTTCAGTTGTTGTACTGCTTGCAAAAATTATTAAAAGAGATAACAATGATTGAAACACGCTTTACAATAAATTTTGACGTTAGAGTGTAAGTTTCGCTTCCTGCAATTAGAACACAAGTGCATTTCTTCGAAAGATGACATGATCCTGATTTTGCAGCCATTTGTAATACTAGCATCGCTGTATCAGCTTACAGCCGTCAGTTGATCATTAAATAAATAAATATATATATACATATCATCCTTGCATTCATATATATATATATATATATATATATATATACACACATATATGGCATTTCAAAGCTTACATTTCCTCTTCCAGTAAGCAAACACAACACTGTGAAACGGATACTTTTCAAACTATTTTCCGTCACGCACTGTGTTATCATGCATTGCTTTTTCCCTCTTATTCCACTTCCGAAAAAAAATGCAAACATGGAACTAGCTAAATTTGGAAATGACACTTTCAAGCATTGTCAGGTTTTTTAAATACTTCCTTAAAGAGCACAGTCATGAACACCCTATACGTCTTTTTTTTAAAAAGAATCTCTTCAAGTAAAAGACAAGACAAAAAAAGAAACCAAAAAGAAAAAAAAAACACAAGATATGAAAACAGTGTGGGAGGTAGAAGCTGTAGAAGGATGTATCAGGGTATTCATCTCCCGGGGACAATTACCCTCAGGCTAAATACTGGTCAGTCACAAGATTAAAGATTACTGTTAGGGTTAGGTTTGGGGTTATAGAATTTGGGTTACGGTTAGGATTAGGTTCAGGATTAGGATTACGGTTAGAGTCAGGGAAAGGGTCTGGGGTAATTGTCACATTGTCCAGGGGCCCGTTGCATAAAAGTTACTATCATGGTAACTTTGCCATCCAGTGGTAACTACCATGGCAACCATACCCAACAACCAATCAAAATCAAGAATTCCATGGAAGTTACCATTGGATGGCAAAGTTACCATAATAGTAACTTTTATGCAACGGGCCCCAGGAGGTAAATGCGCTAGAACGTGTCCTAGATCCTAGTAACTGCTGCTATCCCATGTCCTCAACCTCATAATCAGGTCAGAAATATGAGTACTAGCAAAGATAGAAAAGACCTTCCACTGTCATTATGTTTATATTTTGGCCAAGGTCTGTAGTTTTACACAACACTAATAGTATTTTCGATCACTATTTCTCTTCCTGTAATCAAATGCAATTCTTTTATAGATTTCGGATTTTTCCAAGCTGCCAGTCTAGCAGATTTAGCTAAAAGAATAGGAGGGCTACACATCCAGTTAATCTTGAAAAACTCTCGTTCAGACTTCCTCTTTTTATTTTACTTATTTCTTTTTATGCCTCTACCACGAAGATTTGCATTGTGTTTTCGGGTAGTCTGTCTTTACTTACGAACCTGTGCCTATCAACTTTTGGGTGCGCACGCGCACCAAGTCAGAAGTCAAAGGTCACTAAAAATCTACTATTTCCCCTGTTTCAAGTCGATACCTGAAGGTATTCTATTGAAACATACGGTCATTAATAGATAAACATTCTCTAGCCCGTTAAGGTCTTTAGTATACTCGGGCAGGTGTCTATGGGAAATGCAGTCCGTTGTCAATGGGCTAGAGAGAGTTTTGGGCCATGAGGTCAACGGTCAAAGGTCAAAAGTCAATTGAAACTTTAGAATTTCGTTTTTTCTCCATATTTGCGTAATGACTCATTTTAATGTATCTTCATGAAATCTAATAGATATGCACTTATACTGCCTGACAATACATCTTTAGGGATTTGATGGGGGGGGGGGGGGGGGGGTTATGTGTCAAAGGTGAGGTTAAAATGCAAATTTCCATTCAAACGAGAGAAATGCAATTGAAAGGGGAGGGCTTCATTTATATCTTCTTTTTTTTCTACAGACATTCCCCCGAAAACATGAAAACCTATGAAAATTATAGCTGTTGTATTTGTCACATTTTATTATACTAAAGATAAGAATTGCGACTCAGAGCCAATAAAACTGGAACCATAAATTTTTTAACAAACAGATGTCTGTCCCAGGCCAGCTTTTATTTATTGTTTCATTTCTTATACTAACGAGCAGGGGCTGATCCAGGAAATCCGTTAAAAAAAAGGGGGGAGGGGGGGGGGGTGCACGCGCCCCCATTTTTCTTTCCTTTTTTCGTTTTGACAAAAATGGGGGGGGGGGGGGGGGGGAGCACGAGCGTCTAATTGGCCCGCCTGGGTCCACCGCTGACCAGATCCTTATAACTGATTTTCATGGATCTACATGCAATGACGTGAAACATGGTAACAGCTCAAAACAATCAATAGAAATGTCATAAGACCCTTTTAAACGGGTCCTTGACAAATTTGCTGTCAGAATCAAATGTGGCATTATGCTACACGATCCGTAACTCAATATTTGCAGACCATTATGTTCGAAGTGCAATCCACCCCTGTATCTGAGGAAGATAACAGGTCTACCATTATCAACACATGTTTGTATAGCTTATGAAGTATTGCGGCATTTCATGCTGTCATCGCTGAAAACAGAGAGTTGTATTATGTGTAGAGGGCAAAGTTTCTGTGACTTTTTTTGTAGTCTAGAAAAATTAACGTTTAAAAAGAAAAATCAAGTTATAGACAGTTTTTGAGATACGGGATTTTTTTTTTAATGTAGCGGAATAAAAATCACTGTGTACGATTTGATGGCCTACTTTGTGGGAATACAATGACAATGCGCAAAGACTGGTATGATTTTTGATAAGCCGTATTTTCTCTTCAAATAATACTAGTAATGTCCTAAGGTTCTTGGTCCGAGAACGCCACAGAATTATGGCATATTCGAGAAGAGGAAGAGTTTAACTTCTTTTTTCGGTCGTTTACTCCAAGAATGCGAGCTTTCTAAAGGTAATTATTCGATGACATTCCTTTACGATATGATAATGTCTTCTTCCTAAACAACCAAGAACCCTGAATAAGGTTACCATTCATGCGCCGACTATAGAATCTCTGATTTTTTTTTTTACTTGATATTCCTGCACGACTACATTGATTTTCATGTCAAAGAATCAAATAATCATTCAATAATAGAGCTCGATTTCACATGCTGCATGATTTTAAACACTGCCGAATGTATAGGTTTTCCCGGTCAATTTCATACTTTTGTCATTCAAGTTCCTATTCCGAGCATTCGATTTCACGCATTCCACGCTCGCAGCACTGAATCAGCAATCAAATTCAAAATCCGGTCTTTCGAATTCACTATCCGAGCATTCAAATTCACTCTCGGAGCATTCAAATTCACTATCGGAGCATTCAAATTCACTATCGGAACATTCAAATTCACTATCGGAGCATTCAAATTTAAGAGAGGAGCACGCATTTCATCAATGAGCATTCAAATTCATGTCAAGCTGGCAACGGAATCTCGTCGGTCATTCAAATTCGTGAATAGGCAACCATGTTCCAAATAACTGCATTCAATTTAAAAGAAGCCCTGAATTTAGTTAGTTTGGGGCCGTGTATGCATGTGTTTCTCACTTGGCTTTGAATATACTGGGATTTATGATGATTATTTATTTTGCAGTAGAGGTCCACCTATTAATTGACAATTCTGAACTCGCGCTTAGCAAATAGGAATATACAGGCACATGTCCCTCGGATTGGACATAAAATGAAGGTCACACGTGTAAAAGAGTCACAACTCATGCACGTAAAAGACCCTATACTTCATTTCTTCATCGCAAAGAGCAAAACATCTAAGTGGACCCCATATGGAAGACCAGCTTTTGCAGCTGAATATGGGTTATCCAGCCATATTCTTTGATAGAAAATGAAACAAACAAACAAAAATTAGGCACTGTATAGGCCTACAGACGAGCATAATACGGAGGGTTGGTTGACACTTTCGAGGAAAAAAAAACACAATTTCGACTATTTTGAAACTGATGAGCATTTTATAAGTGTTGTTTGTTGTGTATTGCTGTCTTATTGATTTAATTTTGCGGGACTATGTGAGATCATTGTGTGTTAGTTTGTCTTAAATTGATGAATTGTCATTATGTGGTTGGTGTTGGGGCGTTGCAGTATCATCAAGAAATATAATAACTAGTCGGTGTGTTGTTTGGATGCACTGCTGATTGGACATTGCAATTTGAAATTTATTGAGATGAATAACAAAGAATACATGAACAGAAAACAATGTAGAACATGTAAACAATCCTATGCAAGCATTCATTGGTTGTGTTGGGCCTTTTTCCTTTCCTAAAAGTCTCCTCCATTTTCTTCGTTGAATTGATTGCACGAAGTAGGAACTTGATCGCCTAAAAATGAATTTGAACGCTCCAAATAAGCTCATTGGGACTATCACCTGACTATCGCATGAATTTGAATGCACGAGGAGGAAAGTCGGTGCTCGCATTTTGAAATTGAATGCCCAATCGTGAATTTGATTTCACGAAAACAAAATAGAACGCTCATAAATGAAATTGATCGCTCGGATTCTGAATTTGAATGCCCCAATATTTTCGCGTGCGTGCGCTGCGTGAATTTGAATGCACATTAATGAATTTGAGTGACAAAAGTATGAAATTGACCGGGAAAACCTATATTACACAGAATGAACATTCATAAATTGTTTGCAAAGGCATATGCTTACCTTCCTAGAACAAGGATGTTATCCAACATAAAATTTTGGAGACTAATTTCTACCTTCACAATGTTATTGTGCCAAAGCATCATCAATTACTTGACATAGATTTTTTTAAAGATTTTTCATTCTGCATATAAATATTTTGCATGTGAAGGTGTATGCTGCCTATGTGTATTCTTTGACAAATGGATAGATAAGTATGATTAGTTGTTAGATGTACTTTATATCATGAATCTTGAATCACACTTTCATTCACTTTGCATATGTGCATCAGAAATTCTGCATAATGAATTATTGTTACTTGGTTATTTTACTGAATGGTTCCCAACACGTGTAGAAACCACTGATGAACTTCCCTGGGTAAAGAATACTGAGTGAATGAATGAAATGAATAGATACATTGCACGTACAGGAAACAAATAAAACGTAGAGCAATACAAATGTTTTGTGGATGATATAAATCATTCTAAGCTTGAATACTTCTTCAGCGTGAGATGTTTTTCTGTCTGATTCATTTCCAGGAGCACAAACAGATGGTACGCCTAAATAAAGTCAATAACTAACTTGTAACATTTGTTCAAACAAACGTGCTGTGCAGACGGGGGAACAGTTTAATTTTCGCGCACAAGGAATCACGTTTCCTCCAAAGTTCGATCATTTTGCCTGGTGTTATCGTGCAGAGAGGAACTGTACTTATTGCAGAAAGCCCTTAGAGACCACAAAGGTAAACTACTTTGATTTTTGATATTCTAATATGACATATCCCACAAATAAGGAGTGGTTCCTCTTTATATATGTATAAAAAAAAGGTTCGTCACGTTTCTCATCTCCAGAAACGAAAACGTGTGCTTCGAAGATGGCTGATGAATCTCGGAGTAAACCTGGGATTGTCTTTGAACATTGCTACGAAGGCATCTGGTACCCGAACGTAGTTCTCGACTCCAGCATCGAAGCCATTCGCTCATTTGAAGTTCGTAGCGATGACGTTTGGGTTCTGACTTTCCCGAAATCGGGTAAGTGTTCTGCTTTTAAATTGTAAAGGCTATCTTGAAGAGAACTCAAACAGGTCTTACAAATGGATTCCGGTTGCATCAACATTGACTTAAATATATAGGTTTTCCCCGCCCAATTCCATCAGATTTGCATTCGATTTAACGATGCGTTCATTCAAGTTCGAATGGAATTGAATTAGCACCGGGATCGACATTCGCCAAAAAGGTACCTATTTCACTCAATTTAATTTCATCAGCATGCGATTTCATGAGTTTTTCACAAAGGATGTATAAAGGGCTTTCAAATTAAAAATGCAGGTGCAAGGCATTTAGATTCGCATCAGCACCGCTGTGGAGAGCGTTAAGCCGTGGTCACAACTCGCCGTACTTGCAAGTGCGTGCTGTCTACTTGCAAAAACGTGGGCAAAATTTGGGGATCCGTACGTCTTAAGTACCGCCTCAGTACGGATTTTGGAGCACGCAGACACGCCGTAGCACTTTTAGGACACGAGGAACTTTCGCTGCGTTCGGGCTACGGATTCGCCCGAAGTGCGGGCAACGTACGTGCCCTCTACAGCGAACGTACGTACAACGCACTGACTCCGTGCGTCTTTTAAAATTTTCCCACCTTCACTTGCTCGAGGGACGGCGCACGTAGCACGTAGGTGTTGAGCACGTAATAAGTGCGCAGCCCGTGCTTATTCGACACTTCCCCGAGTTCAACTGTCCAGTAGAGCACGCAGACCGTACCGAACTTGCCGAATAAGCACCTGCTCCGCACTTAAAACGCAAGTTGTGCGCAGTGATTTCTGCAATGTATACACGAGCCGAGCCGACGGAAGAGTATTATCATTTCGTCTCCAAGATGTCCTGATGTTGGCAATTATATATTCATACTGTTCTATTTCACCTACCGGTCAGAAATGCCCTGTAAGGATTATGGGATCGAAAAAATCGCATAACCAGAAAAAATTATTGTTATATCATTATAAAGGGCACATAAGACACCGTCAAAAACTGCTTGAAGAAGCAAAGCATATAGAAATCTTGAGCTCTATGTGGTCAGTACATGAAGTGACCAGGTTTTTGGAGTTTTGAAAAGTTGTGACATTTAAGAGCTGCACAAGCGTGGTTAAAAGGCATTGACCATCATTGTGTATGCAGAACAGTGATAAAGTCAGTACCATTCTCTGAAATTGAGAATGTGTATATTTTGAAATTAAGCGAGGAAGAAATTTCTGTGACAGTATTACCTTATATAGGGCCTTAATTGCAAACGTGACACCTTCAGACTGAGATAAAACTGCAAAACCATAGGCCTACATTCATTGTTCTAGTAATATGCTGATAAATCTAGCTCAAAAATGCCTCCATGGCTGAAATGCCACAACCTCTGAAACTGGGTATAAAGATGGTAGACTTCATAACAACAAATCATATGCATCTCACCTCCAGTGCCAATGTGTGAGGATGTTTCAACCAAAATAATGTTATACAATGTCATTGTATACCTGATATTGACAGTAGCCTATTAGCCTACATCAGGTAATACAATGCCATTTTATACATGATGTAACCTATGACCTATACCTGATAATTATAGCCTATTAACCCTTTCTCTCTCAGTGAGTTAAATATGCACACATTTCATATATTTCATTTAGTTCATTTATTTCAATCTCATTTTCTTTCAACAAAATATAAAAACCTATAGACATGAAATGAATATGATACACAGAAGGTTAAACTACCATTTACACGTATGGAGAAGACGTATGATTATACATCTGAAGAACCTCGGAAGATGGTCCTAATAGGCCTACCCCTAGCATATGACGGGAAAAAAAATCATCGCACTTGCACGCACTTACAACATGCGACAGAGTAGGGATACCGTACGTGAGCAACACGTGTAATTACAGCCTCCGCAAGAGAACGTGGCAATCGCACGCAGATTGTAAGTTGTAAGCACGTACAACTCACTAATCACGTGCACAACGTACGATGCACGTAACCCCTCACGGCCAGACGTGGCGTGCGGGCCACGTACTTACACCCTGCGCAACCGTGCGAGTGTCGTGCGTGGACGTACTTCCTTCCTGCGCTAGTCACTTCCTCCCCACGTTTTTAGAAAAAACGTGAATGCCGTGGCCTCTGCCAAGAACGTACGGACGAAAAGCACGCACGGCGAGTTGTGACCAGGGCTTTAAGGAATTCAAATCCACGATAAGGAAAGCAATTACAAAGTATGGGAAATCTTTTTCGTTGTTGCTTTTATTCTTTGTAGTTACTCAGCTGTTTGAATATGCAAACTGAACATACCTTGAAATGTGATTTTTGACTCATACCAGCTAATAACTCTTATAACCCTATTTTCAAGCACATACATTTGCAATTCATTCATACACGATTCAGCCGCTGCTACATTACAGAGTATGCGTAAACATCTCAGGAAAGAAATACACACAATCAAGACAATTAAATGAGACTTTGAAATGAAAATGAAATTATGTCATCCAATCGTATGACAGTGGAAAAAAGGCCCGTAGAAGTCGTGTTTGTTGATTGAATTCGATTGTTAAAAGTGCGAAGTTGTGTTCCTATATATACGAAATATTGAAACTGGTACTTAGCACGATTTTGAACGTCTTTCCCGCTAGCGCGAAATTGAATGCCAACTTGCAGTCTTTAAATTGAATGAATTTCTCTCTAAATTGAATGAAATAATATCTAAAATGAATGACATGAAATGAAATTGATGTTCAAAGAATTAGATGGAACCGTGAGAGTAGAGAAGTGACAAAAATCGCTTGAATTTGAACGCCTTTTCGTTAATTCGAATGCAAATCTGATGATATTTGGCGGGAAAACATATATCTTATAGGAAAATGTTAATGATATCACAAAATAGGGACGGAAGGGATGGAAGAAGTCTATAGCAGACGTTTTTACTGTGACTTTATTTTCATTTACTCGGATTTAAGTTCAAATTATAATTGATCATTGATCTGATTTTCAAAAAATGTAATATTGGTATTTGTGACTGAAAGCCGAATAAACAATAATAATGATAATAATAATAATAATAATAAAAATAATACTTAAATTACAATCAACGATTTTATTTGTTTCTTCCCTTTTCATTCTTGCTCTCCCTAATTGATTAATCCTCAGTTACATTTATCTACCACTGTACATCCTTGTGTGTATGACCTTATCTTCAAATCGCTCACCGCTCTATTTACTGTCATATATTTTGTCACTGCCGGTGATCGCTACTCTCCTTCTTAAATTTAGTACACGGTGAAGATGCACGCAAACCAAGACGTGACAGATGTCCATCAATATCGAATTTTCTTGTTTTTTTATTGAAAAAAAACATTCTTGTTTTTACCCTCCAGAAATTGCAAAAACTCACTCGATTAAGAAGGAATTACATCCTTCAATCCAGTGCCCCCTCCTTCTATTTCTACTTTATAAGTTATGAAATACCGTGATTTTGTCGTTGATATTGCTCTAAATACTTCTATTTCTCTCCTTTTTCAGTTTCTGACTGAACATTTTCTTTGAAACCCTCTTAAATTGTACTGAGTCATAAAAAATAGAGAAGAAAAGAAAACTATGCAAAAGATCCCTCGTGTAACAGAGGGGGACACTCCATCACACACCCTCCATTGAAGGCGCACGTGGAAAAGGAGGTGACAAATTTCACAATTTGATACCGTTTACTTTTTGATTTGAAATCTTTTCCAAATATTCCCAAAGTGTGCAACAGGTGGATGAATTTTAGATCTGAAAAGCGAAAGTTTCCTCATTATTGTAGCCACCCCACCCCTCATTACACCCTCCCCGTTGGGTCGGTGGGCATGGACTTTAGTACATAATGAAGACACACACCCGGAATAAAAAGATGAAAGAAACAACAGTTTAGTCGTTCATGAATGTTATGAAATATTCATGTTTCATACTTTTTATCAGAAATTTCCACACATCCCCTCGCACAAGTGCAACGAATCATTAAATTTCAGTTCTAATGATCCAAAAGCTTCCTAATGTGGGGTTGACGATATTCCCCTCCCACACCCTCTAACTCAACACACTTACTACGCGGACAAAACGCAGGCATTGAAAAAGAGTACCAAAATTTAACGTACAGTATTCTTCCCCCTTCTCTGGAAAAAATGTTATTCCATTCGGACATGAGCGGCTTTAAATGAATTGTGTTAGGAAACTAAATCTCTGAGTTTCTAAATAAATTCAGTTCAATTCATTTATTTTCATTCTTCTCTTTTTTTTTTCCAACAGAACACAACACAGTATGAATTAAGAATTACTTTATAAACGTTTACATACCACTTTGCAAATGATATCAAATGATACAAATAAAGTTATATACATATATATGTATATATATTATATATAGTGCATGAGGCCGAATGCACTATAACAATATAAGCACCGACAAATTCTGAATTTGCCCCGAAGGCCAGTTATATTCAATGAGGCCGCAGGCCGAATTGAATATAATTTCCTGAGGGCAAATTCAGAATTTGGAGGTGCTTGGTACTTATTATAGTGCAATAAGATGTCATGCACTATGTGTTATATAATATACAAATAATGACTGCTATGAGGGGCACAGTTAAAATTATGGGCCCAAGGTGATGTGAAAACCGTAACATCACCGATGGTTATGGTTTTCACATCACCGAGGGCCTACATAATTTTAACTGTACCCCGAATATCAAGCGGTCATTATTTGTTTTATATAACGAAAAAATAGATTCCGAAATATAGATACCGAAAATATAGCTTCAAGTTTCTTTTACAGCACTCGTTATCAGTGCTGATCGACAGCGCGGCGGTCGTATCATTGGTGCGTACATGAGTGATCATCTATGTGTACACAGGGATGCCAAGTTCAAAAAAAAAAATTAGATTTTCATGACTCGGCATCTCGGCGAGCGAATGTGCGCGCAAGCGAGGGTGTGGGAGGCCCCCCCCCCCCCCCCCCCGTGGCCACCCACGGTAGGGAGCTTTTTCAATTTTTAGCTCTTAATGGTGCGATCAGGTGCATACCTAGGGGGCCTAAGTGACTATTTTTTACTTATTTTGAAAGACAAAAGGAAAATATACCTACAATTGCAACTATCACTTTAATCTTTTGAGCTATGCTCATTATTATAGGCCCAAGTTGCAAACTTCGCGCGTGAGATGGGTGCCCTGCGTGAGATCGTGAGACGGCCCCTAAATGCTTGAGTCTCACGCAGAATGCGTGAGACTTGGTAACTCTGTGTACAGTGTATGGGGTTCGACTGTCTCCAAACCAGTCCGCTAGTCTCTTCTACAGCACGCTCATCGAATGCGCGGCGGTCGTATCATTGGTGCGTACATTATGAGCGATCTATGTGTACGGGGTCGCGACTGTCTCCAAACCTATTTACTAACTGTGCCCGGGCGCTGCCCGGGCCCCGGCCCCGGTCACAGTAACTAAAAAATAGGGCAGTTATTTTCATGACACCCCTTTTCACCAATCAGATGAGAGGATTCTAGAAATTAGGTATATATGAAATAGCATACATACCCAGGCAAGATAAATTGAAAAAATACGAAAGCCTAGATCATTCAAGACTCTACACGTGTCTAGACAAGCAATAATACCAGTTTCTTTGAACCTGTGTAGACAAAATCCTGAAGATCCAAATTCAACTATAGAGTGTAACGTTAGGGTCTACGTGGTTATATCTAACGATTTCTACTAGCCCTACGATAGATTAGGTCTAGGGGCCCTGGCCTAACGTTATACTACTAAACCTACGTCACTTACGAGCGACAGAGCTAACGTTAGTTAACACTTGACCCTACAATAGGTCTACCATGGATCTAACAGTAACACGTTAGACGCCCTAACACTAAGTTTACTTACTGCACTGTGGGTCCAGGATCAGGACTAGATGATGTTTTGTAGGATTAGGGATCTACTGGATTTAAACACAAGGGTCGTGCCAGGCATCATTGAAGTCACCATTGCTGCACAAGTGGATTCCGAGAGTGTGTTGGAAATGTCGTAGTAAAAGTTCATAGCGTAGCGTGATCAAAGAGCGCTTTGCGTATAACGTACATACGCTACCCATTTCCACGGCGCACTTCCGCGTAGAATGTACGGAGAAAGCGGCACAAATCTTGGGTTGACTTGCTCAATATCCGTCGGATTGATTCCTTTTTCAGAACAGTAGGATTCCAAAATTCGTAGGGCGTATTTGATGGCATCCTTTGTGTCCTTATTGTCTGAGATACTGTTTATATAGATCAGTCTCTGTAAAAGTAGCGAACCTGTTTATTTCAGTTTCCATTGCCATGTTTAAATCTACCGCTGAAAGTCGAGACCCACACAGATAAGTTGCTGGCATATACATGTTTATAAAATGGGTTCAAGAATGTAGCCAATTGGAAGCGCTGAAATGAGTCACGTGTGCGTGCATTATTTTCTTCAGGTATGCACTAAGAAGAGTCTCTCTTCCACCTCCCTGGCCTGACGTACGTCACAATGTTTTACACTAGCAGTGCGCACTCAATCAGTTGTTACAAGTGCGTCACGCGCTACTATACGCGCTGTCAATCCTGTAAACAACTTCTAGTTCGGGCCGCGGGCTGCCACAACAGCCGGCGGCCTTTCTTGTGCATAACAGTACGTGGCGTACGTATACTCTTATACGTACGTACAGTACTTATGTGCGGGATTTCCGAGTGCGACGTGCGTAAATGTTTGGGACGAACATCTTCGGACATCTTGACTTTTGAGCGAGTGCTACATGTAGCTGACTGGTATTGACCCACAAAGGTACGTGAATAATGCTGTTAGTTTTCGACCCATTTTATAAAACAAATGATGCACAGGATTATTTCGTGGCGTTAGTGAAGGTGCGGCTCACTCTCGAGTATTGACAACGGTTGCAAACATGCACTCGGCTGCGCCTCGTGCATGTCGCACCATTGTCAATACTCTCGAGCGCGCCGCACCTTCACTAACACACTCTATCCTGTGCATCATTAGTATAATAGCCAGCGAGAATCGAGAATAACGATAATATCGAGCAAAGCATATCGCGGTTGTGGCGCAATCGCGTCGATGAGGTGCGGGATTCAGTACTCGATGATTAAAATGAGGGAGCAAAAACCGATATCAAATCGATAATGGGTTACGTCTACAATCGTTATATTTTGCGTGCACTATAACTTTTGTCATGCACTGCCGGCCTGTATCATAAGTATGTATGCTATTTTATATATTATATAAATAGTACATGCTCTATGATGCACTATACTGGATTAGAGAACGACAAATACTAAATTATCCCAAGTGCTGTTTTGTTTCACCGAGGCCGCAGGCCGAGGTGAATAGAACTTCACGAGGGATAATTTAGTATTTGGAGTTCTATAGTCCAGTACTGGTGCATCAATAGATCATGCACTATTTGTTATAGTAAATAGGCCTCTCGATCTAGGCCACCAATGTTGCGTAGGTCTTCTAGAGCTAGAGGTCTAACCGTTATGTATATCTAAATCACTTCTAACGTTAGTAGGCCTACCGTCCTTAGCTTAGGCCTCCTGGTATTAGATATTCTAGCTCTAACGTTAGATCTATAGATCTAGGTCTAACCGCGCTAGTTCTAGACCACACTCCTACTTCGTTTAGAAAAACGAGGTCTAGATCTAAAATACTCAAGTTTCTTTCCTATAGAACAAAATGAGCTCCAAATCCAGATGAACACCAAAAACTTGAACTTGAATGCGCTGAAATTCCAATGAAAACTTGAATGCACAACTGGAACAATGGTCAATCCACTCAATGGAACATATTCACAGTAGCGTTAACACGTTCTCTAGTTAGTCTAGTGTCTTCCATTTGGAATGTTACTTCTGATTGTAGATTACTTTCACTTTACAATTGTGAAAATGAAGGTGCATTTGAGAGCTCACAGATGTAGATATGTTCACTGGAGATGCAGTTGGCTGACTGAGATCCACCTGAGATGACTGTGGTGGGGAAGGAGGCGCAACATTTGAAGTGGTGCTTGAAGTAGGTCCAGAAGTGACAGTAGACTTATCAGTAACGTTAGATCCAGCAGTAGAACTACCGGCACGCTGTATCTGTAGCTGAACAGGGCCAGAACTAGGAGTAGCGTTAGTCCCACTAGAGCTAGGTCTCGATCTACGCAAGGTTGACTGTACCCGCGGGTAGGCCTACATTCACCTCTTCAGATCTGCTTGTACTGGTGCTTGCGATCGTCAAGCTCATTCTTCTCTTCTGACTCTCCTCTACCCTAGAGTAGTGTTTGATGCTAGACTCCGATTTATGTCCAGAAATGGACATGATGTGCCGAGCTTCAAACCCAGCAGTATCAAGTTTGTTGATAGCTGTTGCACGGAGGCAGTGATTGGTATATACCCTGGAGCACTTGGCTTCACTTGAGATAACTGCCATTTTATTCCCAAGTGTATTCATGCCCACAGCCATATTATCGTACCAAGGGTTACCTGCAGGCCTAGCTGCCTTTGGCCGTTGCCAAAATGCTTCACATTTTTCATTCAGACGAGATTTGTAGTCACAAAACGATGCGACAGGGCAGTCGGACTCACCCGTTTCGTACATGCGGCCGCATTGACTTTTTTCATCATCATCCGCACCGCCACGATGGTTCTTTGTCGTCATGTCCCGAACAAGGTGAACATACCGCTGATTTGCTGAATCTTTGTCAACGGCAAAATCATCTTTTTTCATCTGACGAAGATTTTCACAACCTCTGTTGCAGAGATGCAGCATGAGATCGAGAAACACCTTATTCTGCAAACCTTTTGGTGTCGTGGGGTCAACTGCAGAACTTTGCCTTATTTTGTCCATGTCCTCTGTGGTGATCGGATCTTTATGCCGAATGACACCTTTCACCTCTGTCTTCAACATGTGGAGGACCGCGTTAAACATTTCACAAGATGATTGAAAAGCATCATCCTTCGTAATGTCTACTTGACGATGCTTTAGTAAGTAGCGATGAAGTCCGTATCGAGTCGTGATCATCGACCGCTTGGCATAGAGCTCCCCGTCGCCTCGACGTACTTCTGCATAAAATGTCCGAAGGAAAGTGTTCAATTCGGGAGAAGAAGAATGCTCGGTCACACGAGAAAATTCTATATTTTTCTGTTCGCAATATGCCCTCAAAATGCTCAAGGAGTGATTAATAACGTCCTTGGTTCTTCTGGAATCCTTTCCATCGACGATAGACTGTAATTCCACCTCAGAAAGAGATAGAAATTGCTGATCTCGCCCACTCTCTCGAAGAGGTAAACTGGCCATTTTGACAGATGGAAGTTAGAGCTTGATTAACCGGTTAACTACTCCTACTACTGGTACGTTAGAGCCGAAAATTTTCCTCCGATCACACATTATCGATCATTAATAATTGTCTGATCGAAATTATCTACCGCTACCTATATAAAATCCCGCAATTTTGCTTTCGCTGTTATCGATAGCCCTGTGAGTAATGTTTTCTTCACGAAATGATATCGTTCCCCATACGATAGCAATCGTAAACAATTAACTCATCCCCTATTTATTAACACGGGATTCCCCGTGCAAAAATCAGCGTTATAGTGGCACGGTCGTGCCACTATACCGGAATTTTTGCACAATCACGTGATGCTATCCAGCCAATCACAACGCCAATTTCACTCTACCTATTTACTATATATATAATGCATGCATACTTGTAAAAATAATACAAGGTAATGTTTCAGTTAAGAAAAAATAAGAACTGAGGGGTCCACTAAAAAGCAAGCTTGTAGATTGTCAACCACTCAAGGAAAATCTGATCTAAAATAAATGAATTGAATTGAATTGAATTGAATTGAATTGAATTGAATAGGCCATGGGGTGAGCTGGTTTTTTCGCTTGTTTCGTTCCGACAACTGCGGCACTAAAATTTCTCCACAGCTACGTGTAAACAAATAACCAAAAAGGCTACAGGAAAAAGTTCGACACAAACCCTCCTGCAGTATTTTGGTAATTTAGGGGGAAACAGTGAACTTTTTTGTCACTGAGGAGCTGAATATGTACACTTTGCCGTGTACGATATTCATTCGCGAACGATCATGTGATGTATGTTATCCAATCCGAATCGAGAATTATTGTTTACGAGTCAAAATGGCCGCCCCCTGTGAGCCTGTCGACGCGTCTACGTCGTCTGCTCAGCCGAAACTTATTATGCGTTATTATGCATGTAACAGCGATGAAGTTTGAAAATTTCACGGCTATGACAAACCTAAGATAGACGAAACCTATTTTGTGTGCCAAAGAGTGGATCAAATTGAGTGGGGGAGACCGTGAAATCGCAGACCAGAACGAAGTGATTCAGCTGCTCAGGGGGACTGACTGCAACCTACGTAGTAGGATAATTTACAGGTTAGTTTACGTGCGTACAGTCGAGTCGTAGCAGTCGACACTGCAGTGCAGTCTCACTCATAATGTTAATGACCATGATGACTACAAGTACAATTGTACAACGTTTAATAGCTATGTTATGAACGTTGCTTGTGTATGTTATAATGGGCGCTAATGCAGTAGCTTAGCCGTTAGCGTGTCTGTTACTTAGATAAATTATCTCGAATTTCACCTTGGCATGGCATAGCGCCGTTATAATGTCGCCTAGATGTAATTTTACATGTTGTTCTATGTGCAGCCCAGGTTAGGTTGATGTAGCTGATCGGTGATATTGTTTTGTAAAAGTCTTGACACACAGGACTGGATTGAAAAAGGTCTAAACTGCATGTAAATTTATATTTTCATAATCATGGCCATGGAGTATTAATATTAAAAATCCATCCTGTTTCTCTCACCCCGAAATTGGCGAATCCTCCCTCAAAACACACATTTAGCATCTCATTAAATTAACTTATTAATATTTGATATAAATAGATCTAAAAGACCAATAATGACAATAACATAATTGCAACAATTAAACTCCCTAAAACATATGATTACCATTATGTTGTGCCAAACTATAAAGCAGTGGGTGGTGGTGATAGTGAAAGGCCAAGGATCACTAGTATTAATGATGATAAGGCAGTTGTATTCATAATTATGATAATTGATATTGCATGTGATCAGGTGCTGAAAGCTGTAGATGTAATTTAAAATCAGTAATTGCACTGCAAGTACAAGTTGAAGTAGTTGATGATGACAATGATCATGAGGCGTTAATGATTACCTGGCATAGTACTAGGGCCTGTGTATTGGTAATTACAAGATTCAAATATTGGCAGTCAATAGTCTACCGTACATTAAATGATATATTGAGTGTAATGTTCAACCCCTCCCTCTAGCATTTAGCCTTTTTTTCCCCCTAACAAAATCCAACGGCTAATCATTGCTGTTCATTTCTCCATTGTATTAAATAGGATTCCATGAAACGTGCTACAAGAGGTTTATAGATAGCAAACGCCTGAATCTCGCTAGGAAACGAAAGCTGAAGGAGGAGCCTGGTCCGTCAGCAGGAGCATCTGTTTCCTCCCCTAAGACGCTCACATCAAGATCAAGATTTTCTTCTGGAAGCTCTTCAGGTTCTGCTGTGTTGCCTGTGAAATGCATCATTTGCAACAGAGTCAACCTGCTCATTACTTGCCAAGGGAAATAGGTTAATATGATTGATATTGAAGCATGAAAACATTGTCATGTTACTATAAGTTGTCCTTGATAAAATGGAGCAATATATAGGCCTATACACCACTGAAACATTCACACTCATACACAAAGAACTTCAGTGCAAAGTTCAGAAACAACAGAATGTACTGTATATGCACCAATGCTTTGGTCAATGTGATTGATATTCAAGAATTGACATCTTACCAAAGTTGTGCATGATAAAATGTCTTTGTAATACAGATTGCTTCCTGTATTTTGAATGCCAATGTTTATGCAACATGTTTTGACTCCTTGCCTCAGTATGTGATTGTTCGCCCTTTAGCAAACATTTCTGCCCACTATTATGATTTGATTAGGGTTGAATTATTCTAAGAACAAAGATGTTTTCCTAAGTGTGTTTTTTTTTTTTCATAAAACTGAATGACTACGATTAAAATTTGTTTCTCCCACTCTGGGGAAAAAACATATGTAACTATTATTAATACTGAAACAGAATGTTCATGTAGAAAGGTCAGTACAATGTAGGTGTGAGTACAAAATCACTTTGCTAAAACTAATACACACCAGCCAAATGAAAATTGTGCATAAGTTGAGTCAGGTTTGCACAGATCCTCTGATATTGGATGTTAATTGCAATGTTATCATAATTTTTAATGCCAAACCTGTTTTATTCTCTCCAAGATTTTCAGGTACACATTGCCTCCAATGCAGAATCCAACAGTTTTCACTCATGAATGGGTAAACTATAATTTTGCCTTTATTTTATATATTGGCATTTTTCAAAACTTTTACATCCTTTCAAGGATATTTGGACCATGGAATGTTCCAGGAAATTTATTAAAACTAGAAAATTTGACTGATTATCATTTTGAGCTATCATACATGAAAGGAGGTAGTGTCCCACCATGTTGTAACCTAATGATAGCTATGAAATCTTCAGGAAATTTTATGAAGATTAAATTTTCTAGTGCTAAAGTAATGTATAATATTTCATGAACAACGTGATTGCTATGTGATCTAAGTATATTAAAGCTTCTTAAGAAGAAGAAGAAGAAGAAGAAGAAAAGAAAAACATGTTTGCTGATAAACAATATGATCTGTTTAATAGTAATGTCTCATGTGTGTAAATGAGTTTGTATGTGTGCGTGTGAGTGTAAATAATATGTCAGCGTTTTTATGCACCTGTGTATGTGTAATGCACTGATCAGTACATGTATTATATCATTGTGTGTGTTCATGTTTATGATAATCTTTTTTATGATGCTGATGTGATAAATGGCCAAGGCATGTAGAATAATATTTTAATACACTTGGGTATATTGAATCTTCATAACTATGTGTGTGCGTATGTGTGTGTGCATGTGAGGGTGTGTGTGTCTGTGTGTGTGTGTGTGTACAATAAGATTCTCCCACATGCACGCGGACACACACACAAACAAACACACTGATTTTTTGTTCTTTTTTTTTTTGCCTTGAATGATTAATCATTTGATTAATAACATGTCTTTGAACAGAATATAAGGCATTTGCCTTGACCTCTGACGGTCAGTTAGTGCTCTCTCTCATATGGTCTTGAACCGCTTTGCTCTTGTCCTCCTTTGCATAGCCAGCATCAGGAAAAGCTGAAACATGAGATATAATGCAACTATTAAACCAAAACTTCACTTTTTTTTTCTAGGTATATGGCTAAAAGCAGTGCTTTACAAATGTGTATATGCATTTCAGCTTAGAAACACTATGGGAACTATACTGCGGCTAGCAGCCCCATACGCATAACTGCGGCTAGCAGCCCCATACGCATAACTGCGGCCAGCAGCCCCATACGCATAGCGTCATGGGGCTGTGAACTGTAGCATACAGGATCATGACGGATATTTTATCGCGGACAAATATCAACTTAAAATCGGGAAAAAATCTTCAATTTGAAGACTTATTAATAAATTTGAAGTATTGATAACAGAGTTCGTGCAAGGTTTGATTCTGCAAATAGTTCCTTTCTGTTCAAATTGATGACTAAATGTGACTCGGTCGAGAGGAAACTGGGAGAGCTACACTGCATTGACGGCCAGCGCATGCACACACAGACATCTAATATCCAGTCAATGGATACGAAATTTGTGCGCAGTGATGTGTGCGCCTGCGCTGACCGTCAATTCAGCGTAGCTCTCCCAGATTCCTCTCGACCTAGTCATATTAAGTCATCAAATCGAACAGAAAATGACTATATGTAGAACCAAACCTTGCACGAACCCTGTTGTCAATACTTCAACCTTACTTGTAAGTCTTCAAATTGAAGAATTTTTGTTCGATTTAAGGTTGACATTTGTCCGCGATACTTCCCTGTCATGATCCTAAATGCTACAATCCGCAGCCCCATTACGATATGTGTATTGGGCTGCTGGTCGCAGTTTATAAAATATGGATTTTCGCAAAAACTGCAGGATATTTCGAGGAGAACTTTTTACAGTATATTTAGGATGTACAAAACATCACATTTCCGCGTTCAGAAAGTAGTGCCAGTGTTGCTGGAACGAAACCCATTTTCTAAGCCTCTTTTTCAGCTTCACCCCATGGCCTAGAATAAACTAGCTTATTCCGTTCGGGGTTTTTTATGTTTCTGCAAAATACCTGGATTTTTTTTTCCCCATATGATTTCTGTCAATCTTAACTCTGCTGAAACGGAGTCTCTGAGAGACAGAACGTTAGAAATGCGTTCGACATTGATTTAATGTGTTTTCTCTTTATTCAGTCATGATCTTTTCAATTCAATTTTTCAATCCAAATCTTGGATCTTTTCTTCTCTCTCCCTCTCTCTTTAAAGGAACTCACTGGATGATTGAAATTGTCTCCCTTATCTTGACCGATGGTTATCCCGGAATGGTCAACAGAACTTTACATTCATCTGGCGCGGAGATGATAAACATGGATCAGACTTTCCCGCGTACTCTGGACGAAATGGACACAGTGAAAATGGACATGACGCCTTTCTTGAAAACGATCGAAAAAGCGCCCTCACCGAGGGTTATCCTCACCCATCTTAGGCTCAATCGTCTGCCAAAAGACCTGATTAAGAAAGCCAAGGTAATGATGGTTGACAATTCTATTCAAAACTATGTATATTGTATGTATATGTCTAGTAGCTTCTGTCACGTTGCTGGCTATGAACTTAAACAGATTCTTTGAAAAAACTGAGACCTTGCTACAAAGACATTTTTCTTTTCTGACTCTGAGTATTAACAATGATTATGTGACCTTGCATCACAAAACCGACAGAAAATTTTAGTTAAGAGCAGATTCTGACAGAGCAAGACTTTTAGCTTTAAATGGTGTGTATCTCGATTCAAATGAACTCTCCTAACGAATTAGAAAAAAACCCCACACACTCCTGGGAAGTATGGATGGGACAAAAACAGCATGTAAACCACCAGAGCACTAACAATGAAAGTATTTTCAGATTAAGCTAAAATTATACATGCTTCATTAACACATTCTGTCCATGATTAATGTCAACTTTAAAAGCAGTAGCGTCATCCTGTCTACAGTTATTAGAACTGAAAATGAAGAGTATGTACAGTGTGTTTAAGAAAAGAAAAGGGCACTGTAAGACACGCCTAATCAAACTATTTCACCAAAAATAAAAGTGTTCGAAAAAAACCCTGCTAAAACACCATTTCCTGTTCGTTTTATGAACACAACCTTTAGAGTAGTGGAAAAGAAGACTTCCTCTTTCAGAAAATATGAAAATCTCGAGGTTTGCCTTTTTCATGTATTTTCATTCCTCACACAAAATCTTATATATACTGCACCATGCATATAATATATATATATATAAATGTATATATATATATAATGTATATATATATATATATATATATATATATTTCTTTTTCAACAATAAGGCAATGCCTATACACATTTCTTTGCTATAGGTAGTATACCTTGTGCGCAATCCAAAGGATGTCACGACCTCATGGTACAACTTTTTTTCAAGCTCGGAATTTGTACGTATAAACTGGGAAAAGAACTTCAGGCAATTTCTTGCAGGCGGTGAGTATTTGAAACCTTGGGCCTATTTTATGAAGTCCCATATAACAATTCTCCGTTGGGCCAACGTCAACAATGGTCGCCACGGTCGCGGCAGGTGAGATGACGTTGGCTCAGCGTTGGGCCATTGTCTTTATGGTCGCCATGGTCGCAGTCGGTGAGATGACGTTGGCTCAACGTTGGGCCAATGTCTTTATAGTCGCCACTTGCGGTCGACGGATATAGTTGGGTATCCTACGATGGCGATGGTCGGTACGGTTGTAGTTTGTAAACTAACGTTGGCGCAACGTTGGGCCACCGTCTCGCCTTGTCGGTGATGCAAGATGGATATTGGCTGGTAATTCTACGTTGGGGCAACGTTGGCAATGGTTGGCAGAGTCGCAGTCGGTAAGCTAACGTTGGTACAAGGTTGGGCCATTGATTTACTTTCGTTCCCGAGGGAAGGTGGAAATTATTTGGCAAACCTGCCATGGGACAACGTTGGCAAGTTTTGTTTTCGCACAGCCGGTAAGATAACGTCGGCACAACGTTGGACCACCCGTCTCACTTTGGTCATTGATGCAAAATGGATATTGGTTGGCTATCCTACGGTGGGCCAACGTTGGAGATTTGTGGGCATGATCGCAGTCAGTATGCTTACGCTGGAACAACATTGGCCCATCGTCTTACTTTTGTAACTAATCTAAGGCAGATATTGGTTTGCCAGCCTACATTGGGCCAACGTAGGCAATTATCGCCACGATCACAATCGGTAAGCTACATTTGGAACATTGACACAACATTGGGTAACCATCTTACTTTTATCACTGATGAAGGGTGGATCTTGATCGGCTATCCACATTGGGCTAATATTAGCAATGATTGGCACGGCTGCAGTGAAAGAAACAATTGCCAGGCACAGCCTTGGGTTAGACCAATATTGGCCCAAGAGGCAAAGCCTGACGGTTGACTAACTTTGGAACAATGGCAGACCATTGTTATATCAACCATTTTTCAAACTTGAATGAACTGTTGGGCCAATATCGGCCCAACAGTTAAAGTCTAACGTAGTAATGACATTGGTACAATGTCAAACTAACATCATGTCAACTATATTTCCACTTTGAATGCTCTGCATTTCTAATGTTAATCCAACTTGCAAGTGTGTATGTTGGCACAACATTAAGACATCTGACGTCGAGCTGACGTCATTTTTGCCACCGGGCCAACATTGGCCCAACAATGAAAGCCTGACTTTGGACTCACGTTGCATGGTTCAATGTCAGACCAACATTATACCAACCGATGTTGGTCATACGTCATGCGTGTGTGTTGTCACAACATCATAATATTCAATTCAATTCAATTCAATTCAATTTATTTTCATACTTCTCAATGAAGGAATGTACATGACGTTGGCTCAACGTCATTTTGGTCGTCGGGATACCACTGGCCCAACAATTAAAGTCTAACGTTGGAAAGACGTTGGCTCAATGTCAAATCAACATCATATCAACCATATTTCCACTTTGAATACTGCATTTGTCCAACGTTAATCCAATTTGAAAGTGCGTATGTTGGCTCAACTTTTATGACGTCACTCCGACGTCATTTTGGCCATTGGGCCAACATTGGCCCAACAGTGAAAGTCTGATATTGGACTCGCGTTGGTTCAATGTCACACCGACATTATACCAACCATGTAACCAATTTGAATGCTGTATTGGCCCGATATATTGGTCAAACGTCATGCGTGTATGTTGTCACAACATCATAGAATGACGTTGGCTCAACGTTATTTTGGTCGTCGGACTATCACTGGTCCAACAGTGAAAGTCTGACGTTGGAATGACGCTGGCACAATGTCAAATCAACATAGTATCAACCATATTTTTTACTTTGAATACTGCGTTTATCCAATGTTAATTCAACTTAAATGTGTGTATTTTGGCACAACGTTAGAATTATGACGTCACTCCGACGTCATTCTGGCCATCGGGCCAACATTGGCCCAACAGTGAAAGCCTGACGATGGACCGACGCTGGTTGAATGTCAGATCGATATCATACCAACCATGTTACCACTTTTAATGTTGCGTTCGCCCGATGTTGGTCAAACGTCATGCATTTATGTTGACCCAACATTATCATATGACATTGGCTCAACGTCATTTAGCTCGTCAGGCCACCACTGGTCCAACAGTGAAAGTCTGACGTTGGATTGACGTTGGTACAATGTCAAAGCAACATCATATCAACCACATTTTCACTTATTATGATACTGCATTTATCTAATGTTAATCCAACTTAAAAGTGTGTATGAAAGTGTGTATGTTGGCATAACGTGCAAAATATTACGTCAGACAATGTCAGACCAACATTAACATCAATTATATACTTTTCCAGTTTGAATGCTACGTTCGTCCAACGTTTGTCCCACGTCACGCGTGTATGTTTGCACAATTTCAGAAACGTGAGGTTGGCCCAACGCCATTTTGTCCGTCGGGCCAACATTTAAACAGTGAAAGCATAATGTTGGACCAACGTTGGTAAAATGTCAGACCTTTATATGTATCAACAATTTTCCACTTTGAATGCTGCGTTTGTCCAATATTAGTCCAACGTCATGCGCGTATTTTGTCACGTCAGAACATGAGTTTGGCCAGCGCTTTGGCAAAGGGTTGCGTGAGTGTTGGCCAATGTTGGGAAGATTATAGCATAATGTAATTCACAACCGGTAACTTGTCCAAAATGTTGATGAATTGCAGCATACATTTGAATTAGCTGGAAATGGTCTACTGGAGTACTGGGGTTGGTGTACTCCTGGAATGATGCTCCGTATATAAGTTCACTGTAGCTCGGTCTAAAGTTGCAATAAACATCATTTCCATCATTATCCATCATAAGAGAGAGTCTGTTAATTGAAAACTAATGAAGATAGACCAAAGACATTACATGAAATGTATTGATGCCAGATTATCATTTTTTTTTAAGATTCAACAGTTTTATTCTTACTTCCACAAAAGGAAAAAAAAACTATTTAAAGCCGTACATGTTGTCAATATGACTTTCATCCATTAAATGATGGTTCACCAAACAGAGTATAAAAAAGGCAATATTATTCTAAAAAAATCAATGCACACTTTGTCATTTCAACAAAAAGATAATCAATCATAACAACGGAAAAGAGAAAACTGCTATGCTATTTAAGTGTTTACTGCTTCAATACACTGTATTAGGATTTTTGCCAAGTCATAATCATGTGAAAAGCTTTCGGGACAACGTTGGCTCAACGTTGGAATAACGACGAAAAAAGATCATGAATATTAATGAGAGAATTTGCAATTCAGATCTTGCGAAAATATTAAAAAACGTTGAATTTAAAAGTATTGATGCTGGGATTAAACTGTAAACTGCGTTAGAAATTGCCATCATTTTTTTTTTTCTGATTTATGCACAATTTCCACTCGCGTTTGTAAAAATTATTCTGATGTTTTGATGGAATTGTGACGAAAATGTAATGAAAGTGTCATCCAGTTAGTAACCATGTCTTGAAGGGGTTCATAAACAAAACCAAATACTTTTCTTTAAGCTAGGAAATAGGTATAGGCATAGGAATAGATATAGGATGTAGAAGTTTAGGAATAGGGTAGGAATTATAGGAATAGACTCTAATTCAGGCGGCTGCTGCCCAGAAACAAGACTACGGTGGCCTAACGTCAGAAACATGACGTTGGCCTAAAAAACCTTTTTTTTTTTTTGTCTTCGCACCAACGTTGGCTCGACAGTAAAAGGATGACCTTGAAACAACGTTGGTACATCGTTGGCACAACGGTGAAAAGTGAATTATAAACTGTTGGTCCAGCGTTGGAACAACGTCATAATAAGGTCGGAGGGGAATCTTTATGACGTTGGTTGGAAGTTGAGATTGCGTTATTATATAGTGAAAATGGTTGGTATAAGGTCGGTCTATCGGTGGGATAACATCAAAACACGTTTAAAAAATGGTAGGTATAACGTTGGGATGCTGTCATAGTAAGTGGTTGGTACAATATTGCTTTAACGTTGAGATAATGTCATAACACTGGAAAAGTGGTTGGTACAACGTTGGTCTAACATTGAGATAACGTCATTTTGGGGTGGTTGATACAACGTTGATCTAAGGTTGGTCTAACACCATGGCACACTTGTAAAGTGGCAGGCATATCGGGGGCATATGTTATAGTATGGTATAAACTTTGTTGGAACAATGTCGGTGTAACGATGGGATAACGTCATTACAAGGTGGAATAGTGGTTGATGCAGCCGCGCCCGACGGCCAAAATGACGTTGGATCAACGTCATGTTTCTGACGTTGTGCCAACATACACACAAGTAGTTGGACCAACGTTGTGCCAGTGCATCATGTAAAGTAGAAGAATGGTTGGTATAAAGTTGTTCTGACATTATACCAACGTCGGCCCACCATAAGGCTTTACCGCTGGACCAACGTTGGCCCGAAGGCCAAAATGACGTCGGAGTGACGTCACATTTCTGTTGTTGGCCCGACGTACATGTATGCCGTTGGACCAACGTAGGGCCAACGCACCATTGCTATCTGGGGTTATAATTGATCATGTAGTTGATTTCTATCACAAGTGTATGGCAGCCTATGTGGTTAGGGAATTTACTATCGATTTTGTCTTTTGGTAAAACGTGGCTTATATTGTAGGTTACAATGTACTTGTGCATTGAACGACGAAAACTGGACATTATGAGTCTGCGTGTGAGTGCTAAAACGGAAGATAAAATGGCTGTGAAAAACAACAATTAACAACTACAAATATGAGTGCAGACAAACATATAAAATGTGCAGACAAAAATGAATATGCCTGGAAATATTACTTTCAAATAGAAACTGTTATTTGTACAATATGGTAGTATATTGACGTGTTACGTGAATGTCAGTTAATACTTTTAAATTTATAACGTGAAATACGTTGATATTCTCTTGTATTTTACTCTCTAATTCGCTGTATAGGCTTTGCCCGGGAGGTCTCGAACAGAATCTAATATCCTAGGCCTATAAAAGTCAGTGTCAATGATAAACAATTTTCTCTATTTAGAAATGACCTGGGGTTCTTGGCCAGAGCACGTCAAAGAATTCTGGGACATTCGTGAGGAGAACAACTTACTTTTCGTTTACTACGAGGACCTCCTAAAGGTAAACGATACAATAGGAACACGATCTATTTTGGATCCATTTGCAATGTCTCTTTTTTATAAGCCGCTATGGGTAAATGACACGTGATATCAAAGTGAATAAAGGTTAGATGCTCAACTGCCTTACAGTCTTCAAAACGTGGAACACATCAGCTTCCAATATCTTGGACATCAATTTTCATATTACAGGCGAATAGTCCCGGTAGTGTAGAGGGCGCTGTTGATGATACTGCCGATCACCGTTAGCATTGATACGAAGATTGCCGAAGTTGAGCTGTCAAGAGCAGAATGAAGCGCGTAGGTGTTGCTAGGTAACGTTGCCTTCTCTGCGCATCACGCATTCTGTAGTAATGCCAGGGTGCGTGCATACACGTGTATGTGCTTCTTATTATGACTTTACAAAAGAAGTTTGCTAAAGCTGTCATCCCCCTCAGCCTAATCATGAGCCGAACTGTGATCGGACCACCGACTACAGCGGATCGGAATTTTTCGTACTGGGGGAAATGGGTCACAGCTTAAAGGGGATGGCTAGTAACCGATCATTGGGAATCAGTGGGAATGCTAAGGGATGATAGTTCCAATCCTTGTGGGATTCATTTAAGAGTACATTATATATCTACTGTTGTGTGAAAATTATTTGCCTCAGAACCCTCTCATATTCAAGTAATGTGCAGATTAATGCCCCGTCACTGACCAGGCACGCTAACCTGGAAACATTGAACTGCACATTACTTGATTATGAGACCATTCTGAAGCAAATAATTTTCACACAACAATAAATATATAATGTACTCTTAAATGAATCCCACAAGAATTGAAAAATCATCCCCCAGCATTCCCACTGATTCCCACTGATCAGTTACTAGCCATCCCCTTTAAGCGCCAGAGAGGAGCCGATGGCATAGGTCTCTATAGGAAACTCGTGCCGTGCGCCCGCGTACGCATTTGACTAAACCACATGGACCATGTGCATTTAAAAGGAAAGCAGTAGTATAACGAACTTGGTATTTTACCATCGAGGTTAGAAAGTTTAATGTCATATGTCTTTACAGACTCAATGGCACCCAGTACGCTAGATTTTGACCGTCTGAAGTCTGTAATATCAAATCGTTATCTCCGATTTTTGTCACTGCTTATAATTTGTTTTTGTGTTATCCTAGTTTGGTAAACCATATTAATGCACTTGTATACTACGGTGTCAAAATTGTGCCCCAAAGGATCCAATGTCAGGAATCGCAGCCATTGCAGAACACATCGAACGCCCACTGTCGGAGGAAGTGTTACAGCGAGTTATTAGAAGCAGTACCATGTCTGAGATGAAAGCTACCTACCGGAATATGGCGGAATCTGGATCATTTTATCTCACAAAAGCATTTGGGCTCCTTCCTTTCCTAAACAAAGGTATCTCTTCAAAAATTCTGTGTTTCAGACTGTCTAAAATCTGTTATGTCTTACAAACAGTATTCTATTACCATGATTATAGATGACATATTTCAAAAGATGTGTGTTATGCTTTCAAATGTCAAACAAAAGTCACACAGAAAGCAATTTGAAAACAATTTGAAAAATCAAAAATAACTAATAAGAATGAGAAACCTCGTAAACAATCTTCTCAAAAAACTTAATTATAATAATTCATTACTTACAGAATACAATCAAATCCTGCAACTTCATTCAACGTCGAAGCTGAAGTAATGATTTAAAGTTATACCTAAAAGAATGTCAGTAGATGAGATGGAGACTAGCTATTCCTTTTGATTTCATGAAGAAAAAAAGGAGTAACATATTCACTTTAAAAGGACTGACTAGGCGTTGACATATAAACCATTTTGAAACTTATCACTGTCTCATTGAAATGTGAAACTTCAATGTCCCTTAACTTTTGAGATGTTTATTTTAGTAATGAAATTATTCCGTCTTGCTCTGGTGATTTTATTTCTTTGTTTGTTCCTATGTACCTTATCTTACAGGCCAGGTTGCTCAATGGAAGAGTCGCTTCACTGTAGCAGAGAATGAGATTTTCGATGAATGGTACAGGAGAGAGATGGCGGGAACAAATATTCCAATTTCTTTCGAGTGAAAACTGCTGAAAAAGACAGTCAGAGCGCAGCACGTATGCTAATGAGCCGATCTGGCAAGATTTATTCAGCACCCTCGTTGACGATCTTGGCGTTCGAAAGGTGTCTCGTATGTGCGAGATTTTGCGAGAGTTTGACAGGGCTATGTTTTTCACAGTGTAGCGACTTGTACATACATTCATCATAGCTACAAGTCACGGTAAATTGTTTCGCAGACGTTGATCTTGATTTTGATACCCAATTTGCGTAAAATATCGGTTCTTATCATGACGATATAATCAGTTGAATTTTACCTGTTTTTCACGGAAGATTTTGTCGTTTAAAGTTCGTTTTTGGTTCCTGACCGGATTAAGAAACTGTTGTTTCTGATTTTGGCTTATTCGTAGAGAGGAAACTTAGATGCTCATCGTATATTGGAGTCAAGGAGACGCAAGCATGATTTATACTAGTTTTTCCGTTTTGAAATGTCTGTAAAATTCACTCTTAAGCCGGAAGCATGCTCCACACAAAGTGTACAGTGGCACGAAAGAGCTCTCTCATTGGACAGTGCTTGCATTCAGCGCTTGAACTACACGCGTACCTGTATGCAAGCGTGCGCTATGCACGCGCGTGGCATGAAACCAAAGACGATTAACTGACAAGACAGGAAAGTGCGCGCTAATCCTGTACAAAACAAATGGACAGCGCGCGGTCCTCAGACGTATTACGCACATCATCTCATGCGCGTTGTCTTTGAAGTTGTTGTTGCTGTTTATCAAGTGTAGTTGATAGTTGTCATTGCCAAATTTTTACCTTCACGAAATAATCCTTATTACTTTAAAATCTCGTTCTTCAAAATAATTCGCTTAATCGAAAAAAAAAGCTACGACTATAATTTTTAAATCTTGTTAAGATAATGAAAATACCACTACCTTTGGAAATGAATGATGTTTCTAGGTGTACTGAGTTTGTACTTAGCTCTCTTTTGTATCGTCATGTAGGGTAGCCATTTTGTGTCCATTTTTATCGCGCGCCTTCCTATCTTATTATATATTATATTTTGGATCAAAAAATTTATCCTCTGACGATTGGCTGAAAGAGCTTCACGTGATTAAAGGTATTTTCAGCTATTTCAGAAAGTTGACACTCCATAAAGTACTATTTGCAAAATGACGTCACTTCTGTGACGACATTTTGCAAATAGTATACTTAGTACTACAGATATTTGCAAAATGAGGTCACAAAGCAATTCTGAAATTGTGCGCAACTTTGCACCATCAGTCTGTGAAATGTAACAATTTCTAACAAAACAATTTTGACGCCACAAAGCAATTTTGACATTGCGCACTGCTTGTACAGTCACTCCGAAAATGTACCAATTCCTACCAAAACGATTGTGACGTCATAAAAACAATTCTGACATTGCGAAAATTGCTTTGCATCGTGCGTCGCGTCGCGCTTGTCAAAATGTAACATTTTTAACAACATCACAAAGCAGTCCTACATCGTATACTTAAAGGGATCGTATCGTTTTGGTAGAGACCTAATTTCAGGTTTCAAACATTTTTCGGTGAGATAATGAGAAACCTCTTATGAAATATGAAATAACATCTAATTCTATGAGGACTTCAACGTTTATCTTATGAAAATTGGTTTTGAAATGGCTGAGATATCCAAAAAAGAGCAATTCTAGTAAAGTGTGGGACCCACACTTTATTACGATCGCTTTGTTTTACTTTGTTTTTGGATGTTTCAGCCATTCCAAACCCGATTTTCATCAAATAAACTTTGAATTCCTCTTAGACTGGTATGCTCTGTACTATTTCATAAGTGTTTTCTTGGTATCTCGCAAAAAGTTAAAAGCCCAATTCTCATCTCCACCAATACTGTACCATCCCTTTAAGTACGCTGCTAGCTAGCTGCATGCTTAATGGTCAATGTAGGTTCCCTTCACAACATCGCATCCACGTTTACGACTTCTGGCTTTGCATTTCCCCAATTTTCATTTCTTTTGTTTGAATTTTTGATCCAAAATATAAAACAAATATACTTTGCCTAATCTCGAGTTTCTTGTTAAAACTATAGGCCTCGGCGCCTCCAAAAGAACTATTCACTTCGGGGCCTCTGCCCATTTCTGCCCATAGTTTTAACAAGAAACTCTCAAGGCCAAGTATATTTGTATACTATCTAGCAGCGTAATGACGTAATGCAAGCGCTGAATGCAAGCGCTGTCCAATAAGAGAGCTTACTCTTGAGATTGCACGATTTCAAGCTGACCAGCACTGACATCGATGTATATCTTACTGGTTCCTGACCGGATTGAGCTACAAAGATTAAGAGATAGACTACCAAATAATGCATTTTCATTGAGACGCAAGGTAAATTTGGTATTCTTTTGACGTCTTGAACGTGTACTACACGAAATACTTTTTTCGTCATTTTTCAAGCTCAAATTAGGCTATGATATATTTCATTTACAATAATTTGACTAACATGTGACGATAGCTTACATATCTTCCTTAAATTTGATACCAAATTTGTAAATGTAAGTTGCATTTTTGTTGCCGAAAGCCCAAGGACAAAACCCCCTTTCACAGCTCACTACATACAATGTATGCAAGCCTCGAGAGGGGTTGCATACGAGTTGAATAAATACGAGCGAATTATCGGGTGCTGCGGTCTGACTGAAGACGGAAGAAGTAACCTTCGTCAGAATAAGTTGCCTCGGCCCGTGTATGTATCATGCACAGTTGGAAATAACACAGACCAAATGATTTGTGACATCATTTGTGACACCAATCAGTACTCGATCGTCGTGTTAATATACATATCTTCTACGATTATATATAAAACGTTCATACATCAACACTCTCGGTTCACGATCAGTACTTACAGCTAAAATTGACAAGGATGATCTTAAGGTTAGTCACCGATCCATACCATTTTATACCATCGAACAGGGAGATTGAAGTTCCTCCTTCCTGCATGAACTGTCCTGGTTTATTTTGTTGTTTGTCTTTTATGAGTAGACTTGTATAAGACTTAACGAATGTTCTGTTTGACAACCTAAGACGATGCTAAAAGTAAAAGATCGAGAGAAGAATCACCGATGTATTCCATGTGTCATTTCGTACGTCAGGATAACCCAAGCTGTGAGTGGTCTCCTGAGCCTTATACCACATGCCCATTAATGGACTAAAACCATTGTCACAATTATGCGCCTCAATCGCTCCAATTTTCTAGTTCTAAAATTTTTGTCGTGCAATGTGTATGTGTGTGTTTGTGTGTGTTTTACTTTATTCTGTTACAATATTCGACTGTTCCTATTATGGTGTTCAAATGATAATGGCGGTGATTATCCAGACTGAATGTTACAGTTGGTAACATATCTATGTCAATGTATGCGTATGTGTGTGTGTGTGTGTGTGTGTTCTTCAGTATACCATATACTGCTGCTAAAGAACTGTGTCAATGAATTAACTCCGATTATTACCTCCTTTGTCAACGCTTCCCTCAGCTATGATCATTTCCCTGATTCTCTGAAGCATGCCCATGTAACTATAATCCTGAAGTCAACTAAACTGAGTCCCGATGAACTTAAAAGCTATGGACCGGTCTCTAATCTTCAGTTCCTCGGAAAGATTATTGAGAGACTTGTGTTGTCACAATTTCAAGATCACCTGTCAGAGCACAAGCTTTACTCTGAGATGGAGTCAGGCTACCGGCCACACCACAGTTGTGAAAATGCCCTGTTAAAAGTCACAAACGATATTCTTCTCTCTCTAGACAAAGGTGAAGGAGCAGATCTTCTGCTATTGGATTTTTCGGCTACCTTTGACACCGTGAGTCATGACGCCCTTCTTAGCCGTTTGCACGATAGATTTGGACTTTAATAGTGACACTGCCCTAGATGGTGGTTCCGTTCATATCTTACTGATAGAACTTAGTCTGTTGTCGTTGGTGGTTCTCAGTCACAAGTCACCCCCTCTATCTTCGGAGTTCCCCAAGGGTCTGTGATTGGCCCACTGACCTTTACACTCTTTTCATCTCCATTAGAGGATGTCATCAAGCGCCACGACATAAGATGCATGACCTATGCAGACGATACTCAAATTTACCCTGTGTCCAAGAAGCAGCATTCGTCTACTGCTATACAAAGACTCAGTGTATGTGTCTCAGATATTAAGTGTTGGTCAATACTGAATGGTTTGAAGCCAAATGAAAGAAAACAGAATGTTTACATTTCACAAGCAGGCACAGGATTTCAAGCCCGATTAGTAGGATTTGTTTAGTTGATACTCCTATACAATGCTGCACAGATGCAATAAGGAACTTGGGTGTCTTATTTGACCACAATTTGTCTTTGAAGACTCATGTGAACACTGACTAAAAAGACAACCCAGAGACTCGTTCAGGCACTGGTTATGTCTCGCATTGACTTTTGCAACATTCTCTTTATGGTCTACCTGATGCGCAAATCAACAAACTGCAGAAAGTTCAAAATTCAGCTGCCAGGCTTATTGCTAAACGTCGTTCACGTGAGTCGGTTACCCCACTTCTGAGAGAACTGCATATGTTAAGAATCCGGGAACGAATTAACTTTAAGATTCTCTTGTTAACTTTCAAATGTATGCGAAATATTTCAACTGATATTGATAACTGAATACCTCCCCCCCCCCCCCCCCCCCACCGGAAACTTGCGGTCTAACAACAAGTCTCTTTTACCACTGTTTAGTACCTCCTCTTGTCAATACACAATCTTATGGATTAAGATAATTTCAGTCAGCATCGCCTCAACTCTGAAACAGCTTACCTGAATGTTTGAAACAGACAGACTCGGTAGACAAATCTAAATCCATATCAAAAATTTATTTGTTTATTGAGTAGTTCTATTACTATGACTCATGTCTTACAGTCTATGAAGCTGTACCTTCTTTTTCTTTTGGTCTTTCTTCTTCTTGCTTTTCTATTTCCCCCCCCCCCCCCCGTAGCGCTATAGAGACATTACATGTGATAATGCACTATATAAGTGTTGTGAATTACTATTATAATATAGACATACTTTTCAAAGTGACTTTATTTGCGTTTGTATTTCAGTTGAAGTGTCATCTGCTATCACAGTATCAAGACCTAGTGTAGTAGTACTTGCCTGCAATGTGCTGATCCTGGATACGAATGATTTTCTTTTTGTGTTTATGGGTAATTTTACTTTCTACAATCAATACTCTTCCGTACCTTTTCCGCTTATTCAAACTTTATGTCAAAAACTTCAAAAAGGAAGGCCTACTTGAGTCATATCACAAATACATTTCAAACAGGAAATTTGATTAGGACGAATAACTGCGTAACTGTACATCTTGCATACTTCATTAAATGTTTCATGAAATGTATCTGCCAATTCTTATTTTTCAAGCAATTTACTATCAGTAGAATTTCTAAACTTTTCTCTTTTTGTTGTTTGGCAAAAGTTCTTTTATCACTCTCCATAAGGATCCTCATAACATGTTGGATACATAAACAACAAATTATGATATATTATTATATATATATTATTAAAGATATCTTGTTCAAATTTAGTTTAATTTCTGTATCAAATATTTCTGTTGCAATTGACAGCTTGCCTAATTTTGTCATTGTTGTTGCTGTTGATGATGTGAAAATCACGTTATTTTGCCAATTTTAATAATCCTGAGTAATCCAAGGTGTACCTTTATAGTTTATTCTAACTTTCCCAAAAGGAGCATGCTTATCACATGCAAACCCCTATAAAGTATACGTTGTTGAATTCTGTTCATATTTGGTCAACATCATTTGAGTACTACACACTGTTACAATCTATCCTATTTACACGTATGTTCTCATAAAAGCCTCTCTTCGTGGAAGAGAATGGTTTATAACAATATCATGTAGGCCTACATGCTTTCGGTCGTGATTTTGTTGAAATGGCTTTGAGGACGAGACAAATCAAGGAATAGATACTTAGTCGCACTGATTGTTTAACGGAAGGCAGGTCGCTACTCGAATTAAATTTCAGAATAAGATCAATAAGTGTATTGCTATGCGACTTGCGCGGACTCAGACGACTTGGAAATACTATTACTTGAGACACGATCACAGAGTTTTTATTAGTTTTTTTAGTGTACATTGTTGGTTAACATGATTATTACAGATAAAGCCTGAATGGAACTTGCATATTGACATGAAGTAGGCCTACTGTCTAACCACAAGGTCTCAGCAACCAAATTGCTTTGATTATGCAGTCGCGGGTCCAGTGGGGCGTACCGGGCCCGCGGTTCCCCTTTGTTTTTTTTTGTTCAAGTAAAAGAAATAGGAAAAAAAATATTCACCAGAAAATTGCGCTGCAGTCTTTTTTTTTTTTTTTGACTTGTCAGCCGATAAAATCCGGAAGTGGCCTTTTCGGTGTTCTTTTTTTCTTAAAGTGGCACCAGAAATATTGTTACAACCCTCTTTTAGGTATTGCTGGATCCGTCCCTGTTATGTGTTTTAGTGTTTTAACTGCTGTATTCATCTTGTTGTAATTACCCTTTTCTTCTACAAGGTACAACATTAAATTTTTCTTTGTTTTATTTCAGGTTACAAAGTATAGAACATATCTCAGTGTTTAATCAAAAACCGGTTTAAAAGAGGCAACACGTCTTGGAGTAATACAGTCCCACTTCCATACGTTAGTAAAAGAAGCAAGTATCTCTAATTTAATTTCTAAAGCTCAGATGTAATCAAATACACCCTTCTATCTTTTCCTATTCCTTCTCGTGATTGCGTTAAAAAAATCAGAGTAACATTTTATTAATGACAGTATGATGATTTCTGCTGGAATATTTACTTGTTTTTAATGCTAGCAAAAACTGAAACTCTGTTAATGACATGACTTATAAGATAACGTTTCGAGTTAAGAATTAAGACGACTACAAACTCATATTGACTAGATAAAAAGACGGTTTTACATGATAATGTATGGCAGGTTTGCATTTCAAGTGTTGAAAGGCTATCCTTCGGTTCGACGCATCCTTTTGTCTTAATTTCGAGTTAATGTACGTACGAATAAAAATAGAATAAAATACAAAACGTTTCGCTTTCAATTCTTTTTATTTCCACTCTCAAAATTATTTCAGTGAACAATAAATAACGAAGAGAATTAAGTGATGACGCAGACATACATGAGAGCAATAATACATTACATTCATCAACAGGGATCATACAATGTGACATAATTATGATGATAATTAATGATAAAATGTATTAGAGAAAGTCATAACAAGTTCATAGCACCATGAGTGAATGGTAGTGTAGCAAGAATGTTGCAAATTACTATTGGCTAATATACGGAATAATGTACTGAATGACGTTATAGTATCTAAAAGACAATACCTCCCACAAATATCAGTCGTTTGTGTCTTAATAGTTAACTATTACTTTGTCAGCAGCACCATCTTTTGGTGTCGTTGTGCAAGTATTTCAAGGTACTTAGCAGAGGTGAGTAGACGTACCATGAGCATCGCGATTTTAGTACAGCATTAACACATTTCAACTATGACTCAAGGTGATATTGCGGTCTAGTTTGATAAAGTGTAGATCAGAATACATTGACAACAACATAGGTAAATGAACCTTTGAGTGGTTTTGACAGGAAACGAATTCAACCAGCTCTAAACTTCCCTTTGGTAAAACTTAAGGTTCACATAAATAAAATCTTTTGCAATGTCATTAGTGAATTGCCGAAGACAAACAAATTATTGCTGCAAATGACATTTCTAACAATGCTCCCATTAATAAAAGTCGTTTTTAAAATTCAGCACTTTCCCGAATACCCTGAGGAATTATTGAAAGATTGCATTCTATGACTTCCTCAAAAATACTACTAAAAATGAAAACGATTAAGTTACGTAGTTTCCATATGTAATCACTAACCTTTTCCAGAAAAAAAAAATTAACTGACACAAAAGTGCATTAGGTCCAGTCATTTGTCTTGAAAAGGTGGGGTGAGTTACCAGTGAACCAAAGCTCTGAAAATCAAGTCACAGAAAGCCAATCACACAATTTTTTTGTTTTATTTAAATTCAAGTAAAATGAGTCCTAATATGAATCATATTTATTGGATAGGTCTTAGGCAATTGGTAAAAAAGCAACAAACGACCCACAAAATGAAGGCAGAAAATTCATCGACGTTGACGAAGAACCCATTTTTTTTTTTTGTTTTTGTGCAAATGACACTTCGGACAATGCCCACTCTCACTCGCTGGAAAGTAGGTTAAAATGCAATCATTTCTTGGAATAAAACACTGCGCACTTATGGCAAGATTACATCCTCTAAATTCTCTAAAATGAAAAGAAAAAGAAAGTCACGTAGTTTTCAATTCTATATTATACTATAAATTAGATATTTCAATAAAACCTCATACCCTGTGTTATATCAAAATGCTTTCAGTACAATTGTTTTCTTGAGCTGCTAAGATCATTATTGTTAGCCAATATTTTTTTTTCCATAGGAGTCCATCAAATATAATCAAAATATATGAAAGTTCCAATCTGACGGTACAGTTAAGAATTTCTATCAATCGCATAGGTCTTAAAAACCGGGCAAAGGACGCAGTGTTTACAAAACGAATCCAGAATTTCGACGAGTTTGGCAAACAACTGATTGTTGCAAATGACACTATAACAATACAACCCATCACAATAGATGGTCTGTTTGAAATTCAGCATTTCTGTGAATACACTGCGGAATTATTGCACTATTTCTTTTCGAAAGTTCTTTAAAAATAGGATGAAAACAGTAAATGATCAAGAAAATCACATAGGTTATATATCTAACCATTAACAGTTTCCAGAAAGCAATCACCATTAATCATAGTTTATCGAGTAGGTCTTAGGCAGTCTTGATAAATGACACACGACCGACAAAATGAATGCAGAAAATTCAACGAGAATACCAGATAGACACCTTTAGAAGAATACAGCCGTCTTCACCGAAGAAAACGAAGTCACTGGAGAATAGAATTGTTAGCTATGGCACGTTTGAAGGTTTTGAAAAAAAGTAATGATATTATGGTCTCCTTTGATTGTTTGTATAATCTTTCTTTGTTTGATGGAAGGCATACGGACACATTAGGAATGCACATTCTGTTCTCCTCGAAAAGACGAACTTTCAGAAAAAATGGCAATCTTAATTCATCAAACGTCCTTATATTTCTTTTCATTTTTAAGAAAGCCCTATGGTGCAAAAGATACATTTGGTCATGCGACAATGATAACAGGTGTGATGCGTCATTACATTTACGTACAAACCAGGAGATTATAAACGGAAGAAAATGCGCGTATAGTTGACTTCCTCACAATTCTACGCTTAAATAGATTAATCAACAAGTTGTTCAAGCACTTAAGATAAAATAGCTTACTTAAATTGATGTAAGATGCATTTTTTTTTTCACAAGAATGGAAAATGAAGTGCAAAAAGGGCAAATATTGCCATACATATATGTTATGGTCATTACCGACCTGGTATTTAGACAAGTAGTATCAAATAAGATCAACACGTTATTTGATTAATCAAAAGATTATTTCAAAGGCAGCTTAGGTACTTTATATACAATCATTATTTCTTATAATTGCAATCATATCCGCGAGGAATATGTTGTACTCCCTGAGAAGATCTCTTTTCGTGCATCTCCTGATGACAGTGGAAGACTCTTGCGTCATCGGAGTCGTTGCCGTAGTCGTTGTCGTCGTTGTTGTCAGATTGTAACACTAAGATAATTTCAGAAATATAAAGAAAAAAGCATGGTACATTATTATTTTACCCGAATGATTTAAATATTCACACGCACACACACACACACACACACACAAACCCACAGACTTTTTTATGTATACAGTGAAAATAACTACAAAACCGTACTGGAAAGGTTGATTTGGGAAAGTCCAGTTCTCCGTAAGAATAACCGTATATAGTGTGTATATTACGTTAGGAAAGTATTTTACGCTTATACATGTATATATATATATATATATATATATATATATATATGTGTGTGTGTGTGTGTGTGTGTGTGTGTGTGTGTTTATTCTTGCGACTGGTTTTACTTACATTCTCGAAGCTCTCAACAGCAAGCGCGATGTTGCCAATACTTTCTATGAGTTCATTTTCCAGGATCATCTTGTATCTTCTCAGGGTGGCAAGTTTTTGCATCAATGCTGCAGTATTGAGCTGGTTATTCTTCACGCCACCATTGGAAGGGAGCACATCGAGAGAGAGAGAGAGAGAGAGAGAGGAGTTAAAGATTGGTTTGTCTGTCAGCAAATTTGATTACAGTACAAGCAACGATTCAGGTAAAGCATTGTTTATTGTGCCTAAGATATAAGACGTTACTGTTGATGCATCTCATTGTCATACTATAAAGCACCTCTGTCCTTTGTAAATTGCCATTTTCTTTGAAATTATGGTCTACAAAACATGAAGACTGAACGCCATCCCGTGGTGGAAGACACATTGTGGGTCTCACCAGACTTGCAGAAAGCTCTTAGATATAAATGTTAGGGAAGATTATTGAAAATTAGAGAAAAACCCTAAAGAAAAGAAGAAAAGGAGGAAATTTCCTCTTTTAGATAGTAGCACGTTTTAAGATGTAAAAACTAGTGAGGTCATAGTTTCATAGTATGTAGGAGTAAAGAAAATTATCAAAGACCATTCGAATAACATTGTGTAGATCTAGAGTAGGGAATAATATATCCATCAAAATTTAGTAGAAAAAAATTGTATAGTGAAACCCCCCCCCCTCCAAAAGAAAAAAATACTAAAGATGTAGATATTATTAAGAAATACATTTTGCTGTTCCTATAGGATCTTACTGTGTTATCGTTGGACGCTACAGGTGGGCATTCACTTCTTTCTTCATCTGCGGTGAGGTTTCTCTGAGCCTTCTGTGAAAGAAATCATGACAAGCAAGGACAATGACTAAGACACACCTCTAACCAATAGGCATGTTGCATCTTGGCATCTGTTTACAAAATATACACATGATATGTACATGTACATATATATGTATTTTTTGTATATATACATACATACATACATACATATATAACGCTTTTTCCAGCAATTGAGGGAAATTCAAAATAAATGATACTAGTAATTTGGGGGAATTTGATAAAAAGCATGGACATATTCAGAAAATATGCAAATATTTTTTTTTTTAATTAGTAACTTAATGGGTTCAATACAGAATTGAACTGACAAGAAGACAAAATGCATCTTATAGGCACTAAATTTATCATGTTAATGAGAAAATGCAACTCTTCCCTAGATAAACCAGATAAACTTATATTCCCCCAATGACCCGGTTTCCATGCACATTCAAGATATACACCGATTTTTTTTTTTCATCCCTGCCAATCTTCCTAAATTGTATTGATGGAACAGTCCTCAATCTATACACACTATGCCATTTTTGTCATACTGTGGAGTAATCCTGAGGCCCCAGATTAAGGGGAATCAAAAGTTTCCCCTGTGGAACGAATTCCACCTAAGATATCGCGATTTTAGAAGTATGTTGCCTATATGAACGCTTTTGTACGATATATATATATATATATATATATATATATATATATATGTACATACAAACAACAACTCATGAGGAGACCATGTATATTTTTCATCATCCACATCTTGCCAGTTTTCATTTAAGTAACACATGATCACAGCAAGCATTAAAGTAAAAGTATGTACGATCAATGTTTTATTACGTTTGTACACGAAGCTATTCAATAATTCCCTACCCTGGCAATATTCCTTAGTATATCAATCGCATTCAGTAATCTGTTCTTCTCGGAGGATGGAACTGGTGCGCTCATGGTTGCGGTCAGGAAATACGTTGATAGCACACACAGGGTAAGTATTCTGAGACTCGTCAGCCCTGTAACGAAAACACAATTTGCCAAGCGATATTGTATTACATTTCCTGCAATGTTCACATCTCCTCAAGGTGCAGTCGCATACTCAAACATTGCTATCCAGATATGTTTATAATACATATATATATATATATATATATACATATATATATATATATATATATATATATATTAGATACATAAAGTCCTACATATTTATGTATATATATATATATGATATATATATAAAATATATATCATATATATCTAATATATATATATATATGTATATATATGTTTATTATATACTGTATATACACGCTTTCTTCATAGTCAACAATTACAAATTCACATCCATCTACAAGCGAATAATTGTTATCGAATATTCTGCAGCATTAATGGCGAATAATCTCATGTTTTACGAAAACAAAATAACTATTGTGGATTCTTTGCCACCTTGTACTCGGGTACATAATTACTCGACATGCAACCTTACGAAATTTTGTCCTACCTTAGTGGCTATAATTCTAATTCAAATCATGATAAAGATACAAATTTTACTTTAGCTATAATACACTTCGTCACCAATAGTGAAGCGTAGAACAAAATATGCACCAATTCTTCTGGAAAGATTTAGAAGACGAGTACATTACCAAATCCAAATCTCGTTCTGGCCATTGCGAAGTGTCAGAGAAGATTTCTGGAAACGATGGTTTGAAATCAACCCCCTTGTTGAAATGTTCGGTTTGTTGGTGATGAAAGTCCTGCTTCTGGCGATCCGATGTATGAAGAAAAGGGCGATCAGAAATTTCTTTTATAACAGAGAATTTCAAACTTACTCTATTTTTACGCCCTCACACACCGAAACATAAATAACTAATCGACTTCCTTATACGGTGTACCTGAAAAGCGTAAACTGTGTTCTGGAAGTTTATAAGAACAAAATGAACAACCCGCGCGTACAATTCATTTTATAATTAGTTTCCAAACTTCCTGTAGTGCATTCGATGTATTTTGATTCGGTATCATTTACATCTACACCAACAACACTATTCATGCGAGCAAAAGTTACTCTGATTTTATTTGCAGATGTATACATATCTTTTTGTACTTTTCATGAATTTATGGAGTGCTGAAACCTTTGTGTGTGTGTGTGTGTCTGCGTGTTTTTTTTTTGTGTGGGTTGTTATGATGCTGTTATTTGAATTCCTTTTACTTCTTTATTGCAATAGCGTGCTTGTGAACTGGAATTATTTTCGTAATCGTTAACGCGTTCCTTTTTGAAGTGTCATACCTTACACTAATAACAATTGCTAATAATACATACTTTTTTTTTGTCCAGTGAATCGATATGCTATTTTTATGTTCTACATGACTACATTACAGAAGAAGGAAATCTATGGAAAACGCTATGTAACTCTGTAAAAGACATGCCTTGATTAAGAGAGTCACATAAATAGATGGAAAAGACAATGACCTGAACAGAAAGAGACAGAAAAGACACAGAGAGGAAGCAATTATCCAAACAAATACCGGAAAAACACACGAAAAATAGCAGTAGGGAGTTGTGGGAGTACCCGTTATTTTTTCCCTTAGACAAATTCTCTGACAATTTACCTCTTGCTCGTCACACACATACACACAGAGACATTCACATACATGTATGTGTGTGTGTGTGTGTGTGTGTGTGCGTATGCATGTGTGTATATATTGTATATATATATATATATATATATATACAATATATATATATATATACAATATATATATATATATATATATATATATATATATATATATATATATATATATATATATATATAAACATGACGTATTTCTTATGACTACGCAATTGTAGGTGTTGCCTGTTTGAAAAAAAATACCTTTGACGACAACCGGACGTGGAGAAATAAGTATAGAATCCCTCATTTCTCTAATGGTTAGAAAATTACATTTTCTGTAAAACCTCTTAAGAGACTACACACACACACATACACACACACACACACACATATATATATATATATATATATATACATATATATATATATATATATATATATATATATATATATATATAGCAAAACTCATCTAGTGCTTGAATTACACAGCGTTGGCACATACGGAAATAAATGAGTTTCGTGAAGTGGAGTTTAGTGACAGGAAATTATTTGTTCCCTTGTCACAAAACACTGGTACTTTTGAAGCCATCATTCAACAGATCTATTAATGTCTTTTTTTTTTAAATCAAGATACATGTTCTGCCATATCATTTACACATACAAAAAGTCATCAGATCTTCAGAACTTCGCTAACGATCTTTAACGATGTTTATAGTGTTTGTTCGGGAGTTTCATTAACGCTGTATTCAAAACATTGTTCTCTTATTTTCTGTGGAAATTTTTTTCGACATATACCTCATCGTCTAGTATATCAAGCCATTGCAATTTCCAATTATTTTTCATCTTAAGAACACCCTTCCTTCATATTTTATATTCCACCGTGTCTTTAACAGTTTCAATTGTACAAATAGCATGCTAGTACAAAATTAGATAATGCACATGGAGTAATTACGGAAGGTTGAAAAAAAATCGGTAAAATTATGAGAGGCTGTCATAGGTTTCGAAACCATGTCACAAATCTGAGATACTAAATGGCATGATGAGATGAAACCACAGTATAATATTTCGATATTGGGTATAATATTTGATATATTGCTGCTGACTTTGTTCAGAGGATACGGTAGGAATAGATTTTACGATATTTCCAATCAAATATTCCACAGTAAAAAGGTTTAAAACAACGTCAGGAAACGCGAAAACACCGCGAATGAAAACAGATACCACCTTCTGCTGAAACTAAGACATGAATTGTGACAAGTTGTAACATGCAAATTATCAAAAATCAAGGAGACCACTACGGTGTACACCTGACAGAAGGTCTTTCAAAATTAGCATATCTACTTTCTTTCCTGTTAGGATCAAAGAATTTCTTCTTCTCTCCTCATTTGCTCACTGTTTATATTATAGAATAAACAGTGAACCTTTCTTTAAAGATAGATACTAGACATGCAAATCAATAAATACTGCAATTATTGATAAACATAAGTAATCACATATTGTTCAGAGCTTTAGCAGTATCCATGGTAAAAAAAAACCAAATAGAAAATCATAGGCATACAAAACTCGGTTCGGATTCAAACCCTGCTCTTCACCGGCTATCAGGTGGAAGCTATCAGGAGGTCATGGGTTCGAATCACATCCGAGTATATATGCTCATCATCATTCTAATTATTGTTGTTATTTTTAGATCATGACCACTGCCCAAACAATAGGTGATTCTTCATACTTCCAGCAATAAATGCAATATTCCATGAATGAAATGCCTTTGATAGTGAGAATCCAAATACCGCTTATGAAATGTTTCATGATTATCTCTATGCTCTAGACACCAATCTCGCTTTGAATGTATAAAACTTTGTGATTAGCAATGCTATGAATATACCAAATGGAACTGACATTTGTATACTGCTAAGTATTAAATGAAGAGTATAAATAGCGTTTCATGCTAAACATGCAATAAAAGCAAAAGAAATGATATAGCAGTTGGAACTATCTTATAATGAATCGATGGAGAGTTTGATTCATCAAGGTAGTATGCTAAAAGGGTTAATTCAAATATGTTCGACTGTACTTTTGATTCAGACGACTCATGAAACTGTTCTCTTCAATATCTTCACAAGTAAGTCCAGTCGAACAGATTTAATTCAGACGCATTTATCTTATCATAAGTACAACTGACTGTATTATCGACAGTCTTGTATATATAGATCATATAAATCATAAGGCTTGTATGTTGCATCTTGTCATGGAGATTTCGGACGCTGTTTCAATACACAAAAAGGGAGACATACATTGTTTATGATGTGTGTATGATTTATAGACCAATTTCATTGCCTAGCTGATTTGTCAAAAGAATTTAAAAAACAACAACATACTATTTTTTTTTCGGAACAACACTTCGTTTTGAATAAATCGTAGTGATTTCTTGGTCAAATTTCAGTTTAGATTTTTGACGGAAACATTATACCACTCGTGCTTATGAATACTGTCAATACATTAATAGAAAAGAAAAATTCTACAACACCAGATTTTTATGTAACTATGACTGGTATATTTCTTGCATTCTCCATTAGGCCGAGAAGTCTTGTTAAAAGTCTTGTTAAAAGTCTTGTAAATTGAACCAGGAAGTCTTGTAAATTGCTCCATAATTAGTGACAGCTTTATCCGTTGGAGGGCGTAGGAGTGGCTGGGGAGTTACCTAACCTGTCTATCTAACAGACGACATTTTGTCTGTTGTCATTTATGTATGTAAAATACAGAACATACCAATTTAAGAGCAATTCAAATTTTATTTGATGAAAATCAGGTTAAGAATGACTGAAACATCCAAAAACAAAGTAAAATAAAGCGATCGTTATAAAGTATGAGTCACACTTTATTACAATCGCTCTTTTTTTTTTGATATCCCAGCCATTTAAAGGGTGTGTAAAGTTCTGGTCGAGGTGTAGATTTAGCTTTTAACATTTTGCGAGATATTCAGAAACCACTCTATGTGAAGTTAAAGAGCATGCAGTTCTAAGGGGTATCAAAAGTTTGTTCGATGAAAATCGGTTTTGAAATGGCTGCGATATCCAAAAACAAGGTGAAACAAAGAGATCCTTTTATTATTAGCACTTTTTTTTGGATATCTCAGCCATTTGAAAAACAATTTTCATCAAATAAACATTGAATCCTTCTTAAAATTACATGCTTTTTCATATTTCATAAGAGGCTTTTCATTATCTCACTTAGGAATGTTCAAAACCTGAATCCCTACCTCAAGCAGTACTGTACAGTCCCTTAAAATACTAATCTTTATCCAATAAACATTTAATTTCTCAAAGAATTACATGCTCTTTCATATTTCATAAGAGGTTTCTCATTATCTCACCTAAAAATGTTAGAAACCTGAAATTAGGTCTCAACCAAAACTATACGATCTCTTTAAAGATACGTCATCCCTTTTGCATTCCTTCCCAAATAGCAAAGAACTTGATATATTCCACCAGAATGACAACACTGTTGTAAAGCTATAGCATTTCTGTGATATTTGAAGGTTGTTAGACGTAAAAATTCAAATAATGCACCAAATGCTCACCGTAACCTGTGTACGAGGCAAAGTTGCATATCATGTCAACCACAGCAGGATGGTTACTTCTCCTGTGGTTGTGATATGATACTTATACTTTGAACAAGAGATATGCATGTTAAAGCTATCAGAAATGAAGAATTCACTAGGTTCTTTTACTTTGATATCTATGCAAAAAAACAACACACCACTTACATTATCTACACAAGTGCATCACACAGGTGTGTAAAACTAGACTAGTAGTTTAGATTTGTATTTTTTTCGTAGTATGAAAAAAAAATAATTCAAATTTTAACGGTCTATCTAACTCAACAAATAAAGATCCTCTTGAGTTCAAAATTTAAAGGAGATTTGCAAATAGTTTCTTCTTCAGTACTCTCACCAAATTTTCAAAAATTTGCAAGCAAAAGGGATGACCTATCTTGAAACTCTGGTCCGTGCTAGTCCCACTGTGTATTGTTTACTTCTTATCACGCAGTTAACATGTGTCCAAGATGGCGCTTGTTGTAGTTTCATTTTATTTTTGTGCCTCCGCTACGAAGTGGTGCCGGAGGCATTATGTTTTCGGGTTGTCCGTCCGTCCTTCCGTCCGTCCGTCCGTCAGTCCGTAATGAATTTTGTGGACCGCGTAACTAAAAAACCTTTTGAAGTATCGAAATGAAACTTGACATGTATGTGTATTTGGGGGTGAAGTTGTACTTCTTTTGGGTGCACATGCTCAAGGTCAAAGATCAAAAGGTCAAGGTCAAATACGTAAAATTTCACTATTTCCACCCACCATATCTACGCAATGCCTGAAGATATTTTCTTGAAACATAGTGTATACATGTATTACCCAAATAAGAATCTTTGGTGAAAGTTTGGGGTCATGAGGTCGAAGGTCAAAGGTCAAAAGGTAAAGTGTAAATACTAAAACATCACTTTTTTCTCCGTACCTTGGAAATTGTTCAAGGTATCTTCATGGAACATAGTATATAATACATGTACTGGCAGGCAGTGTTTATCTATAGAATTTAGGGTTCATGGGGTCAAAGGTCAAGGGCAACACTTCAAAATTTTACTATTTCCCTCATATTCATGCAATGCCAGGAGGATTATTATTTTTTTTTTTTACACTTGGTGTATGCATGTGTAACCTAATGGAGATTCTCTGGAATCTTTCTTCTTTTTGTTTTTTTCTTTTTTTGCCTCAAAGGTCAAAAGGTCAAAGATCAAGGGAAAGTGCTGAACTAACTTTTTCCTCCATATCTCGGAAAAGGCTCAAGTTAATCTTGAAACTTACTACATGTTTATGCATGTTCTTCCTGTCAGTGATTATCCTATGAATTTTAGGGTCAAAGGACAGATGAAAATGGTAACAATGTACTTTTCATTACAGAAATTTCACTTTTTCTCCATACCTTGAAAATTACTCAATACATAAATTTATGAATGGGTCAGAGTCAAGTTAAAGTCCCCGAATACATGCTCTCCTATTCATCCAATCAAACCTAGGCCAAAGAAGGTGAACATTCAACACATTCGTGACAAACTTGTCATTTTAATATTTTGCCAATTTTGTGAAAATGTAATCACACATTGTCCACAACATGTACTATAGACCTATTAGGAGAATCATGCATTATGGCGGAGGCATGCCAGTCGCCTTAGCGACATTTCTAGTTTACTTCCTAATTTGATTTCATGTAAGTTGACATTGCTTTCTACGACAGTGTTTTATATATATCTTTGTAGTTTCATTTTTCGACCTCTTATGTATGTTCTGAGAGGCCCATACCGTACAAGTTTTGCTCTTTCTCGTAATAGTGAGACCTTCCATTTCCATTCCCATCCTTGTACTATGCATATGTATATGTCTTAAAAAATGCAGTAATGTTGTTATCCATGATCAAATGTATTTTTGTTGATTTACGTTTTTGAAATTATCACAAATATGATCTGTACATCCATTGTATATAATTTTCCCTGTTTATCTAATGGAAATGAAAAAAAGTCATGAAAAGAATAAGAAAAGTCATGCGTGCCCCCATGCGTGGCTGTCGATATGAAGATAGAAAATCCTTCAGTGGCTGCGCGGTCCACAACATTATTTTCCGCACCATGTGTCAAGGAAAATTGGCACTGACCTAAAAAGTGGCAAAAGGTCGCAGTCAAATCTGTTATCAACTTAAAGCTGAGACTTAAGGAAAATGATGGCCCAAATTGGCAAGTGTGTGTGGTTGTTGTCATTTCATGGCATTTTATTTCAATTATTAGGCCTTGATCATCTCCTTATTCGGTTTCTAAATAAAATATACAAATGTTCAAGGTGTGTAATACGTTTCTGCGATTCCTCCTCAACAGAAAAGCTTTGTTTGTGCTCAAATATTTGAGATACATGAACATTTGTGAAATGTTATTTACAAAGCAAATTGAGAGCTTATCAATCCTAGATCTCACAGAATAACCAATTTGTCTTCCAGAAGACCTCTCCAATCTTTTACAATTTGTTAGTGTGTTGGTATGCTCGATTCTTTCCGAATATCCCTTTATTAAATTTTCTGATTTTTCCTTTACCATAAAAAAAGCAACATGACATCAGAATTGCACTTCCATTTGAATATCATGTGCTGTGAATTCTTTTGCGGGAATCAAAAGATAATGACGGCAATTTTTCACGACGAAAGAATTAATCGCACAGACACACACACACACACACACACAGACTCATTCACACTCATTCAACCTTTGTAACAGGAGTACAAATTTTGTTGTTACTCGTTTTGAAAGTGTAAAATATACAGGGTGTAATACTGCGGCTTGGTATGATAGAATAGAAATAACATGAACAGACAAGACATACTCATTGAGAAAAGGGAAAAAGACTTGTAATGTTTTCTGTTTTATGTATTTCATTATTAGAGCACGGAATAAGCCATCACATATACCTGCATACAGAAAGTTTGGATCCATCATTTAAAGAAGGTGTTAAAATTTGATGCATGTTTATGTCTATTTTGTCTGTATTACCTTTATTGTATTTCGCCGGCTTTGCCTCCCTGTGGAGGAGTCGCCGCATCAAAGAAAGAGATGGAAACGTGTGCTTATTTTTTTCATGTGCATGCATTTTACTCTTTATCACGAATTTAGACTAGCAGTCAATCAATCATGAACTATTTATAAAGCATTCATGTGCTTTGGTGCAAGAGTCCAGAAACTTAGTCAGCAGAACTCTGAAAAGGTGGTATTTGTGGCATTCATGTGTATTGTTCTTTGTCATTGTAAGCATACACTCACACACACATCATTGGTTCCTGCGTAAAGTTGCAGTTTTGTAGTGAGGGTTAAAATTTGACCAAAATCTGGAAAAAATCTATAATTAATAATGGATTTAATGAAACTAGTTCGTGCTTTCATATTCAATTCACCACTAACTAGATTGTGCACTATATCCTTTAATTTCACTTTATTTCATTTTATTTCATTTCCGTAGAAAACATACAATATGACAGTTGCATATAAACAAAGTATAGTGCAATGCGACTTTTGCATTATCAAATGACATGTAAATACACGCCATTTTTACAATGACACAAACACACTATTAGGTAAAGAAATGCATGGGCAAACTGTATATATATATATATATATATATATATATACACACCATGTTTACATAATATATCCACCTTCAAAGATAAAAAAGTCGCGTCATCCAGATTTTGATCCAACACCGCCGAAATAGAGTAATGTCATCAAAACCTATTGGACAGAGGGTAAGACATGGTGAACCCAAAAATCTGACTTTTTGTACCAAGATTTCTTCATCCTCTCCTTTGAGGTTTATTTTTCTCCTCCAACCGACTTCCAATTCGTTTATTGTCATTTTATACATCATTAGTGTACTTCAGTTGTGCAACTTCAAAGTCCATCTCACCACTGCCCATCGACTGACATTATGTGCCTTCCTCACACTCTCGTATGCCGCTTCCCTTTTCCATTCTCCGTCTTATAGGTTTATCTTTCGCCAAACAAAAGTCCTTTCGAAGAATATACATACAAGCGTAGTTATTGCAAACTTCTCAATCAAGCAAAATGAAAAAAAAAAACCTCACAAATTTTAAGTGGAGTTTCTTTCACTCTTTCTTTGCTGTATGAGAAAAATCCCTTTTTCTATCAATACAATTAAATTCATAACGACATTAACATTTCTTAGTTGTCACATCTGTTGATAAACATTTCCGGGAAAAAATGTGTAATTGAAGGACAAGTTTCAAATGCATGTACACTGAGTGAATGCAGCAATATAAGTAGAATATATCAACGGGTGTTTGAGGAAAATCAGATAATCCGTTCAAAAATTATGAATCCTTTAAGTTTTTGTTCAATCACGGCTTTATAAAAATGTACTACAGTTTGTGATGTCTCATGCAGAAGAACGATATAAGAAAATATTTAAGAATTTCAGAAAATTTCAAATTTTGAAAAAAAGTACACGTTCCCTCAATTCGTTACTGATGTATGTCAAAGTTAATATTAATTACCTACCTTCTGAAAGAGGTATGTCAAGGGCTCTTTTAGTATGTGAGAAAAGCAAAAATATGTTGAATTTTCTTTGTATTTTTTTTTAATATTCATCGTTCTACGCACGCGACAGCAAAAGCTGAAGTAGTCTTCTCATCCAGCAATGGCGGAACTGAGACTTCAAAAACACATAACTTTTGAACGGATTGTCTTATTTTCCTCAAACGTTCACTGACATGTTCTATTGATATTGCTGCATTCTCTCAATCCTTATGTATATGAGGGTGGACCTGTAGAAAAGTATTCTCCGTCCGATTATTTTCTGCAGCTGTTAAGATGCATCATTTTGTGAACCAAAGCTTTGAAGACTCAGCAAAATACGTGAAATTTGTAGTCTGAGATTCCTGTAATGACATGTTTAAACTTGGTTGCAAAAAGGGCAAATATTGCCATACGTTTATTTTTACAGTCATTACCGACCGCAAAAGCAGATGGGAAATAATCAACAACATCAAAACATTAATATTGCAAACATGAATGAATACATAATTTTCGAGGTTGGTATTTCTTGCGCCAGCAAAAATACCATCTGCCATCAACAATCATGTTCACGTCATACAAGCAGAAGTTAGTAAGAAGTTCTTCATCTGTCACATTACATTCTGTGATTATTACCTTAATCGTCTTCTGGTGTTGATTAAGTTCAACCTAAATGATTTGAGAAAAATACACACAACATATGCTACTTTGTCAGTTCACTACAAATGATTAAAATCGTCACACACACATACATGACCACACATTTTCTGTGTATAAGCTTGGCACGCGAAAGGTCGATAAAAAGTCCTTAGGAAAAGAAAATACTAAATATTGTATTCATAGGGTATATCTGTCAATCGTATTCGTGCAACATTTTTATATCTGATACTCACCATCAAAAAGTTGATAGTGCGCATATATTGTGGTCAAGGTTAATAATATACAAATATACCAGGCCTGAAGGGCTCTGGTTGAAACTATGTGCATGAGGTGACTTCAGTAGCACCATTTTCTGAGGGGCTGCGCCCCTCAGAAGTCACGGAAGGCACATAGTTTCAACCGGTGCCTCGAACAATGGCCTGGTATATTTGTTTTATATTCCAATGAATGTAAGAGTATTTGTCTGCTGGCATTCTGTAATTTACCCCACTTTAGGGCATTTTGCTTACTCTTTTCAAGAAGATTGACAAGTCAATCATATGTTTGGGAAAGCAAGGATCCTAGGACAGCTCTCGCTCCTAAATACGCGATTGGTATTCTGTAACACCGCGCGTAGGAGGAGATAATAGGATAATGACGTCAGGGATCCTTATTTCTCTCCCAGCTTAGGATAGGGGCGTAACTTGATATGTTAATTAGATGTAATTAGATGTTAATGAGATCTTAAAGGGGCATAGTCCCGGTAGCGTTTTTTTTTAAGACGGCACAGATTGGGGCATGGTGCGTGTTAAACCTATGGGAAAAACGTTGGGTTAGGGTTTTTGGTTATGGTTATGGTTAGGGTCAGGGTTAGGGTTAGGGTTAGGGTTAGGGTTAGGGTTAGGGTTAGGGTTAGGGTTAGGGTTTGATGGTTAGGGTTAGGATTAGGATTAGGGTCAGGTTTAGGGATAGGGTCCCCGATAGATTTTTAGTTTCCCCAATCTGTGCCGTCTAAAAAAAAACACGCGTCCCGGTAGTGTAGATGGCGCTGTTGATGCTACTGCCGATCACCGTTAGCATTGATACGAAGATTGCCGAAATTGAGCTGTCATCAAGAGTAAAGCGCGTAGGTGTTGCTAAGTAACGTTGCCTTCGTTGTCTTCTCTGCGCATCACGCAGTCTGTAGTAATGCCAGGGTGCGTGCATATGTACTTTTTATTATGACATCACAAAAGAAATTTACCAAAGCCGTCATCCCCCTGAGCCGAATCATGAGCCGAACTGTGATCGGACCACTGACACAGTGGATCGGACTTCTTCGGACTCGGGAAAGTGGGCCAAAGCGTAAGCGCCCAAGAGAAGTCGATAGCATAGGTCTCTATAGGAAACTTGCGCCGTGCGCCCGCGTACGCATTTGACTGAAACACCGGGACCATGCACCTTTAAGATAAGTGGTATTCTGTAAGCACAAGTAGGATCAACTGTAGGAGCAAAATTAAGGATAGCCTCTAGGCAGTCTATCTCGGGCGTTTTATGCCGGGCGACTATAAACTGTGAATAACTGTATGAACTGTGTCATGTATGCTCATGAACATGAAAATAAATACACGAATCGTATAGCAGAGTGTAACGTGTTCCTCTCACAATTAGGATTCTAAAACTGCAGTCTATAATGTTTGCATTCTTTATCTGGGATGTGTTTCTTTGCTTGTTGTTCGCCATTTTCTTTCTGTTGTCATGTTTGAATATACAGCGTGTCCCAGAAAAAACGAAACCGAGTTTCCTTGCAACTTTTTACTAACAAAATCATAAATTTTCTTTTTGAGATATACATCAATTTAAAGATAAACTTTTCTTCTTTCATTTGATGTACATCTTAATGTTCATTGTTCATGCATGACTGAGTTAGAACAACAAACAGTGGTGCTATCAAATTTTCATTTGCACGCGCAAATAGTGACTTTAAGTGAATTTTTCAGACTTTTAACAATACGTTTTAGAAAAACAAAGTTCATAACCTAAACATCCATATTTCCTTCTTTCGTATGATACTTTATGCATCAAATATGAATAACGCATGCTTGAGAAAAATATGCATGAAAACATGCTTCATTTCTACCGATTCTACCGATAGTCGAAAAACAAGCATTCAGCTGTCACGACTTAGCATTAGACAATGGGCTCACCTGCGCCATTCAATTCACACAAAACAATGGCAGTGCTACAGTGAATGTTGTTCGGGGGGGGGGGGGGGGGTTATTTACAGAGTATGCTGAATGAGACGGAAAGCCCTTTGTTGTCATTTATTTAGAATAAGCTGTGAAACTTAACCAATAATTGAAGACTCATATCGTGTGTATTCTCAGGTTGCATGCAGTCCAATGGCTATGGGAAATTTTGTATACCTAAAACTTATCTCACTGTTTTCATTCCTCTCTACATTTCCCTCACGAGTGGGTCATCCTTTTACTGACAGGGTTTCGAAGTTTTTGAAGGGGAAGGCGAAGCAGAAAGAGGGGGCACATCACTTTTTAATCACTGAACTTGCGCTTCTAACATTTCTAAGGTAGAAATGCAGGGCTGAAAGTCGTCTTCTTTCCTTTTGTGTGTGTGTGTGTGTGTGTGGGGGGGGGGGGGGCTCGGGAGGCTTTTTCGGTCGGTTAACTCCCCCCCCCCCCCTTTCAACATTCCGCTGATGAACACCCTTTGCTCTGTGGTTTGCTGCATGGTCAGGCAAGCTCACGATCATGTGCTACTTTAAGACCCTATTACGAATCATCCGTAACATTCCCTTCCCACCTCCTTTCATGTTTGTGTAAATTCATTGAAGCATGAAGGCCATTGTTATCTGCCAAGTCGGGCAGGCGTCGGGAGAGCTTTCTGGCTCCTTATTTTACTATCCATCTTTCTGGGTAAAATGGAAGCATATTTTCAAATTAAGTTTTCTCGAGCAGGCGTAGATCATTTTTAACGCATGAGATGTCATATGAAAGGAAAAAGAATGGGTATTAAGGCTCTGATTTTATATTCTGCAAAGGATTGCTGAAAAAGTCTGAAAAACTCAATCAAAGTTGCCATTTGCTCGTGCAAATGAAAATTTAGTAGTATTACTTTCTATTGTTCTAACTCAGTCATGCATGAATTATGAACCATGAGTTGTGCATCAAATGAAAGAAGAGATGTATATCTTTCCATCTCGTAAAGCAAATTTATGATTATGATCGCAAAGAATTGCAGTGAAACTCGGTTTCGTTTTTTCTGGGACACGCTGTATATCTCTCTTTTCATTTTTTGAAGCGCCATGAACACCGAAAGGTGGACATGTGCGCTATACAGGTAACCAATATTATTATTGCTGCCATTATTATTATTGTTATTAATATTATTATTATTATGATGATGATGATGAGGATGATGATTATTATTATTATTATTATGCAAAACGTCCGCTCGAACGTCATGCGGACGCAGACGAGTGTAAGTAGCCACCTTCGCCGCCGACATTACGGGTCCCTTGAAGTCGTTACTGTACAGTGTAGATCTGGTATTGCAACCGACTTAGAAACGTACCCAACTCAAACTGCTTCCCAATAGCCATTTAGGTCGCGTAAAGAATAAAGTAACGCAACGATCCATACGCGCACATTATTGTTCAAACGTATGCTAGTACATGTATGCGACACAACACGGTGACCTGTCCATAAGAATATACGCATTAACATTTTTGTTTTTTCTTTTCTTTTTAGAATAAGGTAGTGAGCTAACGTGTTTGGGATATCAAGGAGCTTGTATAAGGTAACCCCATATGCTAATAATCTTTCAATATTATTAATCTCCTTTTATAATATGCATCCATCGGGGTTTTTTCTGTTTATTATTGCCGTACATGTAAGTCTATTTTTTCATAAAGATTGGGGAGAAGCGGGATGAAGCGGGACAAAAATTGTGATTTCATAAATTTTCTCAAATAACTTTCTGATATTAAGAATGGGGCACTCATGTCTCCGACCCAAAGATAACTAAAATGCTAGGCCACCCAGTGGGCTGATACGCTATATACTTAAACGTCTCACATTTATGCGGTTATTTTTTTTTCCTGGTGTTAGTAAGTGGGTTAGTAATTATTATTGGTTGGGGTAAAGTGGGACAAACAGTAACTATAGGCAAGACAATATTACAAGCATTATCATATAAAAATGTGAGTGTGTGTGCATCTGAATTTCAAGAAAATAATAAGAAAATCTCTGATATTCTATCATACACTCCAATAGGGAGAAGTGGGACAATGATGACGTCCCATTACCCCAGCACCCCCCCCCCAAAAAAAAAAAAATCAAAATGGTGACTAACATGACAGTTGAGCTAAGAAGCAATTTGCGAGGGATATAATATACAAATATACTTGGCCTTGAGAGTTTCTTGTTAAAACTATGGGCAGAGGTGACTCCAAACTAGTACTAAAAACTAGGCAAAGTATATTTGTTTTATATTTTGGATCAAAAATTTGTATAAAAAGTGAAAATCATTATATAGGCCGCTTAGCCGCACTGCGGCGGCAGCGCAGCGCCTGCAATACGCAACAGTGCGAGAGATCGGAAATTAAAAAACGTAGTAGCCGTGACACGGCCATCCATTGCCCGTCGCATGTATCCAAGCGATCACATGGCCGCTGCAAACCTGAACACTAGAATTCGAGACCGGACGGGTACACTTGATTGTAAAGAAGGGTGATTATGGCATCATTTTGCAAATAGTATACTATTTGCAAAATGTCGTCATAAAAGTGACGTCATTTTGCAAATAGTACTTCATGGAGTGTCAAACACACCAACAATCTAAAATAGTTCAAAATACCTATAATCACGTGAAGCTCTTTTAACCAATCAATGGAAAACAAAATTTTGATCCAAAATATAATATCTTTTATATCCCTCACAAATTGCATCTCGTCCTCTGATTGGTCGAGAGCACTGAAAACAACAAAACATAATTCTACCATACAAATCCGCGTCTCGCCATTCTCCCTAGGGAAATAGTAAAAAAACTATATCACGCTGGTGAAATTCGCGCCTTCTTTTGCTTCGCGTCGCGACGCGAAAGATTTCACGTGCAAATGAATGGGTATCGCAGAACCTTCGCTTCGCAAGAGATTTCATGTAGGGTTGGGGGTACCACCTATCGTCACCTTAAGGATCTGTAGGTTGTTTATTCTAAAAATATAACACAAATCCGCCTAATTCTTACCTCAAATATGCCATAAATACTGCAGTTTTAAATGTCGTGACCGTCTCGTTGATTATGAATCTCCGTTTTAAAATAGCGCAATTTTAGTGCGTGCGTTCCGTTTTCTTCGCGCAGCTAAAACGGGCACCTTGCGATCGGCACCCCCTCCCCTCCATAGGTAATACACGTGAGTTTCACAGCATAGGTAATACACGTGAATTTCACAGGCCATAGGTAATACACGTGAATTTCACAGCCATGCGTCGTTACTGAGCGGATGTGTAATTTTTAGCTTGGTTCGTTTGAGTTTGATTTTCGTTTCTTCGTTTTTATTGTCTTTACAGCTAATGACACTTAATCCCGCGCGTACCTTTTCGTTCTATGCGCAAACAGCCATGATACACAGGGTGCCGATGGGAAGGTGCCCTGCCGATAGGTGGTCCCCCAACCATACAAATGAATGGGTATCGCGACGCCTTCACTTCGTGAAGCACAGTCAATTTTTACAAATGAATGAGTATGGCACGTACAAATGAATGAGTATGGCACGCACACTGTAGGCAATACGCTCAATACGTGTAACGTTGGAGAAAATAAGAGACTCAGAGAGACTCTTAATAAAGCCCTCATTCTACCTAAAAAGATGCTCATGGCGTTGTGGCATATTATGGTACGTTACAACAGAGTAGGCGATATCATAGATCTATAATTAGACAACAACAATAAGCAAGGCCTCTACGACGTACCGTAGATCTACTAAGTATTCTAACGTTTGGCTTCATTCGGGTTTTAAAAATGCATGTCGTAGACCCCCTACATAGAGATATTGGAAGGTTGTTCCAAGGTTTTGGGGCAATGTATGAGAAAGTATGATCCCCTAACTACGGTATGCTAGATTCGTGGTAGTGTCTATGCCTATCCATCCCAGTGTAGGACTGTCTAATTTGGGGGAGTTCATGCTTCGCCGCTTGAAATTTTGTATCGCAGTTCACTCACTCGAGCGACCCACCCAAAAGATGACAATTCTATAGTGTAGTAGATAGATCTATGCCTGCTTAATTATTTCTAGCGTAAGTTCGATCTAGCTACGTCTATTTCGACCTGTCTAACAGTAGTTCCCGTAATCTCATCCCAATAATTATTTTTTAGAGTGTCTAACGAGTTAGGGTCTAACTGTTAACGTTAGAAAACGAATTTACACTAAAACAGTGTCAGTTGCACTCGATGCTAACTGCTAGATTTCCAGTGCCTAATCTAACCTTAGACTCGCTGTTACTGAATGTTTTACCCAAATTTACAACGTATACTTGCATTTTGAACAGGAAAGGATATTATAAGTCCATATTCATGTATAGCTACAGCTAGAAAACGCTAGAAAGTCGACAGAAAACACAATCAGCTGCACCTAGCTCACAGTCACATCGTTGATCAGCTCGAGCACATCACCAACGTACCCGGTACTTGTTGACAGACCGGATCGGCGTATTGCATAATGTATGAAGCGCGTACTGAGTTTGCAGTTTGCGCATGTTTACCAGTACGTTGCAGGGGCTCAGGCCCCCACACTTTTTGTGCACCATACAAAGGAATACATAAGGTTTCATCACTTTGGGCCCCCACACTTTTTTTCAAACTCGGAAGTACGTAAGTGGCACTAAAATGGGAGGGGAGAGAATGAGCTGAGGACTTTTTTTTTTTTTTTTTTGCTTGTCAGCTGAAGAAACCCGGAAATGGACGGGGACAGATGAGCTGAGGATCTTTTTTTTTTTTTTTTTTTTTTGCTTGTCAGCTCATGAAACCCGGAAGTGGGCCCCCACACTTTTGAAAACAGTGCTCCGGCCTTGCGTTGTACAGCAATGAACCGAGTACTTAAAGGCAGCCGATCGCCATCCCTTATGGTACGTAAACTCCGAACGACCGAAGTTTGTGCATGCAATCGCGCAATGCCAGACTCGGTGCTATATCCATAAACGCGTTGCTCTTTTGGCCTCTCTTCATGCGCATGCGTACTGAGAGTGTGCGTCCATTCGGAAGCTCTCGTGGCTCTCTCGGACAGCCATTTTGGGTTAGGGGATTTGTAGCATTGAACTCTTGTAGGTTAGCGTGTTGTTCGCTGACCCATTGAGCCAGCGCTATTCTCATTCGGGGTCACCACATTTGATACAGAATGGGGGAGGCAGCATGTTGCGTTCATCTCCGTGCCGCACAAACCACTCGCCACGATTGAGCACCTTTAAGAGGTTGAGCGCGCAGTAAGTTGTCTCTTCATAATACGCGTACGCGCTGCCCTCCTGCTGCCTTCCCAAGCATGATTGACTTGTTAATCTTCTCGAAAAGAGTAAAGCAAGATGCCCTTCAAAAAGGGTAAATTACAGAATACTAGCAGTCAAATACTCTTAAATTCATTGGGAGGGATACAAAACAAATATACCAGGCCATTGTTCGAGGCACCGGTTGAAACTATGTGCCCTCGGTGACTTCAGTAGCACTATTTTCTGAGGGGCTACGCCCCTCAGAATATAGTGCTAATCAGAAAATAGTGCTACTGATGTCACCTCATGCACATAGTTTCAACCAGAGCCTCTCAGGCCTGGTATATTTGTATACCATATGGAACGTTTACTGAGGATCGTATAGTACAGGCCTCTCACCGGTAAATGATAATAATAGCAATGATTTGATCTTTCTTTCAATAGAAAAACAATTTTGTCTCCAGCAGAGTTTGTCGTCAACAACTGTTTCTAAGTAGGCCTACTTATACTCGTGAAATTGTTCAATGACATCTCAATAAATCCGTAGAGGGTCGTGTCGTGAACTGTCTTTGCGGAAATCGATGATCATTTCTTTGGTCTTCTTTGTATTTTGGGAGAGGGGATGATCATCACACCGACTGCTAAACTCATTAACCTGGGCTACGTAGTCACTGGGTTCGTTGACTGAGAGTAGGGGGAGACCGGGGGGGGGGGAGGATTTGACAAAATAGATCAACATAAACCAGCAGAACTTGAATGGATACTTCCCATCGACTTGTGGGCATTACATGCATACTCTACAGTAGAGTTCATATTATTCTTTCTTGAGTTTTTAACATAATAAATGTGTATTGGATGATATTTGCCCCTATTATGAGAAATTGTACATTATAGGGTTGTAAAGTTTCTCAAAGGGACACTTTTGAAAATGATTGGGGTTTTTAAAAAATAAATCTTGCAGGTTTCATTAGTTTGTCATGAGATGAATACATAGATGCAGGTAGCTATCCTTGGAGAGGGGTGTCATCATCACCTTATTGCCAACAAAGTACTGTAAAAGAGTATGATTTATCAAACAGATTAACTTGTATTTTGAGCTGTTTCAGTGGTAGCCAAAACAAAGAAATACATTAAAAAATTACCCATTTTCCATACATGCTCTTAAATTCATTGGGAGGGATATAAAACAAATATACCAGGCCATTGTTCGAGGCACCGGTTGAAACTATGTGCCCTCGGTGACTTCAGTAGCACTATTTTCTGAGGGGCTACGCCCCCCAGAAAATAGTGCTACTGAAGTCACCTCATGCACATAGTTTCAACCAGAGCCTCTCAGGCCTGGTATAATTTTGTATACCATGGTACGAGTACTGAGGATCGTATAGTACAGGCCTCTCACCGGTAAATGATAATAATAGCAATGATTTGATCTTTCTTTCAATAGGAAAACAATTTTGTCTCCAGCAGAGTTTGTTGTCAACAACTGTTTCTAAGTAGGCCTACTTATACCCGTGAACTTGTTCGATGACATCTCAATAAATCCGTAGAGGGTCGTGTCGTGAACTGTCTGTGCGGAAATCGATGATCATTTCTTTGGTCTTCTTTGTATTTTGGGAGAGGGGATGATCATCACACCGACTGCTAAACTCATTAACCTGGGCTACGTAGTCACTGGGTTCGTTGACTAAGAGTAGGGGGAGAGGAAGGAGGGGGGATTTGACAAAATAGATCAACATAAACCAGCAGAACCTGAATGGATACTTCCCATCGACTTGTGGGCATTACATGCATACTCTATAGTAGAGTTCATATTATTCTTTCTTGAGTTTTTAACATAATAAATGTGTATTGGATGATATTTGCCCTATTATGAGAAATTGTACATTATAGGGTTGTAAAGTTTCTCAAAGGGGCACTTTTGAAAATGATTGGGGTTTTTAAAAATAAATCTTGCAGGTTTCATTAGTTTGTCATGAGATGAATACATAGATGCAGGTAACTATCATTGGAGAGGGGTGTCATCATCACCTTATTGCCAACAAAGTACTGTAAAAGAGTGTGATTTATCAAACAGATTAACTTGTATTTTGAGCTGTTTCAGTGGTAGCCAAAACAAAGAAATACATTAAAGAATTACCCATTTTCCATACATGCACCAAATGAAATATAGTTCAATGAAATATAGTTCAATGAAATTCCATGAGAAAAGCTTTGTTCCGCCAACCAAAATGCAGTTTGTAGAGGAATTCATGCTCAATATATGGAGCTATCTAGTTTTTTTTTTTTCAAACTGCATATCATGAAAAAAAAAATCTTTTCATTTATTTTGGTATCTTTGGTACGAATTTGTGAAGGGGTCTGGGACATTCTCTTTCATCTACACTCTTAAAATATTGGGTGAATTTAGTTGGGGTAATTGTTGGTTGGTGTTAAAAAAAATTATTATTCTGGGCAATTATTGCCCAATTGTGCTTTAAGGTGATTAAACCAACATTGAGCAATTATTCTTATTTAAAAGGATCGTATAGTTTTGGTTGAGACCTAATTTCAGATTTCTAACATTTTTTGGTAAGATAATAAGAAACATCTCATGAAATATGAATGAGCATGTGACTCCATGAGGAATTCAACGTTTATTTGTTGAAAATTGGTTTTGAAATGGCTGAGATATCCAAAATAGAACGATTCTATTAAAGTGTAGGACCCACCATTTATTACGATCGCTTTGTTTTACTTTGTTTTTGGATGTTTCAGTCATTCCAAATCCGATTTTCATCAAATAAACTTTGAATTTCTCTTATCATGGCATGCTCTGTACTATTTCATAAGTGCTTTCTTGATGTCTCGCAAAAAGTTAAAGCCCAATTCTCATCTCCACCAATACTGTACCATCCATTTAAATATTGGGCGAATATTAACTAACAGAATTGGTAATGGAGAGTTAGGTAGTTTTTACCCGCTGTTGTGTTAGTGACGCATTCCCTTTGCATGTTGGGTAATTTTTGCTGGAAAACTGATACTTGGGTAGAAATTCGCCTTTATATAATTTACCAACAATCATTTTGCACGTTAAGCCCGAGTATTTCTTACCTGTACTTGGGTAGTTTTGTTACGTTTCTAAAGTTGGTAAATTTTCATGGACAAGTAAAAAAAAAACTCTGTGCGTGTACGCGTGTATGTGCGTGTGTATGTGAGTGTGTGTATGTGTGTGTGTTTGTGTGTGTGTGGTATAGGCCTACGTATAGAAGGATGGCTGAACCTTACGATTTTGTAGGGGGTACCAAGAATTACTATAGGGTGTTCTCCATTTTAGGAATGGGAGGGGAAGGGTGACAACACACACACACACGCACGCACACTAAAACGGTATTGTCTATAATCAATATAATATATATGTATGTATAAATATAACAAGAGAGACATCGGGGACGTATTTTGACATATTTTTCATACGTTTCACTATATTCGTCAACACCGGAGGGGTTAAAAAATCAACAATATGGGAGTATCTGTCGGTGGGAGCAAACTACAGGATACTCCCACAATATTGCTAGTTTGTGTTTTGTGTGTGTTTGTGTGTTTGTGTGTGTGTGTGTGTACGTGCGTGTGTGTATCGGTTTGTGTGCAAATAGTTAGATGACACAATTTGAAACCCATATACCTGACTGGACTTGCTTACCACTTCATTCCAGATTAAAACTCCGTAACTAAAACATCGAAATTTTCATACCAGTTGATACCAGTTGGTTTCTATTAGTTTCTCCTGTTTTTTGCTCTTTTTTTTTTTTGGGGGGGGGGTCATTAATATTCATAAGCTATTCAAATTCTGTTCGTAAAAAAGATGAAATATTGTTAAATTTAATGTTTTTTATGGTTTCAATAAGTTCTGAAATGTCTGAAATGCATTAGAAATTTATTGAATATTATTGCCGTGATATTCCCAATTTTAACTTGTAGCTTAGATGAGGTATTTTCATATTTTTATAATAAAAGTGTAATCTACATGGTAATGTCTTAAACCATTACAGCTAAGTGGCCTTATATACATGAATGAAATATCCCTGGTACTAACTAGGTCTAGGATGTAGACTAAGCCTAGATGTACTTGTAGGTACAGGCTTTAGGACTAGCTGTAGGATTATGACAGGTTAGATATGAACAATGTCTTGACATACACATGTTCTGGAAACACCCATACTTGAAACAGATCGACACAAAATTAATTTTGTCAAAAATATCTAATTGGGTGAAATTGGTGGCGGCAAATAATTACCGAACTCAAAATATAACCAACGGCTGGGAAATTGCAAAGTTGGGTAAAGTCTGATTGGTCAACAGCTGATGGGCAATTAAATTTGCCCAACCACGGAGCATACTCATTACCCAACATCAGTTGTGTTGTGCCCAGTATGTTGCCCAGTGTTGGGTAAAGACAGCCGCTCGCCATCCCTAATGGTACGTAAACTCCGAACGACCGAAGTTTGTGCATGCAATTGCGCAATGCCAGACTCGGTGCTACATATCCATAAACGTGTGGGACAATGCTGTCACTGAGACACGTGTGTGTGTGTGTGTGCGTGTGTGTGCACGCATCATACACAAACATTGTCACCGCGAGCTGCGGTGATTGGAGGAGAGAGGCCAGAAGACGTGTGTGTGTGTGTGTGTGTGTACCACAGAACTCTTACACAGAGAAGCTGGTTGCTTTGCCTACGTGTAATACATTGTTAGCCTGCACACGACATCGGGTCAATGGCCTAAGTAGCCCTTTGTTTGCAGTTTGTCGCTAAACAGGTAATCCCCATTCACTCTGAGTTTTAGCCTGGAGCTGGGCTAGGTTGCTAAACTCCGAACAAAATAGACTTTTCTGGACTGCTGACAGAGACCACTGAACATGACTGCCAGGAACAAAAAGCTGATCAGGGAACTACTTGAGGATGACGAGTTCCTGAATGCTGTTGCTGGCTTGGTGTCAAATGCTATTGATACCAAACTGGCTGAATTGAGGTCAAACATTGAAAAACAAGATGGCGTCATTCATGACATCCAGTGCGAGCTCGATGCTGCCCAACAGCAGGTAAAAAAGCTTGAGACTCAACTGCAGTCCAGCGCTAACAACACCAGGAAACTCTCCTTTGATCTCAACAAGCAGGAGCAGTACTCCCGTCGGAACTGCGTGAGGGTCTATGGAATCAAGGAGAGCCCGCACGAAGACACTGACTCCCTAGTGTGTCAGATGGCGAGGGAAAAACTCAATGTTGATCTCCAACCACATCACATAGATCGCAGCCACCGGATCGGAAAGCAGAGGAATCCCAAGGATTCGGGTGGACCCGCTCCTCCACGGCCTGTCATCGTGAAGCTCACGAGCTACAGGTATCGTCAGATGCTGATCACAAAAAGGAAGTCGCTGAAGAATACCGGCATGGGAATACAGGAAGACCTCACCGAGTACAACAGCAAACTCTTGAAGGCGGCACAGCAACATGTGAAGGTTCAGGCTGCATGGTCTGTGGATGGACGCATCTTCATCATACTGCATGGGAATGGCCAGAAAACAAGGAAGAAAATCATCAACTGCACTGAAGACTTAAGCTACCTATAACTTACCTGCTATACTTACCTGTCTCTTGAACTGAAGACCAGTCAGCCTGTTGAAACTGAACACACATGATGTATACCTACACAAGATAAAAGCTCTTTTATAATAACATATAGGTATTACTTTTGAAAATTTAAATGGATATGGATTACCGAGTTAATAATTTCAAAATGTGTACTGACTCCAACATCTCTCTTTGCACGTTTCACTCGCTCTCCTAATTTTTTTAATTTTTTTCTTTTTTCTTTTTTCTTTTTTTTTCTGTAAGATTTCTTTTGTATGATTTCCTTTTTTATGTGTGTGTTTTCTTCCATGTTTGTTCACGTTGAGGATGGTAGATGTGTTGTTTGTGTTATGATTCTTGAATCGGTATATAACGTAAAGTGTATCAATACTATGCTTTTTCAGTTTATTGCCAGAACAACAATGCTCTCGTATGTTTATTTCCGCTCATTGGAGATATACCAACTCAATCTTGTGCGACATGAATAATCCATTCACTAGCATCGATCCTGATTTTCGCTTGTTTAATACCCACAGTTCATTTAATTGTTTTACTTCTGATGAATTTAATGTGCATTGCAAATATATCTCAGAACTTAGTATGATTCATTTTAATGCCCGTAGTCTCCCGAAGAATATTGAAGATATATCCATATTTTTGTCCTCACTGAAGCACTCTTTTAGTATAATTGCAATATCAGAAACATGGATATGTAAAGACCCTGTGATTCCATTTAATTTACCCGGTTATACTTTCATTCATTCAGATAGAGTTTTTGGTCGTGGAGGAGGTGTTGGTCTCTTTATAAAGAATGATATTTTTTTTTTCAAATTCGATCGGATATTTTGCTTTCAAGTGAAATTGATAAAGGTATTTGTGAGTATTTGTTTATTGATTTTGTACATGATAACTCCAAGTACACTGTTGGTGTCATTTATAGAAAACCGGACTCAAATGTTGACGATTTCATAGAATTTTATTCTGAAGCCCTCTGTACTGTAACAAAGGAACATAGAAATATATTTATAACAGGTGATTTTAACATAGACCTCCTTAAGTATTTAGAAAATCAAGATGCGTATAAGTTCTTAATTGCTAATTTTTCATTTGGGTTTGAACCCCTTATAAAGAGTGCAACTCGAGTTACTTTAAACAGTGCAACTCTTTTGGATAATTTTTTCACAAATGTCATGAATTGTCAATTATGTTTTGGTACATTTAGTAATGATATTACAGACCATTTACCTATATTTCTAATGTTGAATAAGATAAGGAAAAACAAAAACAGTAATCAGAATTATTCCCGTAAAATAACAGATGAAGGAATTTGTTTATTGAATGAGAAACTGATTAGTGCAGATTGGTCAGCAGTATATGATACTTCCAATGCAACTGCAGCATATGATATATTCATTGCGAAATTGAATCTTTTATATGATGATATATTTCCCTTAATGAAAGTAAAAAAGAAAAAGATTCGCAAACCGTGGATAACTCCTTTTCATCTTCGGTGTATAAATAAGAAGCATAAATTATATAAGAAATTTTTATGTGATAGATCTTTAAGAAATGAAAAGAAATATAAAAAATATAGGAATAAAGTTAATAATATATTACGACACGCCAAGAAAAAATTTTATTGTAGTAAATTAAACGAAAATAGAAATAATGTGAATAAAACTTGGTCTGTTATAAATTCACTGCTTAATAAATCACCAAATGAAATGCCTATATTTTTTATAAGAAATGAAGAAAAAATAACAGGTTCTCAAATGATTGCAAACAATTTTAATTCATATTTCACAAATATTTGTAATGAAACATTATCATCTTTATCAAAACCTAGTTCTGATATGCATTTTAAAGATTATCTCCAAAGTGATTTTTTCCATTCTTTATTTTTTAACCCTACCACAGAGAGTGAACTCTTGGAAATTTGTAATGCTTTAAAAACAACGTATTCTTGTGGTTTTGATAATCTAAGTTGTAATATTTTGAAACAGATAATATTTTCCATTGTTAAACCTCTTGTTTATATATTTAATTTGTCTTTAAGTTATGGTGATGTCCCAACAAAATTGAAAATTGCAAAAATTATTCCAATATACAAGAAAGATGACCCGCATTTATTACAAAACTATAGACCTATATCAGTTCTCCCTGTCATATCAAAACTACTTGAAAAGTGTATATATAACCGTCTGTATTGTTTTCTAATAAAATTTAATATACTTTCTAATTGTCAATATGGCTTCAGACGAAATCATTCAACCACTCATGCTGTTATAGATTTACAAGATAAGATTATTTCTGCTCTAACCCTTAACAAATATGCTATTGGAATATTTATGGATTTGTCAAAAGCTTTTGATGTTGTTGATCATACTATTCTTTTATATAAGTTAGAACATTATGGGGTACGTGGGACACCTCTACCCTGGTTTAAAAATTATTTGTCTGATAGATTTCAATATACATCATTTAAGAATTGTTCCTCAAATTATTCATTAATAACCCGTGGTGTTCCGCAAGGTTCTATTTTAGGTCCTTTATTGTTTTTGATTTATATTAATGATATTGTTCAAAGTTCTATTATATTTAAGTATGTGATGTATGCTGATGATACTACTTTGTTTTATACTCATCCAAGTTTGATTGATATTGAGATTAAAGTTAATCAGGAGTTAGATAAAGTTAGTAATTGGTTTAAAGTAAATAAATTAATTGTTAATTTTGTTAAGACAAATTATGCTATATTTCACCGTAATGTTTGTGATGATAAATATATTTTTGATGATGTGTTATGTTCTATTGATTCTGTTCCTCTAAAGAAAGTTGATTCGGTAAATTTTCTTGGTGTTTATATTCAGAGTAATATGCATTGGGATGTACATATAACGAATGTAGCAAATAAGGTATCTAAATGTGTAGGTATATTATATAGATTGAAAAATATTCTTCCAGAGTTTGCACTTTTTTTGCTGTATAATATATTTATGCTTCCGTATCTTAATTATTGTGTATCTGTATGGGGCAAATATAATAAAACCAAGATAGAAGTTTTACATGAATTGCAGAAAAAAGCATTACGAATATATTTAATACTTTGAATATATTTGATTTGTATACTTATAATACCGCTGTTTTGGGATTTTATTATTTCAAAAATATGTTACCTCATAATATTTCATGTATGTCTTCAACTAGTAATGAAATTCATAAATACAATACACGAAATTGCAATAGATTTCATATGTGGGCAGTAAAAACAAATCTGGTTTCAAACTCCGTACGTCACCAATTTCCGTTAATCTGGTATTCGATTCCTAGAGATATTTGTTCACGCAATAGCCTGTCCTCTTTTAAGAAATTTTTGAAAATATACCTTCTAGCAAATCACACATAGTCATAGTCAATTTATCATATCATTTGTCTTATGTTTTTGTTTTGTTTTATTGTGTCATGTTTTGTTGTATTTGTCGGTTTTATGTCCATGTCTACACTTTGTACCTTAAAAATCAATTATTTTGTGCATAATCGTAAGGGAACTTACTTCACAAGGCCTTTTTGGCTTTTCTCAAGTTCTCTTTTTTCATTTTCACTATTATATATAAATGATTAATTATCCTTTTGTGTATTGTAAAATCCAATACTGTTGTATTGTTTTATCCGAAAATGACATGAATAAACGAATTGAAAGAATCACTCGCCACCCGTTTTGTCGCCGTCGCTCGACTCATTGTCACGTGACGTCCGGCATTTTGCTTAGCGGAACTTTTTTTTTTTTGCGTGCAAATCCCAGCAGACGCTATCCACATACAGTGACTGCATGTTGTACCGTGTTTTTCTGACGTTCCGAGACCCTGAGCGAGGCATTAAAATGCCGTATTGTGCGGCTGTAAACTGCACAAATCACTTGACAAAAGGATTTGGAAACAGGTAAGTTTGACACCAAGCCATGATGAGAATAACAAGTAAATTAATTCCCCAAGTAACGTTAAAATTAGGCGGATTGGTCGTATGTTGGCTTTTTTGTGAGCGCAGTAGCAAAGGTAGTCCCAGACACTGGATTTTGTGTTTGCCGTCGACATATCTGTTTACCACCAACTACCAAAATATTCAAAATAAAAAAGATCAAGTAGGCCTAATTTAGGCCCTGGGGCTATATTACACTCTGTACGTTGTGTGATGGGGCAAACAGCGGTTTGTACATGAAAAAAGTACTCTCTATTTAGCTTAGGTGTAAACTACACGTAGATTTATTCTTGTCTAGCTAGAGTCACAGTACCAGTGCAGTGTGGTGGGGCAGTGTCAGTGTCAGTGACAACACTACAGTCGTTTAGATACTAGATTGTCTAGACTGACTGTGTAATCTAGTATTAAAGTAGAGTACTACTACTAGTAGTAGTAGTAGTACGAACAGTTGTAGGCCTAGGGTAGACTGAAGTTCCAATGATATTGATAATACTGAATAAATTTAACTATTCTAGTCTATTACTCAAACTACCGGTACTTACTTTATACTAGGTAATGTCAGTGTCACGTCAGTACTGAGTCTGTAGATTCCAGTTTCTGCCCAATTTCTGGTAACCTTTATCTGTTTATTTTTACTTCTGTCTGAATTAGCTAGACCTTACTGATGCGTAACTCACTAACTGTTATTGCGCTGACATGTAAGTCTCTTCTTACAGCAAAGTTAGGGGTAATTATTGGATATAAACTGTCAGCTGCCGGTGCCTTTTTATTAATCTTATCAGGAGCTTTCCATGGACCATGTCCATGCATGCAATCATCATCATGCTTGCCATAGTCGTATTGTAGGTACACATGTTTTATGATTATGAATATGAGGTCTATACAAATCTGATATGGTAATAATTTTCACATGTATCGTATGTTCTCTGTGTGTTAAAAATCCTAGATTTCCAAGAAGGGGTGTTGCGCTTTGCTAAAAATGGATTGTGAACATGAGAAAAGACCACTGGACTCCCAAACCATACTCTACCTTGTGTTCTGACCACTTTGAAGAGAAGTGCTTCGATCGCAACGGCCAGATAACAAGGCTGCGGGCAGATGCTGTACCAACTTTATTCAACTTTCCACAACATCTCATGAGAGTACGTGCAGAAGAACAAATTTTAATTTTGCATGTTAGGTGTTTGAAATTTGAGTTTTAGTTTTGAAATCCGTCCGACCAGGAGCAGACATATACCCTTGCGTGTATGTCTGCTTCAGAAACGGATTTTGATCTACCATCACATCGCATCCTGGTCGCTGATGAAGAATGCGATGACTAACCTGTTTGGTGTCTTGTTTCTAAATAATACGCTTTCCTCGCCAGGATAAAGCGTTTTGAGGTCTATTGCCATTTTAGGTTTTTATCACATTCACGTCTGTTCTTCCAAACTATATTGCAGGATTTCATTTTAAATGGTGCTTAACCTAACAAGAGCAAGTGCAATTTTGCACTACATGTGTATATGAATGTATTGCCTTTGTTATCATTGCCAAGAATGCCTTTCATATTCTTTCCAGACAGTGTCCATTATTCATGGATTTATTTTAATGTTGTTGCCACATTGCCAATTTAATGCATGTTCATGAAACATTGCTTTCGCAATATGCAATATTTGTCATACATGTATTTGCGAGACTTGTCTTGCCTACATATTGTTGCCACGTTAACATTTCGTACTATACCATAGTATGTTTTCACACTCATAAGGATTTCATTTTGAATTGCGCTTGAAGCGAACAAGTGCAAGTGAAATCTTGGATTATACAGTATTGCCTTTGATATTTTTTTTTATATTCTTGCCAGTGTCCATTATTCATGGTTTTATTTTGCTGCCATATTGTATGCTAAGTGATTGTACATGCATTTGCTTTCATGATATACAATACATGTAGTTGTCATATTTGTGACACTTGTTTTGCCTACATGTACATACTTTGAGATACAGTGTAGTATGTTTTCACACTCTTTAGATTTCACTTTGAATTCGTTTGAAGCAAACGGGTGCGTGTGAAATCTTGCATTATACAGATGTTCATGTATTGCCTTTAGTTGATATTGTTATGCCAAGAATGCATTTGATATTCTTGCCCGACAGTGTTCATTATTTATGGATTTTATGTTGTTGCTATATTGCATGATAGTTGATTATACAGGCATTTGCTTTCGTGATATACAACATTTGTTGTATATATCTGTGATACTTGTTTTGCTTACATGTTGTTACCAAATTATGTTTTCATACTACACAGTGTATGGGATCGTTTTTGTTAAACTCATTACTAAGGATTTAATTTTGAATCATGCTGAGCTAACAAGTACAAGTGAAATCTTACATTTACAAATGTATTTCCTTTAATACTGTTGCCAGGAATGCCTTTGGTGTTCTTTTCAGTGTCCATAATTCGTAGATCTATATTGCCATAGTGCGTGTGGATCAACACAATATGTTTTCATACTATACCATAGTGCGTTTTTACACTCATTAGGATTTTCTTTTTGAATCACGCTTGAAGCTATCAAGGGCAAGTGAAATTGTGCACTATATTGATGTATTGCCTTAGATAATCTTGCCAGACAGTGTTCATTATTCATGAATTTTATGTTGTTGCCCTATTGCATGTCCATTTTAGATGTATATGCATTTGCTTTTGTGATTACAATAGTTGTCACAAATTTGCGACACTGGTGGTCTTGCCTATCATTTGCATAATATGTTCCTGACGCATGTACTGCCTGTGATTATAGCCGCCGTATTAGGTATGATAATGGTACGTGTACTTCAAGCAAATGGTATATCACTGTAGTGTGGTTGATTCTCAGCAATCAACTTTGACCAATTGTAAAAAATCAGGAAAATTAACTCTGTCCAACTTAACTTCCTGTTTTTTTGTGGGAAGACAATCTTGAAAGGAGTTCATGCTTGTAATGTGTGTGTGTGTGAGTGTGTGAATACATATATATATATATATATATATATATATATATACATATATATATATATATATATATATATATATGTATACATAGATAATTATATATATATATATATATATATATATATATATATATATATATGTATATATATATTGATTGAGTACCGGGTATAGTCTACATGTTGGTGCAGCAATATCATGATATCGAAAGTAAAACAGGAACCAAGTTCATGTTGATCACCAACAATTTATTTACAGCACACAAAATATTTGAGCGATTCGCTCTTTCTCGAGTGTTGTTGCAAATCGCTCAAAAATTGGTGTGGTGAAATAAATTGTCGGTGATTAGCATGAACTCGATTTCTGTTTTATTTCATGTATACAGATATACAGTGTATATATGCCTATAGGCCTATTGCTTTCTATACCAATATGTGCAATAGTGATAACTACATTGTACTACACACTACTAATGATAATGATAACAGCAGGAATATAGATAATTAAGGTGATGTTGTCTTCCAAATTTCTAATATGTTGAACGAGTATATGTCAGATGGGGAAGATGTATTACATGATCATATCCACAAATCATTGATTTTTACAACTGGACTGACTGGAAATTTAATTTGACCTGTTTAATGGGAGAAAAATCAAAAGCACAAACACACATCTTCTTACAATATCATTGGAGGGGAAAAATGCAAGACATAGGGGTGAGAGGGGTATCAGAAAAATGGCAGGACACAGACAAGAACAGGCGCGCGTCTTAGATTATTTTATACCAAAGCAGATCACGTCTCCGAAGTCAAATAGATCTATCCGAAAGGGGGAAAAAAACACCTGTTTCAATACAGACAACTTTCAGGGAAGAGTGTGAGATAAATAACATAAATGAGTACATGAATCTGTGGTCAACGCTGGATTGAGAAGTACCAGTTTGTACAAGTTCAAGTAAATATCAAGGGCTATCGCGGCTGTCATACTGTCCGATCAGTGAGTTGACCGTACCATACTCGCAAGGAGCTGCGGAGGTTCCGCTATTATTTAAAGCAACATCGCGGCGTGTGCACTGAGGCGTCACATCCGGGGTGCGCGGTGGCGACACCGAGCTCAGCGGGTTGTGAATGGGTGTGATTCTTCTATGTGTAAGAGTTCTGTAGTGTGTACGCATCATACACAAATATTGTCACCGCGAGCTGCGTTGATTGGAGGAGAGAGAGGCCAGAAGCCGCGTGGCTCTTTTGGCCTCTCTTCATGCGCATGCGCACTGAGAGTGTGCGTCCATTCGGAAGCCTCCCGTGGCTCGCTCGGACAGCCATTTTGGGTTAGGAGATTAGCACAGAAAGCTCTCTTGTAGCCCACAGAACTCTAGCGTTTTGTTCGCTGACCCATTAAGCCAGCGCTATTCTCATTCGGGGTCACTACATTTGATACAGAATGGGGGAGGCAGCGTGTTGCGTTCGCCTCCGTGCCGCACAAACCACTCGCCATGACTGAGTGCCTTTAAAATTTTGACATTTTTTTTTTTGCCCAACTATTTTAAGAGTGTAGGTGTGAGCCGTATAGTTACCATAACACTACTCCTTGTAAGATACTAAATTGCGTAATTCACGAACATCTAGTAGGCAATAATCAACAAATTCATCATTCATTACTTCTCACTTTCGTGTCTAGGTACCAAATGTTAGATAGCAAGGATACAAATACTAGAATACCTCTGGTCAAAGTTTTATTAAGTGTTTACGCGGAGTCATGAAAATATACATTTTCCTACTGTGATATATACACACCATGAACGTGACAAGAAATTAATTTGTAAATTGTCGAATACATCTGGCACCTTGGCATCTGTATGTAAAGGAGTCATTATGTCATTCCAATTGTCACATGAGCGTTTTGTTCGGCGGGGTGGTACGCCCTCGGTTGATTTCATGACATAGCTTGATGATACGTTCAGTGTAAGTACTCTGAGCCTCCCCAATCGTGTAACAAATGGCGAATTAAAGCAATAAGTTATCACATTTCCTGCAATGTTTGCATCTCCTCGGCTACTGGCGAATTATTTAAAGATTTTAAAAAAGAGTTTTCTAGGAAATAGATGAAATTACATTGTTTCCGTTCCTTCTATTGAGGAACACTCTTTTTGTGTTTTTCAGTCAATACATCGTAATGTTAGTTACTTTTTATAGGGGGGGGGGGGGTGGGTATGGACGTGCACAGAAATGTATAAGCATGCATGCCGTATTTTAATTCATGTGGAAAAAAAAGATCTCAGAAAGGTCACCATTATTTTGGTCTTAAGGCTTTATATAGAAAATTTAAACTCGCCAAAAAAGAAAAATACAAAAAACAAGAAACCCTTAAAGTCATTTTTTTTTTCAATTCTTTTGAATCATGACTTTTCGTTACACCGTATTGGCGTAGAACGCAAATGATATAGAGATCAAATATGAATGTCATTTATCCGCGTAATAGAAGATTTGATTTTCCAGGAATCTACGCAAAGAGGAAAGCGTGAAATTCTGTACGTGTATTTTATTTTATGAAGAAAAACAATAAATCCACTTGTCATTTTGTTGCAAAAGCCGCTGAAAATCCATCGCGCAGTACAAAATCAGTGCGATGCAAAACTTGCAAATCGACCTACTCCTCCACTTTTTTGCAATGCTCATGAAGTTTATGGTTTGGAGAACAAGGTGTGCATTTTTTTCTTTGCATAATATTGAAAACTACGTTGCCATGGTGACCGCGTATAATGGGCATTCATCATGACCTTGTTTCATATAAGCGAGCTACTTCTGCATTTTTCGAACATTGATCATGGCATTTGGTGCTAACATTTACCTTGGGTAAAAATGTGCAAGTCACGTTCTTTAGTGTATTAAAAATAACTGCATTTCATGCAAAATCATTCTGTTGGACAGGTGAAGCTGACATTAGTGTAGGGTAGAATATGCCCTATTCTATACTGAAACTGTTAAGAAGAAAAGTATATTATCAAATCCATATCGCGTTTTGGTCATTGAACTGCATGAAACAATGTTCTGATATGAAATCGCTTGAATGTGTCAGCCTGATAATGGTGAAAATCCTGTTTCTGTTGATCTGATGTATGCCGGAAAAGGCGTTCATTTATCTCTTTTAAAAGATAGAATTTCAGCATTTCTCCACTTTTACGCCTTCATACACCAGTATCTAAATAGCTATAAAATAAACTTCCTTATACCTACAAAGCGAGTCATTATCCTGACAGTTATAAATAACAAATTGAACAACCAACACAAACACTTCCTACTCATAAATAGTGCTTCTAAATTCCTGTCACGCATTCCTAGAATCTCAATTTGACACTATTTTGTTTTTACGTCTTTTTACTCGCATCCGCTCGAAGGTTACGCAAATTGAATTTGTAAATCAATATTTTTAACATATATATATATATATATGGGTCAGAATTTTGAACGATGTACAATTGAGCCAAAACAAGGCAAAATTTAAAAAGTAGGAAATTCTCCAAATTATTCATCTTACCTGAAAGAGTATAACTCAAGCTTTAATATGAACCCAATTATACTAGGATTTGCCCAGAGGAACAAGTTTTTATTCACCGCTGAAGTTTACCATGTCCAGAGCAGCGAACGTCCGTGAGGAATAGTACAGCACATACATTTGAATACCATTTAACATAGTTTGCAAAGATCTGATTCAGTTCAAAATCCTAACAAAATATCTTAAGGGACATGTGTACGTGCTTGCAGAATATTAAGCTTGTACTCTTAACCTGTACGTAATGGTAGACAACTGATGATTTAACTAAATTCGTCGTTTCTGTTGAAATATTGCTCTTCCGCTAAACACTTTCTCCACTTTACGCGCATTTTACAGAAACTCAATATTTTGACCTCTTATTTTACTATCCCATACTTCAATCCCCACTCCCGAATAATAACATACCTTTTTAAGATGTATCTGATCTAGGCAGTCTCTATAACCCAACGAACATAGCATAGTTTTCATCACGGAGGTTCGCATGTAGCTCACGGACGTTCGGAACAAACAAGATGCAGCTCTCCTGAGTTGGAAACGCATTCTACTGACAACAAACAGCAATTTCATGTCGAGAACAAACTCCTCTGCAAAATCCTGAACAGATATTACCAATTCTCAATTACATAAGCTTGTTTATCTTCTCATGCTGAGGAATCAAAGAAAACAATTTTTCCATCTCTCGTAAATGAACGTAAAAACGTACGTGTAATCTCAGTGACGTAGTCCATCCTTGAGAACGAATATATTTATCAAAATTTGTTTATCATGAAGTAAAGATTCAGGTCCTAAATTTGTTATCTAAAGTCTACAATGCAAAATTTGCTTATAACGAACATGGTCACAGCTAAAATTATGACAAAGAATTAACGTAGAAAGACAACAGAAATGTGCTCCGTTATAGAAATACGTTGTTTAGCTGGGGAGGACAAACGAATATGTTGGGAAGAAATCCCTCTATGTTTGCTCCTTGTGTTACACACAGTTACCGAGGAGAAATTTTATTATTATATTAGTCAGAAATGATAATAGGTTCGATACTGCGAAGTTTCGTCATAACAAGACACAGTAAAGTCCAAATTACATGGATGGATGTTTGTGACTTCGATATTATACAATATGGTTCGTTATAACAAACATGTTGTAGCGCGTCATTTCGGAGGCTCGTTATTCATACAGTTTGTCAATACGAAAATTGATAGAGTTCGTATTATTATGAAGCTTTTTTATTCGGTAAATGATAGGAATCTCCGAAGGTTAATCGAAAGGTTTATTAATCGGAACATGAAAAATCATGTTCGCTTATCCAAATGTGGAGAAACAAGTTAACAACTACAATCCTTCAAATTTCAAAACCTCATAATAACCGTTTTCACCTAAACGAATATCAGGCCCTTTCCACTTTTAGAAGAACGGACCTAAAGATAATGATCATTAATATTTATTTTTCGAACTAACAAACTTTCGGAATAAGAAAATTTTTAATAACAAACCTCCTTAATTAACTACAAACTTCTTTTTTTTTTCATTTTCGGAATAACAAACCTTTGGACATCGGAGTAACGAATCTTAGGAAGAGCGAACGTATCAAAGTGTAACCTTAAACCTATTCTTGATCATTACTTTTTTTAACATGTGTTTTCAAAGTAAGCACAAAAACACAAACAAATTGACGATCTCTCTGTCTCTTAAATGTAAAATGAAAAAAAAAATCTTGGAAAGAATTACAAATGGTCATTGCTTTTCATTGATGAGTATAAAACAACACCATGTGATGATAAGCGGATGATTTGTTTGTTTTCATCCGACAATTGTAAACTGCATTATTTTTGTTCGCTTGTGACGGCATTTCGATGAATAAAAAACGTAAACAAACAAACAAAAACTTCTCCAGAGGAATTTGGTACGACGGGAGTGCACTGGCAATTCTTTTCTCTGTGTGTTGGAGCAGCTCGATCCCTTCTCTGTTTCTCAGTCATTTTTATTCAACTGCTTACACGTCCTTTTGAAACTTTTCTATTTTTCATTCAACACATGCCCATTACAGACTTCTTCCGTCATTATCCTGCATGTGATTACGTAGCACTTTTCGGATTTATTTTATTTTGTTTTGTTTTGTTTCTGTTTTCTGTTTGGTCGCAGCATGTCCAGGCTATTGAGGGAATGAGAGAAAAATCGTCATGAAGAGAAAAATAAGAATGAATTAAGGCATTTAATATCATGACAATTACAGCGAACGTCCGTTATGGGGGCCAAAACTGGATGTGTTCTGTTTGAGACGGCAGCTACCATACTCAAAAGATAAACACTTGGCGCACCTGTCACTAAAAAGTGGCACTGATCCTCTTTCTCCTACTATGTAATCCATTGACTTATTCTACCAACGAACATCCGTGACCAAAACGTTTTCCTTTTGTTATTACAAGTAAATTGAGTGCTGAACATTATTTACTTTTGGGTATGAGCGGCTAGGTGATTTGGTAATATTTTCAACTAACATTAACTTTATGTGCAGTGATATATTTGTAATTATCAGCAATTTCCTTTCTCGGACAGAACGTCCGTGAGCGAAATTTTCAGAACCTGTAACACTACAAATTGTCTCCAGATCCTCATTACAAAGAAATTTAAATGCACAGAAATTACAGATAACGCAAAATTCCATTTTCCTATAACTTTGTTTTCAGTGTTTAGCTGTTTTTGTATAATTAGAGGGAAAACAAGCGTAAAATTGTGAGTAAATTTTCAACTGTTTCTTCATCATGATCACATAACGCCTTAAAAATTCTGAAACTACTGCCCTAAACTCATTGTTTACTTTGTAAAACTTTATTTGTGACTATTGGAGCTAAAAGTTTTAAAGAATACAGGACACTTTTGGGACAAGTTATCCCTATCGAAGGGATTGCATACGTCACGGACGTTCGCTGGAATTGTCACGGACGTTCGTTCTACTGATAAGGTCATGTTCCCGGAAGGATAACTAATCGGCAGAGAGTACCTAGCCTTCCTAACTCTGTCAAAAATTTGAAAAGGTATTGTCAATGCAAATTATAAGACATTTGACATCCTTACAACATATTTATTGCTCAGAGGGGGATCAGGAGGTGAATTTTCAGAGAAAATATTAATTATTTGCTTGGTTTTCCGTGAATTGCATGGTCCAAAAACTGCGGACAAGCCTCAGTCCGCTCCAAAAATAACATACAGCTCCTCGGCTAGAGAGCCAAAGGTAAAATGCACCTTCGTCATCAAAGCAAGATGGTGTCCCACTCGAAAACGTTTTAATCATTACGGACGTTCTTTTTTTCTCGGAGGTTCGTCTAAAAATATAATTTCGGTTCCTATTTGACAAAGGATGGACAGAAACTCAAAACAAACATATTATCGTGTGGCTAGATCTTAGTTGATTACGACTCAGAACAATATCACCAATAGCGTTTAATGGGATACGATCTTTATTCGAAAATAGCGGAAGCACGTCCGTGACGAAAACTGAGTATAATTTTGCATAAAAGAATATTGCGTCCCATGTACAGCCAGCAGACGTACAATTTTTGCAGGATATGTTCATTAGGTGGAACACCAAATTTTCGTATACATTACAGTTGGGACAACAAAGTAGAATTTGCAGCAGCGATAGAAATAAAAGCACCACGGACGTTCGCCTGTTTAGGACTTTGATATTTCAATTGTTCTCTGTGATTTTATACGTGCTCATATAGTTCTTATAATGTTGTGGTTCATACCCATGATATGTCAGATCCAGAACATGGTCAGATGTTAGATGCCACGTATGCTTAAATATGCACATCATTACTTTGAAAAACAAAAATTATTGTGAAAATAGCGTTTTTACCGTATTTTTACGCTTTAAGTCCTTGTCAAATGAAAAATATCAGGCAAAAGTCAACCAAACCATATATTTCCTGAAAGGAAATTTACCAATCTTTGAGATGACATGAAAAAATCTGGTTTCTTAGATCATCCTGGCGTGTTCTAAGGGAAAGAATGTCATGAGGTGCGAAAATGGGCAATTCTACATCGTTCAAAATTCTCACCCATATATATATATATATATATATACCGGGTGTCCCAAAAAAGCGGAACGGTGGATTTTCAGTACCTTGCGGTCTAAAAGTTATATATCCTTTGACATCATTAGAAAGAGCATCTTCCGCAGAAGACTATGATACCAACATCATTAAATTTGGTTCAGTACTTTTTATTCTACGCCAATTTCTGAAAATGCAGTCATTGTCAAATTTCGCCGGATTTTTGCGACTTATGAGATAATAATTTGAGTGCGACACGCGATCCATACGGTGAATATTGTGTAAGCTCGGTGATCCATGTCGGAAAAGATACAGCTTTCACATTGGGCACGGGCCAGGAAAAAAACAGTGTGTGTGTGTGTGTGTGTGTGTGTGTGTGTGTGCACTCCCAATATGAAAGCGTTATCTTTTGTTGACATGGATCAACGAGCTTACACAATTCACCGTATGGAACGCGTGTCGCACCCAAATTAATATCTCATAAGTCGCAAAAAATCGAAAATGACTGCATTTATAGAAATTGGCGTAGAACAAAAAAGTACTGAACCAAATTTAATGATTTTGGTATCATGGTCTTCTGCGGAAAATGCTCTTTCTAATAATGTCAAAAAATATATCACTTTTAGAACGCAAGGTACTGAAAATCCACCGTTCCGCTTTTTTTGGGACACCCAGTATATATATATAATATATATATATGTATACAATATATATATATATATATATATATATATATATATGTATTTGACATTTAAAAACTTGTTTCTAAATGTCTTTTTTCTGTCACGATTGTTTCTCTCACAGCCTATGAAAGTGAAGATTCCACTTTTACTTTTTCTGTCTTCAAAATTAGATCATTTTCGAAAATGTTTTCACTTATTTATTAAGAAAAATACGATTACGTTAATGTTAATATTCAATATCTTAGAAAACACATGGGCATGTATCTATGCGGGGAATGGTAAATAAATGATAATGGTACATGATATACATATATACTTGGCTTCATGTCAAATGCTAAGATTACACAGCGTTGTAACATACAAATGTTATTATTTTTTTTGTGAAGTCGAATTCAGGGACAAAAACTGCGACAAAACGAGGAAATCATTTATTCTCTTATCACAAGTTATCGGTATATTCAATTCAATTCAATTCAATTCATTTTATTTTCATACTTCTCATTTATGAACATTACAACAGAAACCAGACAAGTTCTTTTACCTTGTGAACAATGTGCAGAAAACAAACAATATACATGGTGATAACACAGTAATTACATGTAATGATAACTGGTCAAAATCGAAATCGAAAAGGGGTTGATCAAAGAGAAGTATGACGGGACCTACATGAAAGCTGGCTTGTTTGGCTGTAAGCCCCGAGTAATCAGTGTTTGTGAAAAAGAAATCTAAGAAGTCTAAGAAAAAGATATCTAAAGCCATCAGCCCAAATGATTTACTTATCAAGATGCAGACATCCAGGCTCATAAAAATCATTGCGTCTTTGTACGTCTTTGTACTCTATTATTGATATTTTTATACCTTTCTTTTTGGAAATTCATCTGTCGCCTTCTATCAAACATGTCAGCACTCAGAAAAGCATGGCAGCAAATGCAGAAGAGATTCTTGTCTGTATTTAGGTATTGCTTCTCTTCTCTTCTTTGATGATTATGATACGTCTAAATTTTCGGTTTTCAATCATGTCATAGTTGAGTCAAAGCATGTATGGACAAGCGGAGTTTCTTATAGTTTCTCTATCTCCGTCTGCCAAGTCAATCTATTCAGTATCTCATGATTTCAGTCTTTGCCTTCTATTATAATCATTATATTTTCGTTAATATACGTTGGTCTTTCATCACTTTTAGTTGTTGCTCAGTTTCTTTGAGAACCAGGGTTTTAAGAGGGCGCTGTGGCATGGACCGGAAGCTGTTTGATCCTGGAATCTAAACGACGTATTAGGGCTCACACGGGTAAATATCTCCCCATAGAGACGTGTGCTGAAATTCAACATTCAAAAAGTTCTGTAAAATAGCTATGAGACATGAGGTGTTTGATCTTCACTAACCTGAAAAAAGTGAGGTATACCCTTTCATCCATCAAATTTCCAAGGGGGATTTTTCAGCTCAAACTCTGTCCAAGGGTTCATAAAGCCAGACTGCGAGTTCTTTTTACTAAAAGATCGCGTATATATTATTTTCTGCACATGCACCAAATCAAATATAGTCCCTTCAAATTCCATGAGAAAAGCTTTCATCTTCCAACCAAAGTGCAAATTGTAGCCGAATTCACACTCATACCTGCAGCTGCTCTCTCTCTCTCTCTCTCTCTCTCTCTGTGTTTTGCCAAACTGCATTTCTGACTTTTTAAATATTTTTTATCTTCATTCATTTTAGTATCTTTGGAACGATTTTGTGAAGCGGTCAGGGACATTCCCTTATATTCACAGGTGTGAGCCCTATAGTATATAGAGGTCACTTTTCTTAAATGATTTTTAAAAATCATAAATGGGTTTGTGATGATATTTACCCCTACATCCTATGACAATTGCAATTGAAGGGTTGAAAAGCTTCTCAAAGGGACACTTTTGAAAATGATTTACATTGGCTTTTTCAAAGGGGGAATCATCATCACCTTATTGCCTAATAAGTACTCTAAAAAGCTTTGATTTATCAAACAGATGAACTTTATGTATTTTGAACTGATTCAGTGGTATCCAAAACAAAGAAATACATCAAAATACCACATTCATTCAAAGTTGTGTGATAATGACTACTTTATTATTCAGGAATTCAACTACTTTGTACTAAGATCTCGTGGCACAACACAATAATAGGAAAACAAATTGTAGTTAAGCAGAGTTAGAGAGAGAGAGAGGGAGGAGAGGGGGGGGGGATGATTTGACAGAAGAGATCAACATAAACCAGCAGAATTTGTATGGGATGAATAATTTCCATTGACTTGTGTGCGTTACATGCATAGTCTATAGGACTCACACGGGTAAATATTCCTCTGTAGAGACATTAAAAAATGGAAAATTCTGTTAAATAGCTGGGAGCAATGAGGTGTTTCATCTTCACTAACCAGAAAAAGTGACATACACCCTTTCATCCATCAAATTTCCGGGGGGGGGGGGTTCTTCACCTCAAACTCTGACCAAGGATTCGCAATGCCAGACTACGGGTTCTTTTTACAAAAAAAAATCACATATTTTCTGTACATGCAGCCAATCAAACATAGTCCCTTCAAATTCCATGAGAAAAGCTTTCATCTTCCAACCGAAATGCAGTTTGTAGAGGAATTTATACCCAATATCTGCAGCTATTCAGGGTTTTTTTTGTGCCAAACCAAATTTCTGATTTATAATAATTTTTCCCCTTTTTTGTCTTAGCATCTTTGGTATGATATTGTGAAGCGGTCAGGGACATTCCATTATATGTACAGGTGTGAGCCCATTAACTAACACCCATGGCCGTCGTTTCTGGCTAATTTCGCCTGCTACATAGGCTACTTGGGCCTACAGTGGACTCCGTCCTCCAGCAAATCATGAAACACTACTGAACATGTCCAAAAGAGAAAACACTAGAATTACCTGTTTTAGTCCTGAACAGCAAACAGATACGAATTTCATTGAGGGGCACTGTTTCTATTACTGCCCATTCCACCCATCGGAGCCTCGTCTCCATAATGTGACCGGAAGAGCTTTATCGGAGACAGCTCATAGCAAAGAGTTGAGATCCCCAGATCACGATTTCTCCCAAACTTGCATGGGGTGAATCTTGGACCCACGTCACTAAGGCCTCTGAGCCGCCTCTCTTGACGGATTTCATTCCTTTTAAAATTATTTGTGGAAGTAAATGATATGTACAAATACACTCCGCCAAAAAAAGAAAAGAAAAAAACGAACAAACATTATTTTTCAAGTTCACTTTTCTCATAGAATATATGGCTTTATATTTGCATTTTATGTAGCATGTTAAAGGCAATTCAATTGGCTATCAACCTGGTAGGTCAATAAAAAGCAGCCTTTAAGCACGAGTGAAGACAATCGGTTTTTTTTTCTTCCAAAGCACAAGAGTAAAAATTGCAAATATATCTCATGAATTCTTAAATTCCTAAATCAATACAATGAAATTAAGAAATTCTGTCAATTTATCAATTTTGCAGCTTACTCCGTGTCACATATGAAGTTTGATTTTAGTTGCTTTTAGTTTTAGATTTAGATTCCTACTTTGTTAGTGTTTGAAAATATAAAAAGACATGTTGGTCTTTTTCATCCGTGTTTCATTATGTTAAATTTGTATTTTCTTATCATTGCTATCTTGAAGGGCATATCATGCAAATGAATGACAAAATGTCAATTTTTGAAATTTTCACCTTTGTGTCTTGGAGGACAAAAATCAATGTGTTTACTCAAACATAAAATTTCAATTTGAATTAACCTACCAAGTTGATAGCTATAATTAAATAATATGTGATATAGTATAAGACACAATAACTTTTATCAAAATGTACGAAAAACATGTGTTTGAAAGAGTGTTTACTTTTTTCTGCGTATACATATATATATGTTGATAAGGTAGTCCACGTGTTGGCAAGATAAAAAGATAAGTAACAAAGCTGCAACAAAGTTCATGCTGTATTCACTAACGGTTTATTTCTTCACACAAATTTTCGACCGTCTCGCCGCCCTTTCTCAAGTGTTGATACTGAGAGAACAATAACAAAATTAAGCCATAACAATATATTGCAACCGTGTTACCAAGGATGCGCGCTTTAACGCATCAATGCTAGGCATCCTAACACCCAGCGCGCATCCTGGCAACAGTGCAATGTTACGTCATAATGAAATTACAATGAGTATAAAGCATACATGAAAAAACTTGGCACGACTGATACAGAAGTAATTCCTCTGAATACGCAGCTGCGGTGGTAATGTAAAAGCAGTGCATTATTTCTTTCAAAATTCAACATACACATAAATTAACTTTAATTCTAGTGTATAGATAATCTTTACATAATCTGAAATTATCATGATTAATACAAACATTCGATTTTTTTTAAATCAAACTGAATCGTCAAACTGATGGTTATGCAAAATGTGTGCAAGCAGTTTACCATCGATTTTTTAAAATCAAACTGAATCGTCACACTGATGGTTATGCAAAATATGTGCAAGCAGTTTACCATTCCTTTCAAACTTCAGCACACACATACATTAACTTCCAAATTCTGGTGAGCAGATAGTCTTTAAATAATCTGAGACTATAGCATGAATATGAAATACGTGAAAAATCATATTTTTCTTCTTTTGATTAAATAGATACGTCACAATACGTCTCGGAGTGGAAAAAAGACTGGTTCCAAGAAATGGTTAAAAGGAGCGTCAGCATTATATCACTCAAGCAATATAATGATAAGATCTATTGCAGCGGGGTAAACGGGAGAACATACAGTACAACAGTAAGCGGCGCACCTACTTGTAGAAAGTGTAGTTCGTGAGCCATGATAGATCTATGTTCATGGCCTGTCCCTGGAAGCTTCGTGTGCGGATGATTGTTTTTAGTTCTTTCACGTGTCTTTCTTCAAATGCTTCCATGTCCTTGTGTAAAATGCAACATTGCAGATCTGTTAGTGTGTGATTTGTTTTGTTGAAGTGTTGTGCGACTGGATGTTGTGTTTGACTTCTAATGATTGTGCTTTTGTGATTGTTGAAACGTTGTCTAAAGTTTGTTGTTTCTCCGTTGTAGACAGCCAGGGGACATTGCTTGCATGTAAGGCTGTATACTACATTCTTGCTGTTGCCGTCCCCTGACGTCGGATGGAGGGTGTGGCCGGAGCCAAGTGTGATATCTGTATCTGTGATTAGGTGAGCGCATATTTGACATCGTTTGTTTCCACATTTGTGATTTCCAGTAGGATTGATTGTTCTGTTGACTCGAGATCGTGTAAGCAAACTTTTCAGGTTGCGTGGCTGTCGTTGTGCATGTAAGGGACGTGCTGTTAACTCGGGAGCTACCGATTGGACTTGTTTGAGAGTAGGCCATTCTTTCCTCACTTCCTTCATGAACTGTTGTGATGTGGGATGATATGTTGTTACAAAGACTTTGCGTGTGTGTGAGTCTTTGGGTTTCAGATTATCATGATGTAGTAAGGATGAGCGTCTTTTTGCTATCGCGCGGTCCCTACCTGCTTGCACAATGTCTAACGGGTACCCCGCTGCAACGAATTTTTGCCCCAGCTTCAAAGACGCATCCAGAAATTCCTTGTGATCAGAAATGATTCGTCTGTAGCGGAGCATTTGACTGTACACAATTGACCTCTTAATATGATTAGGATGGAAGCTGTTGACGACATATTTCTCATTTGGCCCCATTCTGACGAACAGCTGTCGGAGTTCCACTCCAAGCTCAACATGGTTCATCCCGACATCAAATTTACTATGGACTGCTCTAGGTCAGAAGTACACTTTCTTGATGTGACTATCCGCAAAGAAGGAGGGAAGCTGAACACGTCTGTTTACCACAAACCTACAGACAGACAGACGTATCTTAAGTACAACAGCTTCCATCCTTTTCCATCTTTCATCTTTCCATCTTTTTTCCACTCCGAGACGTATTGTGACGTATCTATTTAATCAAAAGAAGAAAAATATGATTTTTCACGTATTTCATATTCATGCTATAGTCTCAGATTATTTAAAGACTATCTACTCACCAGAATTTGGAAGTTAATGTATGTGTATGCTGAAGTTTGAAAGGAATGGTAAACTGCTTGCACATATTTTGCATAACCATCAGTGTGACGATTCAGTTTGATTTTAAAAAATCGATGGTAAACTGCTTGCACACATTTTGCATAACCATCAGTGTGACGATTCAGTTTGATTTAAAAAAATCGAATGTTTATATTAATCATGATAATTTCAGATTATGTAAAGATTATCTATACACTAGAATTAAAGTTAATTTATGTGTATGTTGAATTTTGAAAGAAATAATGCACTGCTTTTACATTACCACCGCAGCTGCGTATTCAGAGGAATTACTTCTGTATCAGTCGTGCCAAGTTTTTTCATGTATGCTTTATACTCATTGTAATTTCATTATGACGTAACATTGCACTGTTGCCAGGATGCCCGCTGGGTGTTAGGATGCCTAGCATTGATGCGTTAAAGCGCGCATCCTTGGTAACACGGTTGCAATATATTGTTATGGCTTAATTTTGTTATTGTTCTCTCAATATCAACACTTGAGAAAGGGCGGCGAGACGGTCGAAAATTTGTGTGAAGAAATAAACCGTTAGTGAATACAGCATGAACTTTGTTGCAGCTTTGTTACTTATATATATATATATATATATATATATATATATATATATATATAATATATTCTTTACGTTCAACTAAATGTTAAATTTTTGTATATTATATATTTTTTTAATCTTTTGATATTACCAAAAGTTAAACGAAATTAAGGTCCATCATTGACTTCTTCACAAACTTTTGTTACATTTACACTAATGGGTAATATAAAAATTACATAATACTTCTTTTTTCCCATTCAATTCAATTCAATTCAAACTTTATTTTCACTTTTTCTTTCCAACAGAATGTACAAGAAACAATATTATGAGTTTGACATGGGAGTAACAAAATATACATAACCAGACAGGATTAACGACATGTTCATGTCTATATGATCAGTACAAAAAAGATACATACATTCTATATACACTCTGCGGAAAAAAAAAGTGCAGATATCCACTCAAAAGACTAGGATTGTATCATGCAGGTACCTCTGAGGGAAAGGGGGAAATAAGAGGGTGAAAAAGCTTACAACTACAAAGAGTGCGGGAAACTAGGAAAGTCGGGAATAGAGAGAAAACAAAGCAAAAGTGTGAAAAGAGGGAACAAAAAACAGGGAAAAGAGGGAGAGAGAGAGAGAGAGAGAGAGAGGGAGAGCAAGAAAAGCCTAAATAATTTTGATGCAATCACCAAGGGCGAAAGCCCACAGACACAATTAGCCAAGCGTCTTCGAAAGTGATACATTGTTGAGCTGCTTTCCAGCGGAAGAGATTGTAACTGTGGGGACGAGAGCACGTATGGAATACAGCACGCAGTGAAAATTATCTATGCCTCAAGAGAACGCAGCCTATAGTGAAAGGAGAGAAGACAATGTCGTGCTTACGTAATACATTACAAAATTAAATTCATTCGGTTACATTATAAAACTTCAAAAGAAACATTTTCAATCTCTTTTTAAAATAATTCAATGAAGGTGCATTTTTTATATCCATGGGAAGGGAGTTCCAGAATTTAGGACCTACATAAATAAAAGTCTGCTGAGCTAGCAAGGTTCTTAACAGAGGTAAATGAAATTCATTTGACTGTCTAGTTGGATATCTATGGTATGTCCGGTTACGCATAAACATAGAGTTAAAAATTAACGGGAGGCAATTATAATTATAAGTATACATAAATTGCCCCATTTGTAATAAAACAAATCTTTAATTTTCAGAATCTTATTATCAAAGAACAAAGGATCTGTATGAGAATATGGAACGGTATCACAAATAATGCGAAGAGCCTTCTTTTGTAACAGTAGAACCCTATCTAACAATAATTGATGCGTATTTCCCCATACCAAAATTCCATAATTTAAATAAGGTAATATCAAAGATGAATACAATGTAAACAAAGAATGTTGAGGAATGGAAAATTTTACTCTATTAATAACACTTATATTACGTGACATTTTCTTGCAGACATTATCAATATGAAATTTCCAAGAGAGTTTATTATGAACTGTAATGCCGAGAAACTTTATATGGGAAACACTTTCTAAGACAGCGTCACCAAAACAAATGTCCACATTCAAATTATCTAAAGTGTTACTAAAAAGCATGTATTTTGTTTTTTGGATATTCAAAGACAATTTATTTGCTCGTATCCACTCACATAAATTTTGTAATTCAGAATTAACTGTCTGCGCAAGAGTATTTGGGTCTTCATGTAGGTAGAATACATTTGAATCGTCGGCAAAAAGTATGAACGATAACACATCGGACGAAGCACAAAAATTATTAATGTAAACAATAAACGACAGCGGGCCCAATAAACTACCTTGTGGCACGCCACACTTAAGTTCTCTCATATCAGAATTGTTCAGAAAAACATATTGTTTGCGATCAGAATAGATAACTCCTGAACCACTCCAAGACCTTCCCACGTATACCATAATGAGACAACTTGTAAAGTAAGATATCGTGATTTATAGTGTCGAAGGCCTTGGAGAAGATACCAATCAAATGAGAGTGATTGTCTAAAGCATGTGCTACTTTATCAACAAAACAAAGCGTGACAGGTGCTATGCTTTTCTCGGAACCCAAACTGCGAATTTGTAAAAACGTCATACATTTTTAGAAAAGTCATCGTTCTTTTATATATAATTTTCTCTAAAATCTTGAACAAACAAGATAATAAAGAAATAGGCCTATAATTGCTAACATCTAACTTATCTCCATTCTTATATATGGGAGTAACTTTAGCTACATTCATTTGTTCCGGAAACACACCCGTTAACATTGACAAATTAAAAATATGTGCCAAAGGATCCGCAACAGAAGATATTACACCTTTCAAAATCATATTGCTTATGTCATCATAACCTGAACTTTTTTTTTGTTTTGCAAACCAGATACAATATCAGTAACCTGATATCAGTAACCTAGTAACCAGATACATTATTTGATACAATATCATTGACTATGCACATTCCTTATTCAAGTGAGTTATAAATAATCAGACATGTCCGAAGAAGAGAAATATAGCACTTTTTTTTTACCTCTTTGCTTGATAATCTTCTGATTTCATTCAATAAGCATTGTTTGCTTTTGACTACTTAACAAAACAATGTTGGAATTTCAGAGCTTGGGTCTTTGTTCTAATTCATCGTGTCGCTGCCGGCAGCCGGGGTTGATAGTCTGCTGGTCGTGTCTCTGCCGGGAAATCAGTACGCTTGTACTGTCCCACTGGTGCCTTTTCCGACATGACTGTTAAAATGTAGAATAATAGTTGGTGTCTTACTTATACTAATGTCTACGTGCATTGGCTGTTTTTCTTATATATGACGACATTATTTGCCGAAAAACTAACTAACTAGATAAAATGATATAACTAAGTTATCACGAAATAGCTCCTCTTGTTTGAAAACATCATAAAAAGTGTTTCATTCATTTGAGGCGGTGGGATGGTCAAAATGTTATTTAGAATTTTTTTCCAATGTAAATATGCTATTCACTTTGATGATATGATATTTTCCTTTCTCTGTCAATGTTTTAAATTGTACAATGCACTCCAGTTTAAAACACGGTTATAACGAAATTAGGGTTACAACGAAAGAAGTTTTAGGAGGCAAAACTATCCGCTCTATTATGTTATATTTGTGCGGTTACCATGACACTTTGATTCAACGAAAGAAAATTGCAGGTCACGAGCCCTTCGATATAACGGCAGTAAGCTGTATTCAAAAAGGTTTCGATCCACAGTTCAATCTGTCTAGGTAACCTCTTGTATCTCTTTATTACCTCCGCCAAGGGAGGAGATCATGTTCTCGCCACCGTTGGTTTGTGTGTCCGTTCGTTCGTTCGTTCGTCAGTTAGTTTGTCCGTGTGCAAAATAACTCAAAAAGTAGTTAACAGATTGGAATAAAACTTGCAGGAAAGGTTGAGAATGACACAAGTACCAAACAATTATCTTTTGGTAGTGATCCGAGAATTTTGGGGGAATTTATGAAGGATTTTTGATATTTTGGCAGGTAGGGTCAATGAACTTGGGAGTTCAGGCTGCGCGTATTTGAGGTTTGCATGCGCGCACTAAAGTGCGTGCTCTAGTGTCTGCTAGGTAAGGGCGAGGCGCGCCGTGCAGCTGAGGGTTTGTGACGTAACAAAGGCTTCTATGCTGGGAAATCGGGCGACTTTCAGCACACTATAAACACTTCCAGCATGGTGCAGTAGTACGTATGGGTGAAAATCACTGATTTATCTATGGAAGAACAAGATCAGTGGTGGAAATGAGCTGTATGCTAGGCGGAGGTCTGCGCTTTCAGAGTGCTTTTCTAGTTATGATATGTAACCGTGCATCACAAAACGAACAAAAAGTCGTACCCCTTGATTTTACGCGAGGAATCAAAAAAGGTGAAACTGTCAACCAAGTCAATACTAGGTTCTTCATATTTTGTAAAAGAGTTGCCCTTCTTCTTTACAAGTTTAAATCATAAAATGAACGTTAAAGTGCATTTTCAGCAGTTTTTCTACAACCCTTTTTTGGTAGAATAGTAAGATCAGGTATGTCAATAGAGGCCCCTTTTCATTTCTTGATAACCCTTTGCACATTCTTCACTTTCAAGTCTAGAAACTTTTGAAAGGCTAACGCTACTTTTTGAAAGTTGGCATTAATCATGGACAGAATGTGTTAATAGAATATGTATAATCTAAGCCTCATCTGATAATCTCTTCATTGTTGTTGCTCCGGTGGTTTTACACACTGTTTTTTGTCCCGTTCATCGCAAAGCTGGCACTGTTTAGTGAATAGAACCTGTACTTCAGAGCCTCTTTTCTCGGTTCACACTTTTCCAGAGTGTGTGCTTTCTTTCCAATATTTAGATCTAGTCCATTTCAATTGAGCTACAGTGTATATGTAATTTCAAAGCTTAGAGTCTGCTCTTTCAGAATCTGCCCTTAGCTAAAAATCCGTGTCTGGCGACTTTTTGTTAGTTTTGTGATGCAGGGTCACATAAACAATGCTGGAGGTGAGCAAGCTATAAACATAAATGAAGCTCTTTTTTTTTTTACTTCTACGAAAAAAAAAAATCCACAATCTGATGTACAATTAATACATTACCCCATGAATCATATAAACAAATGTGATTGGACTGGTTTTCTTTGGTCAATCAAAAAATCTCATAGCGCCTACATCATGTACACAGTGTTGTATAATGGTACACAAAGATATCACTACCCCTTCCCATTCCACTATGATGACCGGATATATTTCTTCACCTCCGGCCAGTCAATGATCCCTACCAATACTCTCCACCTCATGCAGTAAGTCATCGACCTCCACAAACAAATCGAATCGACGAGGAGTTAAAGGCAGATTCTGCATTCTCTGAGCTTGAAATGACAATAAATAAATAGATGAATAAATAAATAAATCAGTAAGGACTTTCCTAACCCATCTAAGCGATGGGAAAGAAGTACAGCCTCTGGAAAAGTATTTGCTGATCTATTTGGAGTTCTGATGTAAAATCGGGTCATGCGACACTCTTTGAGTGGATTATGGTATTTCTTTCATCCACTTGTACGCCTGTATATGAGGAACTTTAATCATTTTGTCATATTTTATTACAAAGTCGAAACGCACACGTGTACATTTCATTAATCGAAATGCTAAAATTGAACGTACAAGTGGCCGGGAAACCTATATCACCACAACAGTCTAGATGTGACATTTCTTTCCTTGAATATATTATCTTCAATATCTCTTTCTATCTGATTGTACGCCTCTATTATGAGTAAGTGTAATTATCTCTGATTTTATCACATCTGTTCATTTTATCATATCGTAGTTAAATTGTCGTTGATCTATTCGTTTATTTGATCGAGTGGACAATACAAAAACCAAACTGAACTGAGCCAAAGAAGAATATCAAAACACCGAGGACAATTAATTTTAGATATTCTATTCTAGTTGAATATCATCGGTTTTCGACGGTCTCTTCGTCGATATCATATTTCCCTTTAATGCATAATGGGGATAGCCATGTTTGTATTCAAAATTTACACGTTCTCTTTCCTTAAACGAGCACAACGATATGAAATTGACTCTTTTCAAACAATTTTTGTTTCTTACTTTATTGATAAACATTTTTTTTTTCAGCAACTGCGTTTCCGTTGAAACTGCGGAAGTGAAACTAACAAATGTCACATGAACTTTTCTCAATCAGAGTAAATACAGCTGTATAGGTTTTCCCGGTCAATTTCATTCTTTTGTCATTCACACAGCGCACGCACGCGAAAATATTCGGGCATTCAAATTCAGAATCCGAGCGACCAATTTCATTTATTAGCGTTCTATTTCGTTTTCGTCAAGTCAAATTCATTTTTGGGCTTTCAAATTCCAAATGCGAGCATTGCACTTCCTACTCGTGCATTCCAATTCACGCGACAGTCATGTGATAGTCCCGATGAGCTTGTTTGGAGCGTTCAATTTCATTTTCAGGCGATCAAGTTCCTACTTCATGCAATCAATTTTACAGGGAAAATGGAGTACACTTTTTTTAAGAAAGGAGAAATGGCATACACAACGAATGAAGGCTTGCATAATAGTGTAATCATGGTTATCTAAAGGTTGTTGTTCTCTGCTCATGTATTCTTTGTTTTCCATCTCAATAAATTTTAAAGCAGAATACTAAAGGAAACGCATATTTTGTTGGATTATTCCCCCATTTCAAGCTTAGAGCATGTTAAACACAGCGGCCTTTAATTCATCCATTTAGAAAATTGCGTTTTGGAGAACGGCTGCTTAGAAAAATTGTTTCCTGAATCATGCTCAATTGGAAGATCCGTGGTTATTCTGGGGGCGTGTCCATGACGTCATGGGTTGAAGGGCAAACCCGGAAGTATCACACAACAGCCTAAGCTTACCTATGTATGCTCTCGATGAGAGCGAGATGTCGAAGCTCGTACCCCGAAATCCCAAGGCATTTTTTTTTTTTTATCAGAATGTCATAAAAAATGAAATAAAATTGTTTTATGTGAGGGTCTCCTGTGAAATCACACATTTCTTCGTTTAAATAGAGTCTGTTACGTGTTATTTAGGCCACGAATACAGAAGTTGTCAGGCCTCGTGCCTGTAGTGGTGCTTCGTAGTCGATCAGTCACATGCATGCGCCCATCACCGGCCGCGTAGGCCCACGTCGCAGTTCAGTAGTCTCCGTGTATCAAAGAACGGAGAAGTCTGGGCTTCGTACCTCTTTGGTACGTACAATGTACTATATCAGCAGCAGTTCCTCGGTAGTACTACAGCTGTATATTTAGCGCCATATATTTAGCGAGTCTTTTTTTTTCGCGAATCGGGACTTGCCAATAATTTCGCGAGTGCTTAGATTCGTGGTTGTGGAGTACTGGGAGTACACTATGGAAGGGGGGAAATATATACGGAAAGAGAGTTAATATTTTCTCGTGCTTTTAAATTCGCAAAAAGCACCAGGTTCGCGAAAATAAAAAAAAAAAAATCCTCGCGAAACATTCGGCGTACGTGGATCGCTAATACTAGATACCACGCAATGCGCGGGCATCGGCTAAGTCGAAGTCTTGACTAGGCCGGCCGGCCTATCTGGTGTTAAAATAAACGATACAGAGCACTGCGATTTTCATCGATAGTGATAAAACTTTGATGGACTCGGTGAAGTATATGAATGGATCGTGCAGTGAATTTGTGAGGGTACCTAGCTGGATAGAATGCTGATGAGCTGTGAACGGGAGTACGGAGTGAGTGTGATGTGATAAGATATGATAATAGCAATACGTAGCCCGACCAGACGCTGCGCTACCTATAGGGCTAGCGACTGGGCTGTGTTCAGTTAGGCCTACTGCTGCTCTGAAGTACGAGTTCAGGTCAGCACTAAGCTGGATTCATTTTCAGTTCAGAATAAAAACAACTCTTACCAATCTAAATTTTGAAGCCTATCTGGCATTGATCCTGCGTCACCAACATCGTCCCCTGGCCTGCCGTGTGGCAAGGGCTCGTATTGCCAATCTCCATTAAGTCCGTCCGCTTCAACCGGACCGCCCTGAGCCTTCCCCACTAGCTCGCCCGCAGCGTCTCCCTCCTGCGCCCCGCCGTGCGGCTCGTCATCAACATCTATCTCTCCAACTTCACCAGGGTCATCATCACTAGTTTCTCATCGCTATCATCATCACTCGTGTGTACTGTATCACTCGGTTCATCACCGCTTCCACATTCAAATTCCACCAAGAAATCATCCTGATCATCACTGGCCTTAACGTACGATGTCGCGCATTATCGAAAAACAAACTTTCAAAACTTATGCAAATACTATCTACAACAACTTGTATAATACAATGCATGCACTATGCGCGCGGGGGCCTGCGGCGCTCGAGACCTTGCGCGATTCCCTGCAACCCATGACGTCATCGGCAAAGCCTCGAAATTTACGCTGTGACCTAGATTCCAGGGGGGTGACAGGTGTAAAATCTTCAATGTCCTCTAACTCCACTTCAAAAAGGCCATTTTAAACGATGTAAACGACAAATTGTTCTATGTGTTCCACTCTTTGACTTCTTGTATAATTTTATTTCTTCAGTATTCCCCTTTAAATTGTAAGGTCCAATCAGCAGTGCATCCAAACAACACAACGACAATCTAATCATATTTCTTGAGGATACTACATGCTGACATCGCCCAAACACCTACCACATAATGGCAACGCATAAATCTAAAGACAAACTGACACACAATGACCTCACACAATCCCGCAAAAGAAAACCAACAAGATAGTAATAAACAACAAACAAGACGTGTATACAATGTTCATGTTATCACTTTCAATGTTATCGAAATTGTTTTTTTTCCCCGAAGATGTCAACTATCCTTCCGTGTCATGTTCGTCTGTAGGCCTATACGGTGCCTAATGTTTGTTTGTTTGTTTATTTCATTTTCCATCCCAGAAGATGGTTGCACTAACTGGTCTTCCATGAGGTGTGACAATTGGATGTAAGGTGGGACCACTTCACCGAGTTAATCACTCTGCTCTTTGCGATGAATAAATGAAGAGGGATCTTTTACATACATGCGTTGCGACTTAATTTTATGTTTTATCAGATGGACATGCGCCCGTATATTCCTTTTCGTGCAGCGCGAGTTTTTCAATGAACAGGTGGACCTCTACTGCAAAGTGAATTTAATGTTTATCATAAATCCCAATTATATTCAAAGCTAAATTTGAAAGACAAACACAGGCCCGTAACTAGGGGGGGGGGGGGGGGGGAGAGGGGGGGGGGGTTCAGGGGGTTCGAACGACCCCACCCCCCCCCCCCCCCCGCTAGTGAGCAGGGTCCGCTTGAATACAAAAAAGTGAAAACTTCTTCCCAAAGATGCAAATACGACAGAAGAATGATTCCTAAAGATAAAACAACAACAACCAAATTAAACAAAAACTAAAAGCCAGCATGACCCAAACTCAACTAACGTCTCTTGCGCTTCTCCAGATTCACTACCACAAAGTGATCAACCTGGAAGAGGTGGTTGATATCTTCAGCAACACAAATCCAAGAAGGATGATGCTGAACTAGGTATATGGATGATAGGTATAAGAACAAGGGCCGCCGGAAGCGGGGGGGGGGGGGGGGGTGGCGCTTGCCCCCCCCCCCCCCAAAAAAAAAAAAAAATGGGGGCAAAACGAGTTTTTGCCCCCCCCCCCCCGTGCCCCCTGTAACAAATAATTAATCAATTATTTAAGGACCAATATGAACAATAAAGGCACTTTTCTTGTCGAAAAGGTGTCAATTTCATAACCGAAAATGCAAAATTCATATTAATATACACTATGATATCTATACACTAATATTTACTCATGAGTAAATTTAGTGTATAGATGGTAGCCTCGCGTCACGTTTAAGTTTTTAATGAATACATTTCAGACGAATGGCAAAGTGAAAGTGGCTTACTCGCTCTGTCCGTACATTGTACATAAATGAACAGTTTTCATAAGTGATGTTGATAGTCCTTCACAGTGATGTTTGTTTTACCCCCCCTCCAACACTCTCGCCGAGGATCTCACACCGCCACACAATATACCCCCGTATGTTATAATCGTAGTCCTTGACACCATTTTTTTCGCCATTTGTAATTCCCTTGAAATTTGCTTTTAAATGCTCTATAAATGCGACTTTTGTCCTCTGTTTATACAAAAAGGTCCCTACAGTGGGAGGGGATATCCCCCTCCCACACCCTCCCCCCGCTCGGTCGCTTTGTTCCCTCGCCAAGGATCTCACACGTTCACATAAAATATAATCATAGTCCTTCGCACTATTTTTTTCACTATGTTTAATTTCCTAGAAATTTGCTTCTAAATGCTCTGTAAGCGTGACTTTTGTACTCTGTTTTTACAAAAAGTCCCTACCGTGGGAGGGGGGTATTCCCCCTCCACATCCTCCCCCTGCTCGGTCACTTCGCTCCCTCGCCGAGGATCTCACACCGTCACATCTAAATGTACCCCCCCCCCCAATGCTGTAATGATAGTCCTTCGCACTATTTTTTTTTTTTTACCTAAGTTTAATTTCCTAGAAATTTACTTTTAAATGCTCTATAAACGCGACTTTTGTACTCTGTTTTTACAAAAAGTCCTTACCGTGGGAGGGGGCATCCCCCCTCCCACACCCTCCCTCGCCGACGATCTTACACATGAATGTACCCCCATATATGTTTTTATCATAGTCCTTTGCACTAAAATTCCCATTATATTATGTAATTTCCTAGAAATTTGATTTTAAATGCTCTATAAATGCGACTTTTGTACTCTGTTTTGACAAAGTCCCTGTGGTACCCCCGCTCGGTCGCTTCGCTCCCTCGCCGAGGATTTCACATCGTCACATAATGTGCCCCCGTGAAGATTTTGCCCCCCCCAAAAAAAAAAACAAACCTGAACAACCCCCCCCCCCCCAAAAAAAAAAAAAACACAAACAAACCAACAACAACAACAACCAAATTAGTGTTCCGGCGCACTTGTATAAGAAAAAGTCAGTATATAGGCACGAAGATGATCAGAGACGTTTTATTCATGGCTGATACATGTGTCAAACCGAACTATTAAAGGTGAAGAATTGATTGTTTTTACGTTTGAAAATATACCCCTCCCAGAGTGAGACCCTATCCCGCTTGGTCGCTTAACTCCCTTAGAAATGTCCACTTTTTCCAATTTTGAACCCCCCCCCCCCCGCATAAAAATCCTAGTTACGAGCTTGAAACATACACGGCCGCAAACTAAATAGATTCGGGCCTTCTTTTAAATTGAATGCAGGTATTTGGACATTGTTACCTATTCACGAATTTGAATGAACGACGAGATTCCGTCGCCAGTTTGACATGATTTTCAATGCTCATTGCTAAAATGCGTACGCCTCTTGTAAATTTGAATGATCTGATAGTGAATTTGAATGCCTCGATAGCGGTTTTGAATGCTCAGATAGTGAATTCGAATGACTGAGTTTTGAATTTGATTGCTTATTCACTGCTGCGAGAGTGGAGTGCGCGAAATCGAATGCTCGGAATAGGAACTTGAATGACAAAAGTATGAAATTGACCGGAAAACCCCATAGTAAAGCTAAGTTTTGCTAATATTTTTTACTGTTGTTGTGACAAATTCGATTATGTCTATGATCAATGCAAATTCGTAGTGAATTATATAATTTTAGGAAACTGCTTGGTGTCTATCTTAATGTCCTACTGAACCTTTCTGATAATACATTCCGAATGACATATGCCTGTTTTAATTACTAGTAATGTGTATCGGCTTTGATAAGGTTGCGTTGTAAAATATTATCCCAAATTATTATATTTGTCTCTCGACCATCATTGCATTGAAAGCGTTTAACAGCCCATTAGGGTTAGAAGTTGGTCACTGAGATTTTCCACGTGGGTTCCAGTTGGATGCACGTTGTCGCGTGTCATTTGAGCCTCTGTCATGTCCCAAGCATTAATGAAGCCGATTTTCCCCGGAAATTGCCGAATGATTTCCCGCGTTCTCTCCTCCAAATCCCGTGCATACCAGTCACTGCAACACGCATGTACCCCGAAGTTTGGATGCTCTCGTGTGTTTCCGCCCTTAACTACCATAATCGTGTTCGGATTTCGTTCGTATAGTCTGTGCATGGCTGCTAATATACCGTGCAATCTTTGCTCCAGCAATGTTGGCTTACAAGAGGTAAAATGAGCCCATATAGAAACTACCACTACTGGGGTGGTTTCGTTGCTGTTTATCTGATCTATCCGATTAGCTGCAAATTCAATATCCGATGTGTATGTCCATGCGTTCTTTCCTATTGGGACATTGTGGAATGCATAGAAAATTGATACATTGGAAACATTGTCGCTTCCTGTTAGAGGACCAGTATAATCTGCCTTGTCGATGCTGTATACGGTTTTCTGAAGTTTTAACTTTTGAATATAGAACATAGTCAATTGACGGATTGTGGAATCACCGAAAAAATGCACATGTTTGTTCTGAAAACAGGATCGTATGTTGTCTGCGTTTGGGAAGCGATGAACCCTGCAGGTCGACGGAATCCATGTACCATTTGAGTAGTACCCTGCCACGCGGGGATATACTTCGAAATTTCCTGGCGAACAGATCGGAAACGAACTGGCCACACTTTGGAGATCATCTGATGAGTTGCTCTCTGCGACGTACACCTTAGCTGCAGAACCAGGGACTCGCTGTATCAAGCTTATGAAAGAACGGAATGAAAAAAGAATCAGCACACGTCTGCAAAATGGGCTCTTTGTGTCTAAATTACAATCCTCTCGCTGTAACAATAAAAGGTTGTTTTGGTAAATGCTTTGTGGAGGATGAGAAAGTCGTAAGATTTGCAAAGTCCAACATTGTATGAGGTTTTCTTTCAATTTAATTCATATCGATGATAGAATTGTATACCGTATATCATTCAAAACGGGGTCATCTAATGAGGTTGACACCTATATACTGTACGAGTCATAGCATGGCTTGGAAAGATAAGCCACTTGAATAGACCTTACATTTCGAAGCGTTTCTCAGTCGTATACACTGTTCCAGAGTGTGTGCATTCCTTCCAATATTGATAAGGTTAAGACAGTCCATTCGAATTGAGTTAAACATCATTTTAAAGGTCAAATTTTGCTCTTTACTTATATGAGAGCTGTTTTATATCGAAGTAAACAATTATATCAAGGTCAAAGGTAATATTAATAGGTCACAAGTCAAAGAAGACTAATGTTACACAGAATATTGAACAGGGAGAGGCAAATTTTGGATATGCAATGAAACGTGTAAGTGAACACAGCCCTTAATATATTATACATATACACATATATAATATTGTGCTCTCAGTCCATAAGCTCCCGAAAAAAAGAAACACACATTCATACGGGTCTAAGGCAATTACCCCCTTGACAATTACCCTGGACCCTTCCCCTGGCCCTAATCCTAATCCTAATCCTGAACCTAATCCTAACCCTACTCTCTAAAAAAAAATCGAGTGAAAATATTCACTTTTAAAGGAGTGAATACAAAAAAGAGTGAATTTAGAGTGAAATTGGAGTGAATTTTGAGTGAAAATGTTCATTTTCACTCGTCTTGGAGTGACCTCAGGGATCATCGAGTGATCCCTGAGGTCACTCCAAAATGAGTGAAAATGAAAATTTTCACTCAAAATTCACTCCAATTTCACTCTAAATTCACTCTTTTTTGTATTCACTCCTTTAAGAGTGAATATTTTCACTCGATTTTTTTAGATAGTAACCCACACTCCTTACCCTAACCCTAACCCTAATATCTACTCTAACCTCACCAATTACCAGTATTTAGCCGGGGGTAATTGCTCGGAGGGGGGGGGGGGGGGGGGGGTCATTGCCCTGATACGATTCATACAAATCAGGCAAAGAAGTCGAGGTAAGCATCTTTGCATCACAATCATCGATCACAACACCGCGAAGTCTGCAAGATCCGCTGGAATTATGCACTTTGTTCAAGGCAAATATATCATATGTTTGAAAAGAGTGAATTATGGCTGCATAATGCTTTTAGACACATGATGGGTAAGACGTAATTAGAGGCCACGAATTTTAAGGGGCTGGCACTAGCTACGGGATATGCGTCATAATTTGAGGTCAACCTAATAACGCCGATTGATTTCAAGCTCAGTTTTATTGCCGGTGCTGGTGTAGAGATAGTACTAACACTAGTAGTAGCACAGAACTAGAAATCACTCAGTGTCCGCCTAATGATACTACGAATAAACATTGGACGGTTATGTCTTGCTTTACAGACATCCATGGGCTTAACAATGATATTATTTGTTTACTTTAAAAATGTTCGACAGAGTGATTAACATAATTAATTACCAAGCTTTATGAACATGTACTTGTCGTTTTGTCACAGATATTATTCATTACACTGCCAGTACTCTGTTGTCTAACAGTTTTCCTTGTGGTAATCTTTGACGAAGAGAAGTGTTTCTCTGGAAACTGACAAGACTGATTCATGTCAGATCATGAAAAGATAGTTTTGCATACTTATCAAATGCATGTCGCTCAGTCTCATTGGTCAACGCGATTGCTTCGAGGTGACTCTTTTTCCCATCAATTCGGTGCATAAACCAATCGGCGCATTCAAATCCGTCCGGTCTCTCGCAGTACCAGGGCGACCCTGTCCGTTTGTCCGTGAAATTGCACAGGTGACTTTCATTCTGTTGGCGAAGTGGAGACGGATAACCCTTGATTAAAATACTTCCTAATTTTCTTGATTATCAAAATGAACTAATGCGAGGATTTTGTTAAATTGCATCATTTTCTATATCTTTCATAGAGCACAAATATACACAAGTTTTTTTTCTTTGTTTCGTTTTCTTAGAATATGCAAGCACAAACAAAGCAAAACAGTTTGCTTGGGAAATATAATTTCATGATTTGTCCAGTTTCTCAAAATTCCTTGGTATAGCACATGAATCCTTTGTTATAAGTTTGCTTCAAAAAGTCCATGTGTACATGAACACATTTTTGTTAGTTTGTTATTCTACTCATATCAACCGGACACGACTCCACAAAATGAGAGGTAAGTCAAAATGATTCACGTGAAATTCAGCAATTCTGACCTCCTATTTTGAAACTTAATTGTTACCACCTAACCAAACAATAATGTAGTGTGCATGACAAATGAATGCCTGGCTATGCGAATATTCAAAGGAGCAGAACGGGTAACTACAGTCGCGCTTTCATGAAACCAAGCAGCGGATATCAAACAATTGAACGAATACACTCAATTACCTCTACCTCTTCCAAGTCAAAGATGAAATTCTGCACACCTACACACACACACACACACACACACACACACACACATACAGGGGAATCATTCTGCGGGAAATAACAAGGTTTGTCAAGTTACCGGCAAAAATAAAAACTTTCTTGCATACCATTTCGGTTGGCCCACACTCTAAAAACATCCGGGTCGAAACTGACCCGGAGAGGGTCCGTTGGGGTCACACTCCGTTCCGGGTCAGAAATGACAGGAAAAGGGGTCAAGTATGACCCCATTCAGGGTGACCCAATTCCGGGTCTTCATGACCAAATTCCATGTCATTTTTGAACCGGAAAGGTGTGTGACCCAAACGGACCCTTTCCGGGTCAGTTCCGACCCGGATGTTTTTAGACTGTACACGGCTCCTCGTCAAATTTTTTTTTCGTTTTAAGTAGGAATATGTGTATCTGTTTTTTGTGTGTGCTTTCCCTCATAATTTGAAAATGTTGAACATAAATCTGCTTGTTGCAAAAGGGATAGATACATTGTAATGTCTTTGGCCGTTACCATGGTAAAGAAATAGTTTTCGCAATATATTTTTCCAATTAAACAGAATTGAAATAAAATAGACGTGATATCATGTACACCAGATTCAGAGCTACTAGTTAAAGTACAATCAAAATCCTGGTTATTCAAGATCGTAGGAATTCGCAAATAGGCCGCTGTAAGGGTAACGTTTGAATTTCAGAAATGTACATGTCTTTATCATCAAACAATGTAAGAGTGACTCAGTGTTTGAATTTCAAACTAAAATTGTGTTTGCTGTCTGAATCTTGGTTATCCGAAGTTGAATTTTCTCTTTAACATGGTGATGTCTCGGCACCGAATTGCTGTTTTAGGGGAAAATTGAACAATTTTATATGAAATTAAAACACAAATGACGAAGTGTACAGATTTTTAACACTGACTGTCTACTATCTACTTGTATCTTAAAGGTAACCTCCGTGCCTGAAAGGACCATCGGTACGGCAGCACTATGGTGGGAATGTCTAATAATTATGTATGTGTGCTTTCAAAACCGATAAAGATTGTGTATGAAAATCCATTTTGAATTCTCTCTGACACTGTATCAGTTCAAATTTTCTTATTCACGTAACTGACGTTGATATTGTGATCTAAAGGTGGACCTGTCCGATGTCCGATATACAAACAGCTACACTCTATCATCATTATTACATTATGATTAATTTTGTTACGGTAGCTTCGTGTATACAGCCTTCCATCTTCTGGTAGAATGATGTACAGGGCCTACATGAAGATAGACAGGAAGAAAACAGATCGACAGGGAAAAATATCCAACCCAAACCAAACTTTCCTCCTTAATTGTTCATCACAATAATATAACCCTTACAAACTCTTTTTCGTTCTGGTCAATTGTGATTATGTAATTCAATGTTCCATCTCTCTCATTTGTGTTATTTCTTCTGGTAAAATGTAAATGAAACGTGTCTACATACCACCGAAGATCTCGGCAATGCGTTGCAGTACACCGTTGCGTTCTTTCTTCCAGACCGACGGAACGCACCAAGGAAAACTTGACGCGGCTGGTGATTCGCTCGTAGCCGATTGAGGACGTGGATTGCTTCGCATGGATACACCAGCCCTACAAAGATGTTCACCGTGCCGGACCACTTTAGGGTGAAAAATGCACTGTATGACCCATTGCCGTGGTCAACGATCTGACCATCTGTTGAAGAACTCATAGAAGATCCTGATTCGGTTGTAATATTTTGGCGCGAAAGTAATCTCCACCATGTGTCTTAGTCTCGTTTCTGTGATTTCGAGCTTCGACAAGCAACTCCAATTCGTCGCAAATGTGATAGATTTCCTTCCTGTGAACAATTTGGAATGTACTGAAGGCTCCACTAGTGACGTCTGATTTATCCATCCAATTCATAGGAGCAACCGCGGGATAGTGAAAGAAGGGAAACTTTCTCACTGTCCTCGTAGGGCAGAATGGATGACGAGAGCTCTCGTAGATATTCTTTGACCCTTGATGGGACTGGTTGGGGTTCCCGAAAGGTTGAATTCATCTGGAAGTTAATGAATCACATATAAGAAAGTCATCCAAGTGTGTATGTGTATGTTGTTTGTGTATGTGTGGGTGTTTGTGTGTGTGCCACGTCTTTCAACTTTACCATTACTACAATGGGAGCTTAGAGATCTAAGTCTGTAAAGGCAACATTGCACTATTCCAAAATCACATCAGTTTTCATGCTCATGGCAAGTGTTAATGTTTGCTTGATTATCATTTGCTTTGTACTCTCTACGACGCATCATCTCCATCTCTTTCCTCCTTATTTTTCTCCTATCATTTAGCATGAAGACTTAGTCTTGGAAGTTCTAGAACTATAAATTATCCTTCACACTACTCTGCGAGTAGTCTTGATAGCCAACTGGTTATCATGGGTGACATTATGAAGAAAACACCCGACAGAAATACTAAGGTTTATAATCAAATTAATAGTGTATATTGTTTGCAACAGGTTAATAATGAAATGTATACAAGAGTGACTGAAATATCAAGAACACTTGTTGATCACATGCTCACGAATTATTCAGACAATGTGAAATCATATGCTGTAATTCAGAACGGCATGAGTGATCACTATATTAGTTATATGGTATGGAAATGCAAACATACATCACAAAGAGAGACGTATGTAACCTTCAGAAAATCACGAAACGTTGACATGGAAGCTTTCAGGTCGGATTTATGTAAACAAAATTGGAAGAAGGTAGACGAATTCAGTGATATAAATGATTCAGTTGATAATATGGGAAAGTATGTCGATGAAGGTTGTTAATAAGCATATGCCTGTTAAGACGAGACGAGTACGAACAACTCCCTCGCCATGGATGAATAGTACAATTATGTTATTAATGAAACAAAGAGACAAAGTGAACTTAAAGGCAAACATTAGAAGGGATAATGATTTATGGCAAAGTTATAAACGACTGAAAAATAGAGTAAAAGCCCCCTCACACCTGAGCGAATGTAGGTGGACGAAGGGGGACGAATGGGGAAAAACGCACGAAATGCGCGCGAATTCGACGATTTCAAATAAAATTGCTTTCACATCATCCGATTATAAACTAAAGTCAAATATGATTAACGAACGGAAGCGAAGGATAAATATGACATGCGAAGGATAACGATTTGTCGGTTCACTTCTTTGAGTAAATTGCGGCCGAAGGCGAGCGAAGGGTTGATATGACCCGATAAGACGAACGAACAATGAGCAATGGTTTGATATGGCGTGCGACTGGAAACGAAGACGAAAGAATAGATCAGACGTTCTCGTACGTGTGTGTGCGCTCCTCGGGGAGTACAAAAGCGACCAGGTCCGTCCAGATTTCAGTGCGCCCAGAGAAATCATCCACGCAACATGGAAGGAAGAGGCAAAGGCAGAGGGAACGCACGAAAGACTGCATCAATCTAGAAGAAATCCACAACCTCGGAATGCTCACCAGTCCCGCAGAGAGGCAAAATCACAGTCTGCCAGTCCATAGTCACGGTCTCCTACGCCCGCAAGGTCTCCAAAGCCGCCTCTACGCCAACATCAAGAGGATGCTGCCAGTGATACCAGCGGTGATGATGAGGATGGAGATGCTACAAATCAATCAATTTCAGATTTTTGCTTCTACACAAAAGATCATTTGTGTGAAATAAATATCCAACATTATCAATTATTCTTAAAGCACGTTTTTGAAGAAGAAAAGCGGTATCAAGCAAAAATGAGGTGATAACAAATCTGACGTACCCCTAAATTGACTCGGTCTACCCCCTTTCCCCTATTGTATCATACCTACCAACAACATCGCACCAGACAAATTTGTAGTCACTGTCCACTATACCCAACATGATTATACTAAAAATCCCTTGTAGTTGTAGTATAGCGAGCCAGACAGAGGAGGCTTTCTGATGGCCATATGCTTGCCATCAATAGCTGTCACACAGTGGGGAAAATTTCACCGCTCTTAGAATCCACCATACTCGTCACATATGGCCTGACACACTTCGCTGATCCCTACAGATAGGGTGTTTTCAGGCACCCTCCACCCATACTGCATGTAGGAGCAGGGTTCAGCCACGTCCTTCTCCAGATACGACGTCATCTGAAGCCTCGTCTCCATCTGAAGCGGCCTCTGATGAACTGGTGTAGGTTTAGCTGCTGATGTATAACTTCATTCTGAGCCATTGCCAGTAAGAACTGGACTCTGAGGCGGGCTGTATCTTCCATTTTTCTGAAGAAAATTTAAGACTTTCGGGTGGAATGTTTATATGAGTAGCATGATAAGTGGCTGGTCACAGAGAGCAGCTCAGCATTCGCCAATTTTTTTCGTCAGGTCATTCGCTCGTATTCGTATCACTTCGCAATACATAGTTTGTCATATAGTATCTCTTAGACTTGCCTTCGTGTATGCATCGCTATTCAAATTTAGTAAAAGTCAATCTTGGTTTCCCTTCGCATAGAAGATGGCAAGCGAAAATACGTTTGTCATAGTATCTTCGTTTCTATGCGCAAGTCATATCTAGTCATCGTGTTGCTTCGTTTAGGGTCTTTCGAGATCGGTCCACCTTGGCAAAAGCGCGATGAGGGACTATGCGTGACAATAGCACACGAACGATAAACGAACGATTACCGCAGACTGAATAAGAGATGCAAATGACCGACGATTTTGCAATTCGTCGGGAAATTTTAAACATGTTCAAAAATCCCGTGCGAATTTGAATAATCGCAACTGTTAGTTCAGAAGGTGTACGAACCCAAACACGAAGGGTAAATATGATTTACTATCAATTACCATTGAAAACGATTTTTCAAAAAATGCCTTTCGCCAGCCATCGCAAGTCATATTTCAGGCAATTCGCTCAGGTGTGAGGGGGCCTTAACGAATGAAATAAAATAATCAAAACGTAAATATATATGTCAACAATTTTCAAATGTAACAAGTAGAAATGAATCCTGGAAAACAATGTGATCATTAATGGGCAAAAGTAAAGTTATTGATTGTACATTCCCTCAAGAAAATTCACAGGTTATTGCAAATACATTTAATAACCATTTTGCAAATGTGGTTAGTGGTGAAGATATGCAAAGGAAAAGAAAAAAATCTTTTCATAAATCGCATAATAGGGAAAGGTCTGATAAACAATTCAATGTTTGTTTTGTATCTCAGATGTGAAGTATGTTAATGGAAGCAAGGAAGTCGTTTGGATTAGATGAAATTTCTATGTATATATGGAAAGAGTCAATTTCAGAAATATTAGAGCCTTTCACTTATATTATAAATGAATCCTTAGCTGAAGGGGTAGTGCCTGATAAATGGAAAGTAGTTAAAATTGTACCGATACATAAAAAAGGGGATAAGTTGGATTGTAATAATTATAGACCCATTTCTTTATTGCCCTGTTCTTCTAAAAGTCATGAAGAGAGTTGTTCGAAAGCAGTTACTTGATTTTCTAAACTTGCAATCTTTGCTTAGCAGAAACCAGTCAGGTTTCCGTCCCAAGGACTCCACTATTACTGCACTTGCTACCGTCACGGACGACTGGACCACTCTTAGTCCATGGGCCAAGACCCGAAAAATGGGTTGTTGGTACCATCTGAGGTGGCACAACCTTTTTGGTGTCAGTTTGTTTGTCGGGCATAGATATGCTTATCAAGCTATGATAGCATTTCCAAATGAGTAGCTTAGTCATAATAAATGATTTTTTAACCAATTTGGTCTCGTTTTTATATCCCTATACTTCTGAATCGAAACTAACCGCTATACAAAGAAGAGCACTGTCTTCCGTATGTCCACAGGTGTTCTGTTGTAAACGCGGTGCGCTTAGTCTTTATTCAAGGCAGCGAAGGTAATATCCGAAGGGTTATGATGTCCACAGCTGTCACGCGGTGCGCTTAGTCTTCATCTAGACCAATGTACCGTTATCATATCTAAAGTTCCTCATAAAAGGGATTACCTATACTGTTTTTATACTACCCTATCAACAAATACATCAGTTTTAAACAAAAATCACTCTGTTCATCAATATTATTCATTATCGTAGTGTACCGGTACATTGTTTTTGCATTATCTTATATTGTTGGATGGAAATAAAGCGACATTGGCGTGGTATTAGCGTTTTCACCGTAGCATTTTCGCCGGAAAATGATAAATAATTGAAAAATACGATAAAATTCACGAGGAATTGCTTTTTTGTTGTTGTTTTTAGATAAAAGCATATACACTGTATCATACGCTTTGGATATTCCCTTCGCCGTCTAGAATAAAGACTAAGGGCTGTGGACATCATAACCTTTGGATATTCCCTTCGCTGCCTTGAATAAAGACTAAGCGCACCGCGTTTACAACGGAACACCTGTGAACACACCATAGAGCTGCATTTTACAGCTCTATGGAACATACAGAAGACAGTGCTCTTCTTTGTATAGCGGTCAGTTTCGATTCAGAAGTATAGGGATATAACAACGAGACCAAATAGGTTAAAAATTCATTTATTATGACAAGCTACTCATTTGGAAATGCTATCATAGCTTGATAAGCATATCTATGCTCGACAAACAAAATGACACCAAAAAGGTTTTGCCACCTCAGATGGTACCAATATCTGGCCTGGCCCATGGACTATCTATTGATAAAGGTGAATACGTTGGCGCCATCTTTGTTGATCTGCAAAAAGCTTTTGATATGGATGATCACCTGATCCTTTTATCTAAACTTGAAAATATGGGGGTTACTGGCATAGAACTGGAGTGGTTCGAGAGTTATCTCTCGAACCGGAGAATAAGGACGTCAATCAATAATACCATTTCGGATGAAAGATTATTAACCAGAGGAGTGCCGCAAGGATTTTTGTTAGGACCGTTGTTTCGTATATTTATCAATGATATCAATTCGGTTTTTTTCTGACTGCAGGGCCCATTTATATGCCGATGACACGGTCATTTATTACTCACATAAAAAACCTGAAAGTTGTGGAAAATGTTTTGCAAAAAGAGTTTGTATGTATGGAATCATGGATGGCTGACAACAATTGAAAAAAATTGCTTGTATGTTATTTGGTACAAATAATATGTTAAAAAAGCAAGAGTATTTAAATGTTAAACTTAGGGGTAGACAATTACCTCAGGTGAATAGTTTGAAATATCTGGGACTCTTTGTAGATAATAAGGTATTGTGGGATGTTCACATCGAACAATTACGTAATATAAATTGATTAGTTATATGGGTCGTTTGAGACAGTTTGTTAATATGACTGAATTGAAACTGATATATAATTCTTTTGTGTTAATTTACCTCATTTTTGATTACGGTGATGTAGTATGGCAATCCGCCAACGGTAACTCTCTTTCCCAACTTCAGAAGATGCAAGATAGAGCCGGGAGATTAATTTTGAAAGTTAACCCTTATTCCCATATCACTACCAGTGATGTTCATTATAGCTTAGGGTGGAATACAGTAATCAAAAGACAAAAAATTAATCTGCTTTCATTTATGTATAAGATTATGAATAACATGGCCCCGAATATAAAAAAAGATATTTTTAAGTACAAGACATCACCATACTCTCTCCGTAATCAAAACGATTTACAGTTACCACGGCCTAAAACTAATTATTGTAAGAGATCTCATTCATACAGAGCTGCAGCAGCGTATAACAACATACCTAATCATTTACGTCAACTTTCCTCTTTTCCCGTTTTTAAGTTCAATTTAGACAAAACCGAAATCCTTTCCACTTGATTTTTTTTATGCTCCAAACCTTTGAACAATGTGTAATAATATGGTATATGTAGTTGTTGTTGTCCATTTTCCATCTGTGAAGATGGCTGGATTGCCCATATTCAGCTACACTAAGCTGGTCTTCCATGGAGTCCAGTTGGATGTGGGGTGGGACCACTTCACCGGGTTAGACACCCTGCTCTTTGCGATGAATGAATGAAGCGGGATCTTTTACGTGCATGAACTGTGAATCTCTCATACACGGGACCTCCATTTTATGTCCTATCCGAGGGACAGAGTGTTTTGCCTCTTGCTAGAGGGGACGGTATGTTTACACACAACATTGCTCAGTCCAGACTCGGGTTCGAACCCGGGCCGCGTGATCGTGAGGTAGACGCGCTACCGACTGAGCCAACTCACCGTCCTCACAATGTAGTAATATATGTACCGTTCTATCTGTGTTTGTGTTATATTTTATTCTATCATTAGTCCCTGATTGTATGAAATTTTTGTGAACAGGGCCCCATGGAAGACCAGAAGTGACTGTCATTGTCACTACTGAATATGGGCTACCCTCCGTATGTATTTTTCTTTACTGGACCTTTATGTATGAAATATGTTGATTTTTAGTACGGAAATAAAACAAGCAAACAAACAAATAGGAGTGATGAAATCATCAATGATTTTTATGGAGAAGGTGAAAGTAGTGGCTGAAAAAAAAAATGTGGTGACGAGTATGGAAGGAACCACAAAATCATTTTACCCAGACTTCAGAAATCTGAAAGTGCCTATTAACACGTTTAAACTGCGTGTCGGTTGACGATTGCTGCAAGTTTCAAAAAGTTGTTGTTTCTATTTTACGATGTCTTTTAATACCAGTTTGCATATACAGATATATGTATGGCTATCTTATTGATGTGAAAAGTTGATGCATTCTTATCATGTGCATTACTCCAGTGACAATAATACTGCTGAGATGCATTGTCCTCACTCCTGTAGCCTACATTGGTATCATTAGGTTTAGTCCATATTTTAGCCTCATTTATTGCATATCTTTATCGTGACTTTTGTCCCACAGTATGTGAATTTATTACTCAATGGAAAAAAAACACGAATTTCATTATGTTTTTCATGTGGACATGTGAGAAAAGATTGTCTGAGAAATATTTCCTATGATATAGCTGATTACCTCGTCCTACTGATTGTCAAATTGCACTTAGAAGAAACTATTCAGTGTAGTAATAATTTGGGTTAAGGCCCACAGGAGACCATGTCACTGTCTATGAACAAACAACAACAACAACAACAACAACAACAACGATAACAACAAAAGGAATCATACCTTGAACCGAAATGTCTTGCGGACCTGGTAGATAATATCCGTAGTCAACGAAGTATTCGCATCCATCAGTAAAATGACAGTCCACGTAGAACCGGAGACAAAGAGGAGACATCCAAAGAAGATCCATTTGTTGGACGAACACCTCGTTACTGCACACGAACAAAATTTAAGGCGAAGTGCAAAAGATATCGTAATCATAGAAAGTGCCCTTTGAAATCTGAAAAACTGACAACCACAAGCGCCTCGAGCTTGTATTCAGACGGGTTCGCCGACACATTAAACTTTGCGTCGTGAAATGCATGTATTGAAAATGTACTTTATGATGAAGAAGTTATTTGGGTAGCTCGTTGAGTTGAGTTCAGACCACAGAAACCAATGTAAGTGGTGCAGGTGACACGTCATGATAGTCATTACGTACATTTACAGTATGTCCCCCCAAAAAATTACAACGGGACCCCCCCCCCCCCCCCCGCAGTGATATCTGTAAAAATAGTGTATCAATCTAAATACAAATTCAGGGTATGAAACTATAACTCATTGCCCACATCTTACAGAAAACCCCATTCGATTTGCCTCAGTGGTCAAAGAGAAATGAGGAATTTTGTACAGAATGTCGGGAATCTCTTTTGTCCAAGTTCTGTCTATTATTCACGCACTAGAGCATTGGATTGCTAAACTCGGAAGAATTAGACTCATGACATGCCTTACAACAATCTACATTTCTCTGTGACTGCTTAACCAAATTGAATGAGGTTTTCTGCAAAATAGAGCTAAGATGTTATATTTTAAAGCTCCGAAGTAGCACTTCAACACGTCGATCATTTTGGATGTTATCAATTCGAAAATTTGATTGTAATTTTTGAGGGACGTACTGCAGTTTGTCCCACAAAAGTTACAATCAGATTTTCGCATTGATAACATCCAATATGATATTTTTTTTTCAATGCTACTTCAAGGTCTTAAAATATAACATCTTAGCTCTATTTTGCAGAAATCCCCATTCGATTTGGTTAAGCGGTCACAGAGAAAAAATGGGGATGGTAGTAAAGCATGTCATGAGTCTGATTCTTCCTAGTTTAGCACTTCGATGATTTTGTGTGTGAACAATAGACAGAACTTGGACAAAAGAGATTCCCGACATCCTTTACAAAATTCCTTATTTCTCTTTGACCACAGAAGCAAATCAAATGGGGTTTTTCTGTAAGAAATGAGTTATAGTTTCATACCCTGAATTTGTATTTAGATCGATGCAATAATTTTAAAGATATCATTGCGTAGGGCCCCGTTGTAATTCTTTTGGGACATGCGGTATTGTGATCATTACGGTCATTTTCACTGAAAGGTTAATCGGAATGCTCGTTGAGTTGCGTCGGGGTGAAATTATCTATAAAAAAAGCTTTTTAAACTGCTTTTGATCATTGTCGTAAAGTGACATCTTAACAATAATACAATGTTGACATCACACAATGGAGAAAATAAACTATGAAATAAAACATATTCATGATACAAGCATAAACAAAAAAGAAATAAAAAGGTAAATGATAACAGAAATAAACAAAATACAAGTTAGTGATAGACGGTAATAAACTTATTGTTGGTATTGTAGGATAAGAAAATTTGATATAAATACACACACATATATAATTATATATACAGGTATGTATATGTATGTATATATGTATATGATATATATATATATATATATATATATATATATATATATGTATATGAGATATATATATATACATATATATATATACATGTATATGATATATATATATATATACATGTATATGATATACATATATATATATATATATATATATATATATATATATATATATGTAATTATATATGTCATGACGTGCAACATCAGTCAAAGGAGGCTTGAAAATAAATGGCGTGGTACTAAAAATATATTTTTTCTTTATTTGTATTTCTTGATTTCTTAATGTCTTCTAAACTCTTATCTGAGTTTGGTATAGAGAATTTCGTTCAATTGTTTCAAATCTTGCTTTCCCTCACTAGGGGTTATTTGCAATTTTTTCTCTTTTTTCTCTAACAGGGCATCCTTTTCCTTGAGCTGGCAGAGCACATTAGACGCTTGCGATTCAGGAGTTTATAATCTATTATTAGAGTTTTAGATTTTCAAAAAGAGCTCGAAACTTATGTTCACTAGTTGTTGTTTTTTTTAAATATCATGCACGCACAGCCCCAAACCCTAATTAGTAGATTCAAAGTAATGTTCTTATACCTGTAATCAGGCAGTCCATATTCTGCACATTCAGTGGTTTCTGTAGAATATTCTGCAATCATCGCAACAGCTGATTTCAGGTCACATACATCATGACCGATCAGGATCCTTCCACATTCTTATCATGCATGCTGTGTCAAGCCGAAGTCATTGCTAATCTTCTCGATTTTGTTTATTGGATAAACCTTGTGCTACAGTTATAATAACATATGTATCATAATGATAAGAATTTAATAAAATCATCTACAAAAAAGGCCCAGTCATTTCAGGACTGATTTTCATCAAATAAACTCTGAATTCCTCGCAGAATGCAATTTTCTTTAACATTTGATAGAGTGGATGCTAAGTATCTCGCAAACATTTTTGAGCTGAACCCTTATCTAAATCAACACTATACTATTCCTGTAAAAACTCAGTTTTCGACTGAGAAAGTTTGAGAGCACTAAAGGTGCAACGAAAGGAATATGGAGTAAAATGTGTATTCATGAGTATAATCTTATTGATGGGATTAAATTTTTCACAAAATTCATATTTGGATTTTGGAATATGAAATTGATAATACGATTCTATACCCCCAGTGTCTTATATCTAAAAAAAATAGTGGCCTCGTTAAAAAAAGCCTGTATTTGTTTGAAATATCAACCAATGATACATTGAGCCTAATATGAAATTACATAACACATCACAAATTTAACTTTTCGTAAATCAATCTGTATCAATAAAGAATCGCATATTTGAAAGAGGTGTTTAAGAATGGTAATTCTATATCTACAAACGAAATTTTCTCTATACTTGCAAGACGGAAATGTAAACAAACATTGTTTTTTTATTAAATGTTATAGCGTCAGGCTATTCCACAAACATGTATAAGTAAACAAGAGTAACATGTCATCATAACAATAGATTATTGGAAATTCTGAAAATACAGGAATAAAAAGATCAGATATTTTTTCCACGATGTTATACAGCTAAAGGATTATCTTATAATAATAATAAACCATTTTTATAGAGCGCAAATTACATTCAAATCTCTAAGCGCTTTTAGAAATGAGAAAAGACAGATTATACATGTGTAAGAACACACAATACAAAGTAGAAAATCTATTCATTTATTTATTTATTTATTTATTGAAACATATTTATACAGGATAAAAACGATCAGCTAAAAGCTGTTTTACATCGAAGTCCTGTGTAAAAACAATGGATTTTCCTGCACAGGGGATACATGTATATACTATAAAAGAGAGACCATCAAAAAGCGAAAAAAAAATCATTTTCAACAGATTTAGAACAAAAAGGACTGCCGGACTGGGATACAAATGCACAATTCGTAAAAAAAAAAAATGAAAAATGCTAAGTTTTGGAGTATATTCTGCCCACTATTCACACCAAACAGAATCAATACACACAAGACTGAAACACGCAGTTTTCAGCAACCCCATTTATACAACACCAGACACTCGGTCAAGCCTACAGTTCACACACGGCACACTCACTTACACACGCGCACACACACACGCGCGCACACACACACGCGCACACACATACATACACACACACGCACAATTACACACGCACACCATCAACAGACACACCACACACAAAACTCACTCGAGCACACACTCGCACCACATGCAGTGATACAACACAAGATGACATATCACAGGCAAATACTCACACAAACAATGCACACATACAATACACATTCTAGAAACACAACGTAATATACAGTACATTAATACGACACTGGCGATGGCATTATACATGTACATAAACATGTCAATAAAAAAAAAATGCGATACAACAACCTCCATTTCTATGTATAGGCCTACTGAAATACAGAGATGAAAATGTGTGGTAGGTGACTGGTAAAAAGTGACAGCCCGGCAGTTCAAAATAACCATTATAACAATTAATCAATCAATCATTGAAAATATAAAATCATACTTAATGAAATATCCGAGGAATCCCCGTGCAGGAAAAGCTCACAAAATTCAAATAAAGGAAAAAAAAGTTTACAATCAGCATTGGATATACAAATACACGACATTAGGCAAAATAAAAATGTAGTGACGGCTGTATACATAGATTTCAAGGCATTGAATAACTAAGAACTGCTATTTCACAATATATGTCTTAAAAAAGGTACGTTTGTAAAACCTTTTAAAAGTCAAAAGAGTTGGTGCATTTTGCAATTCAGTGGGAAGAGAATTCCAGGCAATGGAGCCCGAGTATCTGAAAGATTGTTTAAACATTTCATTGTTTGGCTTCGGTAATACTACATTTAACGAATTTGCATTTCTTGTGTTTAGGCAATGTCTATCAAAATACATTTCTACTTCATTGCAAAGCCTGACTGGTGCTGTACCGTTAATGCATTGATACATGAGCAAACAAAGAAAATAGTCACGTCGGGTTTCTAGGCTCTGCCATTTCAATTGGTTAAGCAATTCAGTCACGCTTATATCACCATATCCAAATTGTTTGGAAACTACACGGGCAGCTCTTTTTTGAATGCGTCGTATAGATTCGCGATTTTTTGCGGAGCAGTTTCCCCACACAGAACAAGCATAGTCAGAACATGGTTGAATGGTAGACTTGTATAGGATGTTAAGTAACCGAGTGTCAAGGGTGCTACTAAGTCGTCGTAAAGAAAACACTTTATATGCTAAGCTTTTACACAGCTGTTTTACATGATTATCCCAAGTCAAATGACTGTCTATGTTAACACCCAAATATTTTACACAATCGACTTGTTTAAGTCTGATTCCATTAAGATTCACATTCAAATCCTTCAAATTAGGTTTAAAACGTGAGGATACAACCATTACATTTGTTTTATCAGCATTAATTTTCAATTTGTTATTTCTATACCAGCTATATATTTCATCAATGCAGGCTTGAAGCTTTATTTCAACATCATTCACATTTTGCCCATAGCTGTAGATTGCAACGTCATCAGCGTATATATTACAGATACCTGAATTAACACTCTGAGTGATATCATTGATAAAGAGCAAAAAGAGTATGGGTCCAAGAACTCCACCTTGAGGGATTCCTATTGTTACTTTGTTTGGCTTTGATAGCTTTCCATTCAAACATACTGCTTGTTTCCTTCCTTTCAGGTAACTCTCAAACCCAGCATAATTCAGTGCCATAAACTCCATGATATTGCAATTTCAAAAGTAATAATTCATGTGAAATTGCATCAAAACATTTGGATATATCTAGGAAACACACTGCCACTACTTCACGGGCATTTAGAGCTTCAAGCCAGTCATCAATTACTCTGTGCAAGCACGTAACAGTTGAATGATATTGTAAAAATGCTGACTGTTCAACAGTAATGAATTCATGATGAAGTAAATAAGAAATGAACTGCTTTTGGACAAATTTTTCAAGAATTTTTGCAACGTGAGAGACAACCGAAATCGGTCTGTAATTTGACAAAACTTCTTTATCTCCATTCCCTTTGTAGATAGGGGTGACACGGGAGAATTTCCAATCTTCAAATACAAGTCCAGTCTTTAACGAACCATTGAAAATACCAGTCAAAGTTTTAGATATATATAATGCGGCAATATTCAAAAGTTTACTATCTATATCTAAAATATCTAAATTACTGTCTTTGGGCAGTTCACGTAAAATCTTTAGTACATCATCCTCTTGTATATCAGAGAATCTAAATTCGTAAAGACATTTCGGGTTTTTCCAACATAATGATGCATTATCAAAAGAATTAAAAATTTTCTGCCCAACATTTACAAAAAAATCCTTCAACTTATCAGGACTTATTTCATTATGAACACTATTAAGATACTTCGAATTACCCGTGGCTCTATGTAATTCCTTCCAAAGTTTCTTAGGGTTGTTTTTATACGTTTCAGAAACTGATGCTAAATACACTTTCTTTGATTTACGAATTGCTTCAGTGACAATGTTTCTTTGTTTCCGATATTCATTCAAAGAAGTAGCACATGTAGCCTTGCGTTTAAGGTAATCTCTCTTATACATCATATATATAATTTCTGATGTTATCCATGGATTATATCTATTCTTTATTCGAATATGTTTAATTGGTGCATGTTTATAACATATTTTCAGAAATGCATTTATCCAATTTTGCCAAATATCATCATTAATAATTTGAGATGAGAAACCTTGATGATTTGTCAAAACATCACAGTTACATATATCATTGACAAAATCATCACAGTTAAATTCACTGTAATCTCTGAAACGGGCCAATTTATGGCCTGAGTTTCTAGCCGAACACTTAACACACGTGAAAATCATGTAATGATCACTTAACGAGATCTGTGCAACATCAGTTATAATATGGCTCTCGGGTATTGTAGTAAGTATAAGGTCAATACACGTAGAAGAGGAGGCGGTAACGCGTGTTGGCTTGTGGACAAGCTGATGTAAAGAGAAAAGACATTCTAATGCATGAATTGGTGAGTTATTTCCACCACTATAATCAACATTAAAATCACCCAGAATAATAAATTCCTTGTTATCCATTAATAATTTCTCAAACATACTGGTACATATCTCAAAAAACTCATTTCCAGCATTAGGGGGACGGTATATACAACTTACCAATAAATTCATTTTCTTACATTTCAGTTCAATTAATACTGACTCAATATCATATTCCTCAATAAAATCACTTTTATCGGTTGTAGTTAAAGAACTTCTCACATATAAACAAACACCTCCTCCTCTTTTACACACACGATCCTTTCTTATATTATAACCCTCTATCAGAATCTCATGATCTCCAATTTGTTCATGGAGCCACGTTTCAGAAATGCACAAAATATCAAAATTAAATGTAATCAAAATATACCGAATTTCATCTATTTTAGGCAGGAGGCTACAGACATTAATATGTGCTACTTTCAATCCGGTAAAATTTTCTAGTTGAGTACTAATCAAATGATTTGCTTTAATCTCACGACTTATACTGGTGAGCGAGTTGACATTGGGGTGACGTATTTTCAGCCCACATAAATCTGTATTTGGAATGTGACCATCTACTAGGTGTTCATATACTTGTCCATCAGAGTTCAGTGGTTGGGGTTCAGCAGCCTTTTGGCGGTCTCCAGACTGTCCATCCAATCGCGAGGGAATACCCTCCCTTTCGGTCTCCGACGGAATTTCTGATGATGGTGCTGCCAAAAACTCGGCGATGACTCATCGGTGATACGCGTTGTGTTTCCGCGAATGTGTGCTATGTAGTTTATAGCGAGAGCACGAATGCCGAAGCCATTTAGATGTACGCCATCTACCGACAGGTGTGAGCGAGGGTCGATGTTGCTGTTGTCGATGAATGACCAGCCGTGCTTATTGGCTAGAAGTTTGAGACCTCTGTTTACATCTTCCACTTTGCTGAATTCCTTTGTTGTGTCATTTGCGCGATGTATGATCGATGAGAGTGTGATGGCAGAAGCACTAGTTTCCTCGACTATCTGGTCAGCCAGAGATGCTAATTTGACAATCACCTCGTTGTCATCGTCATGGGGTAGATTATTCGTCCCCAGATGGAGGAGTATTTCATCAGGCTGATGTTGATTGGCCGCTGCACATGTTGCCTCAAATGCATCCTCTATCCGCGCACCAGGGAGGGATTTGCTAGCAACTCGTCGTCGCTTTGATAATCTCGAAGGTACTATCTTTTTTGTCATTGAGTCACCAATGATTAGAAGAGAGGCTCCTTCTGAAGTCACAGATTGGGGTGTGATTAGCGAGGCATGTTGTACTTTGTGTTTGTCACGGTAAGCTCTCAGTTGTTCGTCAGCGCTAGGATATTGGGCAGATGTTTGATGCTCCCCCGTTGAAGTAGTAAGGCCATTGATTCTCTCGGTTACATGCCGGTCACTTTCATTGTTTTGTGGAGTTAGTGCATTGACGAGCACCCGAAGATCATTCACTTCTTTCGAGAGGTGTTTGACTTGGAGTGATAAATTCTGGAGACACATTGAAGAATCCACGGGGCTATGGTCATTGTCATGGGCGTTGGGACTGTCAGACATGACAATAGGGCTAGCAGGTGTGGCAGTATTGCTGATCCGATTTGGGGAGGTTGACGGGTCGCCTTGAATGGATGTATCTAATAGCGTATTGTCGAAAAGAATTCCATTGGAAGTGACCCTGCTGAAATGGTGGCGGCCATTTTGGATGGCAATACTGCTGTAATGTCTAGCTATTTCCACGTTTAGATTTGCATATATCATTTTCAGTTCTCCAGTTAGATATTGCATATAAATCAACTTAAAACACATCATTAAACAATTTACAGAGCAATTGTTACTTTACAAACAAATGAGACTTCAATAAAGACTTGAACTGATCTAATGATGAACATTCTCTGATATCATTGGGGAGCTGATTCCAAAGTTGAGGTATTGAATATTGAAATGATCGTTGACCGTATGACTTAGTCGATACATGAACCGGTTTTAACAATTGTTTGGTGCTTGAGCGAAGTTGTCTGGAAGATTGACATTCTTGGAGGAGCTGTTGCAAATAATGAGGAGCTAACTGATGTTTACATTTATATGCAATTACAAGTAACTTATGAATTAACCTATCTTTGACTGGCAACCAGTGCAACTTGTGTAATATTGAAGAAATAGAGTCATATGTGTGAGTTTGGGAAACCAGTCTTGCAGCTGAATTTTGAATTCGCTGCAGTCTACCTAACATTGAATCTGACAAACCATATAACAATCCATTACAATTATCAATTCTACTCATTACAAAAGCATGTATAAGTCGTTCAGTCGCACATTGATCAAGATAGCGTCTAATTGAACCAATTCTATGTAGTCCAAATGACGCTGTACGACATATACTGTTAATATGATCAATCAAAGTCAGTTGATCATCAAAAAGAACCCCTAAATTGCGTGCACATCTAGTAGGACGAAGAATAAACTCATTGAAAGTTATCGGAGGAAGCAAACTCCTTTTCCTGAAACGTGAACATATATGAAGCAATTCAGTTTTTCTTCATTGATTGAGAGGCTGTTTACTGAAGACCAATCAGCTATTGCACGCAAACATTCCTCCAGTTTTGGAATAATCATTGGCCAATCCCCTTGTTTTCCTGTAGCATAGAGTTGAGTATCATCTGCATAGATTGCATGACCAAAACCAAAGTAAGTTATCAAATCTTCCACTGGTGATACATACATAGTGAACAGAATCGGCCCCAACACTGAGCCCTGCGGAACTCCATGTCGAAGCAAGCAGCTGGTCGACGTCTGCCCGTCAATGACGACAGACTGAGAGCGATTAGTGACGTAAGATTCGAGCCACTGAAGTGCTGTGTCACGAAAACCAAATCTGATATGAAGCCGATGGATTAAGGTGTCGTGACATATCGTGTCAAATGCCGCAGAATAATCCAGCATTAAAAGAATAGCTTCTAGACCCTTATCGATAGTAAGAAGAAGATCACTGGACACCCCAAGTAAAGCTGTTTCCACACTGTGATTTCTACGTTACGCAGATTGCATGCTGGCATTCAAGCTGTTTTCCTCGGTGTATGACTGTATCTGTAAAGCAACTGCACGTTCAACGGTTTTAGACAGGAACTTCAGATTAGCAATTGGTCTGTAATTTTTCATGTCTTCAGCATCCAGGTTATTATTCTTTAATAGCGGCTTCACATGGGCATGCTTGAAGACATCAGGATAAACACCTTGTTCAAATGACATGTTTATAACCCGAGCTATGATGGGAGCAAGCTCTTCTCTACACTTTTTCACGAGACATGTAGGGATGGGATCAAGTGCGCAGGTTGATGATGGAGAATTGTTGATAATCTTAATGACTTGCTGAACAGACACTGATGAAAAGTTGTCAAAGGTTACGGCACATGTACGCTCGACACGAGGAACATCAAATGATATTTGCGTAGTCTGGAGCTTATCAACAATACGATTGATTTTCTCAGCAAAAAATTGGGAGAATCTCTGAGCTAGAACATCATTTGAATCACAAGAAGGAAGCACTGTTGTATTCTACGGGTTGCATAGTTTATCCATCTTCTTGAAAAGATCACGAGTATCACAATCTTTGCACTGGTCAATGTGATACATTGATTTGGCATCGCGCAAGAGATAATTGTATTTATTACGACAATTCTTGAAGTTTTGCGCATCAACCTCAAGCCCAGAAGATCGCTTTTTTCGTTCCAAGTGTCGGAGTTCCTGTTTGACTCCGCGCAGTTCGTCGTTGTACCATGGTGCATTAGGTCGGCATGTTATTTCTCTCGATATGAGAGGGGCATGCACATCTAAAATATGTCTGAGGGCAGCATCATACTGGTCTGTAAGCTCGTCAAGATCATTTGCAGGAGCTGTATAAAGTTCGGACTGAAGAATGTCTCTGCGAAATTTATCCATGTTTATAGCATGTATTCTACGGAACGAAATGTTAAGCATTATAGGATCTGATTTCCTGGTATTAAGACAGCATAATACTGCAGCATGATCTGAAGACAGATACTCTGTCGTTGACACATCACTGACAAGATCGTCTGAAGCTCGTGACAATATCAAGTCAAGAGTATGTCCAAGTTCATGGGTAGGAACGGACACATGCTGTGTTAAATTGAAGGAATCGATCAATTCAGAGATGAGCCGGGCTTCCCGATCTGCCTTGTTATCCATATGAAAATTGAAGTCTCCGGTAATGAGGAGTCGAGCCGGATCTGACACAAGCCGTTCCAGATATGATGAAAATTCCTGTATAAATAGTGAAGACGTCAGCTGATGACTCTGAGTTCTCTGAGGTCTGTATACAACTACCAGTCGAAAAGGAATTCTCCGAGGTCCAGAAATCGTAAGATCTAAATATGCTCAAAAGATTCCCACTGCCCTTGATTATTATGATGAACTTTCAGACTCTTATTTATGCATACACCCACACCACCTGCATGTCGACCAATCCTGGGAATGTGTAGCAGTGTATGTGTGGGAAGAGTGGTCATTAGATCAGCTGTAGAGATATTATCACGCTCATCTCCACACAGCCATGTTTCAGTAAGGGCAAGTATCTCCAATTTTTTAGAGATGATGAGATCACTTGTGATACCAGTTTTGCCTTTTATGGAACGAGCATTCCACAGTCCAAATTGGCATTTGGGATCATTGTCTCTAAGGCGCAAGTTTTCTTCATTGGTCAAACATCTTGAACGTCTACATCTGCCCCCTTTACGGCCTCGTCTGGTTTTTCTTACATGAATACCCAATGATCTGATAGTTACTAAAACTGTATCATCCACACCATAATTTCGGTAACGAAAATCCAACAATTCTTCACGCGAGTAGATTCTGTCTTTATGACAAGTATACCTGTGGATTGTTGTGACCCGTGGCATGTGGAAGCATTATCACCCAAGCCTCCATTTCCAGACTCGGGCCCTGGGTTAGTTTTAACATCGCCAGATTTTAACAGTTCAAGTTGAAAGGTGCAGTCACAGTTGCTGTAGTAAGGAATCCTCTTGCCATAAAAGGTATTGCTTCTCCTTACAGTAGCACAGAGAGAGTCTGAAATCTGAACAATGGGGGTGCTAAGTAGTATGAATGGTGTATCAAGCTGTTGTCCAGCAATGAATAGTTTGATGCTTGCTAAGAGGACAAGACAGCACAAAGCCCTCCCTGAAGTGAATGTTCCAGGCATAGTCAAGTTGGCTGAGATGGTATGCTTGATGGTATGCTTGACTGACTGAGAGCCTCCTGTGCACAAAAATGGATGCAGCACTTACCCACTCAGCAGTACAGTTTCCATTTCCCATTTCCACATAGATCACCAAAACAGAAACATTTCATGGTCCAAAACTTGTCCTGCTGAATCCTTGACATTAGAATATAATGCCCTTCAGAAATGATCAGAAGATGAGTCTGAAGTTCAAGAATATTGAAGTGAAAAGTGAGAGAGGGTGGAGAGCTGCTGTTACGCGCTCACCCACTATATAAATATTATTGTATAGTATATAATATATATTATTATTGTATAGTAGTAGAGGCGTGTAATATTCGAAAAATAACATCGATTAATTGACTCATTATTGATTGAGCGAATGTATTTCAAAGATTTAAAGGAATTGTTCGTTATTGTGCAGAAAACAAGGTTATTTTTTTAAAAAATAATAATAAAGAGGGAAACGTATCTATTGGTTATGCTGATGACGTAAGACCCACCAACTATGATATTCATGGGGAAACTAAATCAAATAAAATGATTTTGATTTGTTTTTTTCAATTCTTCAGAAACATATTCTGCGATTGTTGCACAGCAACCATCACTGCCAGGAATGCGCCTCCGTATAGCCCCATAACACGATGTCAAAAATGGTCTGTATTAGCAAATATAGAAAAGTACAGACTAAAAGAAAAAGATCTCCTTTGATGAAGTGTGTCCCAAACATAATTACAAAGCGTTCTGAATTACAACAAAGCAAGTTGTTGGTTTTGTGTGTGTGTGTGAGCTTCAGAGTCACATCGTGTGAAAAGATCACTTGGGGTAATCTAGTCCTATCACGCAATGTCTAAACACGTTGGTTCGACAGCGCGAACAATTTGAGACTATTGGCTTTATGCCTGATTTCACAAGAAAAGCGTTGACCCTTCGGGAACAAAAGTTGACGAGCTCGAGTTTTAATTCAAACTTAAAGCAAAAACAGAGTTCTCAGAAGGGTTAAAAATCATCCTCAACTATTCATTAGAATTTGCTTGTGGCTTATCGGAAATGTATCCCTAGAAACTTATCTGGTTGATGTGATTTGCATAGATGAGGAGTTGTTGTCGAGTATTTTGAGACCAAAGGAGTAAGATGATTTAGATCGTATGCATTTAAAGACAGTATGAAAGGAAAAATTGGTTTCATGCTATCAGTTGTGGAATTGGTAATGAAAATTAAAATGATAATGTTAACAGAGGTTTTTTTAAAGTACCTAACAATAAGCTCACTTCCAAAGCTTGAAAATGGTATAAACACATTAACAATTATACAGATTCCGAATTCAGAACTCCTTTACTAAAAACCAAAACAGAAACTAAATTGTGCTATGTGTCTTCTCCGTAGTGCAAAGATGAATTGATTCCTGGGTTCATTGATTCTGTTGAAAACTGTGCAATCACCCCTTTATGCTTTCAAAGGTATTATAGGACAAAGAGAACATGGTTTCTTGGGTTTGTTTTTACTCTTTTAAGACACCAAAACCACACAGCTCAACTCTACACTTTCTCAACGCTTCGAGCAAGCCCTGAACAGGACCCGTCAAGAGGTCGAAAGCTTGGCATTGACATAAAATGCATTCAATTTGAACGACTTCTGGCCCCTCCTTCCCGCCACAATAATCATAAGAAATAATATATCGATGTAGATTTTGATTCATCCAGTTAGTATTTCAATTCAGTTCAATTCAATCATAGTTTATTTCCAATCAACGAAAATCAAAACATAGTACAAAGTATACATGTCATGATATAATATTGTTCAAACATTTGCAAAAGATTCATGGAGTATCCGGGATAAATCATACATGCTTAAAAGTATGCTAAAAAGCGTGTAAATTAAATCTGTTCGACTGGACTTACTTGTGAAAATTACGGAGAGAACAGTTTCGTGACTCGTCCAAGTCACTTCTTCAGCTCTGTCTGGCTGGCGAGCATTCACCCGTGGAGGGTGAATGGGCGAAGTTACTGCATTTATTGTCCGCACGTCGAGGAAAAGAAGGCCCTACATCAACTTTCAAAGGGTAAGGATATTGTCATATTACCAGCAGACAAAGGCAGATGTACCGTGGTTTAGTTGAACAAGGATGACTATACTAAGAAAGTAAACAAACTGTTGAGCGACAACAACACCTATGAACGGCTCAAACGAGATCCGTCAGCAGCCTTCAAAAAGCGTACACTTGAATGTCTACAACAACTAGAGAAGGGTGGTTACATCGACAAACCACTGTACTATAGTCTCTACCCTAGAGACAACATCCCAGCCTTCTATGGACTCCCAAAGATCTATAAGGCGGATACACCCCTCAGACCCATCGTCAGCAGTATCAACAGTGTCACAATTCATACAACATCGCCAAACAACTAACATCCATCTTGAGCCCGTTAGTTGGTTTGTCGGAACATCACATCCAGAACTCAAGGGACTTCATCGAGAAAGTGCGGGACATTAAGGTTGAGGAGAATGAGACCATTGCCTCCTTTGATGTGTTAACACTGTTCAAGAGTGTGCCTCCCGACAAAGCCATTGAAGTAGTAAGGGAACGCCTAAGAAGTGACACAAGTCTACAGCAAAGGACCAAACTGAGTCCGGATCAAATTTGCCAGCTGTTAGAATTGTGTTTATCTACAACATATTTTGTGTACAATGGTGCTTTCTTCTAACAGGAGCATGGCTGTGCTATGGGCTCACCCATATCTTCAATTCTGGCCAACCTGTACATGGAGCACTTTCAGACATCAGCTCTAGACATTTAGTGAAACAGGTTCCTCTCACTGGTACAGGTACGTTGACGATACTTGGGTCAAGATACAGTCTGCTGAACTGGACAGTTTCTTTCAGCACATAAACAATTGTGACCCGTTCATCAAATTCACCGTGGAGAACATCAAGGACAGCAATCGCCCCTTCCTGGACTGCTCGATCACGGTCAACAAGGACGGCACTGTGTGTTCTTCCGTTTACCGCAAACCTACACACACAGACCAGTATTTGTTGTTTGACTCGCACCACCCACTTATCCACAAACTTGGAGTTGTAAGAGCTCTCTTTCACAGAGCATCCTATACCTCCTTTCTTCTGGAGAAACGAAGAAAAAGGAACACCTAAATATACATCTACGCACGGTCCTGAATAACTGCGGATACAGGAACTGGAGCATCGAAAAAGCCCTTCACCCCCGCAAACGTGACGTCAGAGAGAGGGCTTCCATTAGCACAACCCAGCACAACTCGGACGAGTCACGAAACTGTTCTCTCCGTGATTTTCACAAGTAAGTCCAGTCGAACAGATTTAATTTACCCGCTTTTGAATATAAGAAATAATGCAGCACCAATCATGCACATGGCCCAAGCCACCTCACGCTTCATACATTTACACACACGCATTCACATACACACACACACAAGCATATATATATATATGTATATATGCAATATATATGTGTGTGTGTGCATACAGCTGTACATGTATTCTTTCAGGAAGTTGAAGGCCCTTTTTTGTGTGTAAATATGGCTTAATAGGAGGAGATCCGCCATTATTTCTAAATTGTTGTTTATGTATTGCCTTATTTATTGTAATATTTTCTGAAAATGAAAAACAAACAAACCGTAAACCCCTTTGTGCCAAAAACATCGTAAACGCCATGGCTATTTCTAAATCAAGTGATATGATATTTGCGATGCGCTCAGTTGGCAAGACGAAATTGGCATCCCGGAAGTAAGGTCACTGAATGCCTTAATTAGAGGCCATTTGGGATCGATTGTCCATGGCGATGTACGTATAGTTCTCAATTACCTATTCCTGTTCAGTTGAAGTATTGCATCCATGCTTCTGTATTATATTATCTTGAGCCTCTCTCCCTAACTTTTCATCGAGTTGACATAACTATTGATCAATTTTCTCTATTACCTTTTGTTAATTATGGCAAAAATGAATTCACGGTATTTACGAGGGCTGAAGAAGAACAAACGGTGATCGAGACAAATACAGTACGTCTACCCCCCCCCCCCCCATCAAAAAACATAATCAGATTTTCGCATTGATAACACCTAACATGATTAAACTGTCTAAATGCAACTTCAGGTTCTTGAAATATAACTTCTCAGCTCTATTTTGCAGAATACCCCATTCAGTTTGGTTAAGCGGTCACAGAGAAATGTGGATTGTTGTAAAGCATGTCATGAGTCTGATTCTTCCAAGTGTAGCACTTCAATGCACTTGTGTGTGAATACAATAGACATAACTTGGAGGGAAGAGATATCTGACATCCTCTACAAACTTCTCATTTTTCTTTGACCAAATCGAATGAAGTTTCTGTAAAATGTGGGCAATGAGTTATAGTTTCATACCCTGAATTTGTATTTAGATTGATTCATTAATTCTATAGATATCATTGCGGAGGGTCCCGTTGTATTTTTTTTAGACATACAGTATATGTTGACGGAACAAAAAAAAAAAAATAGGAAGATGATCGGCTGCACAAAAGACTAACAAGTCCAGACAAACAAGACCCCACAAAACGTGTCGTACAGCACATTTTTGTTCAGCCAGAGAAAGAGCCATTATCTATTTTCCCTAGTATATCACTATGTATTGTGTACAGTATATTACTGTATATAGTTTTATATTCACTTTAGAATAATATTTCTAAAAAGTTATTATTTGAATCATGTCATTCACGGAAAGCGAGCAATATTCCGACCCAAGTTTAAGTTCAAGCTTATTCTATCTCAACATTATTAGTAACATAATTACGCACAATGTACATAAAAGTATTGAACGAAATATCAACATAAGTAATCAATAAAATAAGGAGGGCACATTATACTTTGCATAGGGGTCGCAGAAATAATGCATTTTGGTGATAGATAAATTGGAGTTTGAGGAGGCAAAACGCACCAAAAAGAGTAACTTATAGACTATGGGTCCCACCAGTTACACATACAAGGTATTCCGTCTTTAAGGAAATGCTTGTATGCTTGTATGCTTGTATTGTAAACATGTTGATGTATACAAGAGATGGGGAAATTGTTTTAATACTTAATGTCAACAGTGGAAGCGGTAACCGTAATTATCGCGCAACATAATTTTCCTGAAGTGCTGGATACAAAATATTAGATATTAATAATAAGTAAGAAACGAGATATGAAACTCGTCGCCGTGAGGACGAGTTAGGTGATACGCTGGGGTCATCAGATGTCGGTCATCTGTGATCGACAAAGAAAAGAATGTGATATAGCACCTTGAAGTTATATTGAGATATTTAGTTGAACTTTTTTGGACCTACATTAGTCAGATCACATTTTTTTTTCTGTCACACAAACTAATTAGAAATTCTGTGCGTGTGCGACTAAGTCGATTTACAGGCTTTTTGAGTACATACAGTGCATTTACCCAGTGATCCTCGACACGAATAAATTAAACATGACAATTAAGTGTTTTAATAACCATCTTGGTATTAACATTGGCCTTTTAAAACATCACCTTTGACACTTATTCACATAACCAATATGATTCCCTCTAATCTTGTTACCATAATTTAATATGATTAGTTCAGAGAGCTCTTACAGCTATACCGCATGTCCCCAAAAAAGCGGAACGGTGGATTTTCAGTACCTTGCGGTCTAAAAGTTATATATCTTTTGACATCATTAGAAAGATCATCTTCCGCAAAACACTATGATACCAAAATTATTAAATTTGGTTCAGGACTTTTAATTCTACGCCAATTTCTGAAAATGCAGTCATTGTCAAATTTCGCCGGATTTTTGCGACTTATGAGATAATAATTTGAGTGCGACACGCGATCCATACGGTGAATATTGTGTAAGCTCGGTGATCCATGTCAACAAAAGATACAGCTTTCACATTGGGCACGGGCCAGGAATGAACAGTGTGTGTGTGTGTGTGTGTGTGTGTGTGTGCGCGCGCGCTCCCAATATGAGAGCGTTATCTTTTGTTGACATGGATCAACGGGCTTTCACAATTCACCGTATGGAACGCGTGTCGCACCCAAATTATTATCTCATGATTCGCAAAAAATTGAAAATGACTGCATTTACAGAAATTGGCGTAGAATAAAAAGTACTGAACCAAATTTAATAATTTTGGTATCATGGTCTTTTAATGAAAATGCTCTTTCTAATAATGTCAAAAAATATATCACTTTTAGAACGCAAGGTACTGAAAATCCACCGTTCCGCTTTTTTTGGGACACGCGGTATACAAGCCTGTGAGATTTACCAGCAGTACAAGCAATGAAGCCTCCCATACAAAACGAAGGCATATAGAGCAAGTGTATCTATTTACATGAGAATGTGATTTATACCTGGACGAAAATCAAATGGCATTACCTCAATTGAAAAAAAAAAGGGCAAAAGAAAAACTGAAGAGTTTGTTCGCAAAAACCGATAAGTCCATTTCTGACGATTTTGAAGTACGGTCTCTGTCATAGAGTACAAAATGATACCTTTTAAATGATATATTGGTCATTACATAATAAAGGTGCATTTTTGAAGTAATGGTCAGAAGAAGTAAAAACTTTATTATCCTCCTTATTTCTCTTTACCTTTAATCGCAAATATCTCCATTTGGCAAATATGGACTTATCGGTTTTTGCAAACAAACTCTTCAACTATTCTTGCTTATCATCCTATGAGGTTATTCTAAAATTTCACGTGCCAAAACGTACGGCTCCTGCGAAAGAGACAGCGTCTTTAACCATGTAACTGTAGGTCTCCTCCAACCAAGAGTAGTGAACGTAAGCTAGTACGTTAATGATAATTTATTTGACGATCCCACGTGATCGACACACATTCAAAGGGGACAATTAGAAGTGGAAGGAGTGCTTAATCGTCTCATTAATTCCTAATCAATGACACCCCTACATACAGGCATACCATAATTTCGCATCTAAAATCAATGGTATAGGACTCATGCACCATTACTTGTATAGTGCATAAACTTTGCTTTTTAAGCTTTGAGTAAAACGTGTCGTAACATAATTCTGTAATTCCATCAGCAGTGATTAACATAATAAAGAAGAAAGATATATCAAATTGAACGCCTAGAAACTAACCAGGGGGATTATAGCATTATACTCGATTCTTTACTGCCCAGATGCCAACAACACCCATCACCCATGGCTACGAATAGAGAAGCAGCCATGGTGCAAATAAAGATTTGCTTTTTTTATTGGCAGAATGACACACAACCCCTTCAAACACACTGTATTTGGCTACACACACACACACACACACACATGTTAAGGGAAAGAAACAACTTTAGATATAACCATTTTTGGATAAAAGGAAAAGAAAAAGGAAAAATGTTCGCATCAGGATAACAAACGTGTCCGCAAGAGCACGCATGGTATTGATGATTGTCTCATTGATTCAAAAGCAATGATTCCTTTACCACCACCACCATTACCACGCAACAATGACGTCTCTGAAATCAATTGCAGCATTCATGCACATGTGATTTCATGGTGCATTAACTTCCGTTTTCCTAAACTACCAGTCGAACGTGCCATTTCATAATATTGTGTATTTCGATCAGTAGTGATTGACTTTAAAGAAGAAATTATAATGTATCAAATTTAATGCTTACCTCATTACTCAGGGTGATTCCAGTTTGATACTGATCTGTTCTGCTGCCCAAGATGCCAACAATACATAATTATCACCTACGGATACTAATGAAACAGCCATGACGAAAATAAAGGACATAGAACCCCGTCATACGCACCAAACTTGGCATATTTAATATTGTAGCACGAAATACCTCGTTAGGCTGCGTTCACATAGGCTGTGTTTATCAACTTTCCCCAGTTTAAACGACTTTCGAAAGCCCTTTCGATAGCCTTTTCGATAGCCCTTTCCATAGCCCTTTCGAAAGCCCTTTCCATAGCAATTTCGAAAGCCCTGTCTACTCCCTGTACCATTAATGTGCTGCTTGTTTTCGTCGGCTGCGTTTATCAACTTTCGATAGCCCTTTCGATAGCCCTTTCCATAGCCCTTTAGAGAGCCCTTTCCAAAGCCCTGACTGCCTGTACTATTAATGTGCCGCTTGTTTTCTAAGACGGGACGGCGAAAAGCAATTACCATCGTAAAGACATATCTTCCTTTGAGAATGACGAGTCATGATACAATGCCACATGAATCAATTGTCTTCCTATCTGTGAGGCAGCTCCAGTTTAGCACATACTTCAAATATTTCTGAGTGGCGGCATGAGACATGGGATCAAAGGGAATGAGACTGTTGTTACTCTATTTTTCAAACCTTGTTGGTGAGAGAAACACCTCCTTGTTCCAAGCATATGCGTGCATTACACACAGCTGTATGTATACACCTGTGTACACGTACTCGTTTGCATTTAACGTGGCGCGCGTCTTTTCAGAAACTGGAAACGCATGGTTGCGTAACCGCAGTAGGGCGACCTAAAGGGCTTTCAAAACAGCTTTGCGTTTATCAACTTCGAAAGGCTTTTACAAACAGGTTTCTGATAACATGTTTAGGAAACCTGTCTGGATCGTCACAAATTTCGGGCTTTCGAAAAGGCTTTCCTAAAGGGCTTTCAAAACAGCTTTGCGTTTATCAACTCGTGAAAATTCCTTGAAAGCTGTTTGGATAACCTGTTTCTGCCGAGAAAAGGAGTCGATAAACGCACCCATAGAAGTATTCGGTATTCGGCATTCGGTATTCGCTATTCGCTATTCGGTATTCGGGCACCGAATACACCTCTCCATCACCCGCACCGTCAACTCACCATCCCATGCAGTAAGGATTTCTTCCTCCTACATCCCAGCAAATGTTATTAACAATTTCTAAACTGCATCAGAATGTCAGTCTACATGCTTATTTTTGCTAAAGGGCAAATCCAGACCAAAAGTGTCATTATTTCATAAACGAGAGACGGTATACGCTGCAAGAAAATCGAACAAGCTCGATTCCCACTTTGCTGTACTATTCGCAGCTATTCGGTACTTTCGAATAGTGCCCTCTTATGTGAACCGGTGTGAGGAAATCCTATCGTTCGATTCAAGCTATTCGCGTGCCCTCGAAAAACGAGCCCGAATACCCGAATAGTATACTTCTATGTGAACGCAGCCTAATGAAGCAATATAAAGCCCATTCCTTTCCTACCTGTCTACAACTCCGTTATTAGGTCAAACAATAACAACTTGGAATTTCCACGAGATGAGAGAGACGCCATATACACCTGGACTATATATTGAGTTCAGTAATTCAGCACCTACAGTATTCCTGCTAGTTATGAAAGCGTCCACATTCCTACCTATCCTGTTACATCATATTACAGTACAGTATGTGTGTCTTTACATGACAATGAGGTTTATACCTGGACGAAATATGGTGTTATATGTATTGTAACTACTTACTGACCCATTTTAAGGGCTCTGCTGCTTGAGTATCTATGTTCAGCTAAATGAATTGTTATTTGGCGATAGCCAAATATTCCCATGAGCAATAGAAACACTCTAACCTCTGATACAAAACAAAGGAAATTGCGTGTTTATGTTCATGGGGTATGTATACTTGATGAAATAGTAAAATAAATGACATCGGAGTGAAGCTGAAATGCCTAAGAAAAAAGAAAAATAATGAAAGCCCTTACAGCTACAAGCCTGTGAAATTTTCCAGCAGTAAAAGCGATGAAGCGTCCAATACAAAACAAAGGCAAGTAGAGTGTGTGTCTGTTTACACGACAATGTGAATTGTACCTGGACGAAAGCGGTATTACCTCTATTAAAATAAAGAAAGAGACATCGCTTCTAACCACGTAACTAAACGGTAAGTTTCCACGAACCAAGATTGTGGAACGCAAGCTTCTACGTGAAAGATGAAGCATGACGGTCAGCCGTGAACGACACATCTTCAAAGGGGATAATTAGAAGTGGAAGGAGTGCCAAGCATATTGTCTTAGCAATTCAAAAGCAATGTCACCCTTACATTTAGGCATACCATAATTTCGCCTCTGAAATCAATGGTATTAATCATGCACCATTGCTTCATATTCCATAAACTTTGATTTACAAACTTTCAGTGAAACGTTTTAAAAAATAATTCTGTAACTCCGTTTGCAGTGATTGACTACATAAAGAAAGATATATCAAATTGAACGCTTAGCACGTATAACCCAGGGAGATTTCAGCCTGATATTCTGTTCTTCACTGCCCAGATGCCAACAGCACTCATCACCTACGGCTACGTGTAGAGAAACAGCCATGCTGAAAATAAAAGTTTTACATTGTTTACATTTTTGACATTGTTTGGGTCATTACGTCAGGCAATTTGGGGCATTTTTTCAATGACTTGTTTAGGCACCTCAATTCCAAATAGGAGTGGAACTACTATTTACTCTAATTGTCTTCTTTATGCTCGATACTCCTTAACACTTGGGCCTGGCCAAGAGTTGTGCCCCCATGCCCAAATATTGGTTGTTTCCAATATGGCTGCCATCCAGTTTGCATCCAATGTGTGAATCAGGGTACGCTGGCAGCGGGTAATATCACCTGCATGATCCGGTAAAGACTCTCTGCCAGCAAGTGATGATTCAGTGTAACCTGCAGAAATTGGTCTAGATCTATACCCTCGATCTCTTTCAAGACAGGGCAGACTCTGCGTCTTCAGTGAAGCACGCGATTAAGCCTACGTACATTGCACGGATCGGCACACAGATCTCCTCCACGACTAAACTGGATAGACATCCTGAGGTCAGACCAGCAGCGTTCTTATAGGTGCACAGCCACTGTACATGTATGCGATCATCAGAGTCTTCCACTGGCAATATCTAAACAGTTTGGGTGAAGGCAAGCTTGTCTCTATGATGAGTGCATTGCACATAGAGTATAGGATGCACGAGATGATAAGAAAGCTTCTTTTTGACTCACGGGATAGGCTACAATCCTTTCTCAGGCAGAGGTTCTGAATTATCGGGTCGTGCTCAGTCTGCACACAGTGAGCTGAACACCATATCAAGTATGCATTGTATGTGTGTAATGATTGTGTGTAATGATATGGGAAAAATGCATGGAAATATCAAAACACATGTTTATGTATTTTACGTGGAATCAGTTCCTGTCTGTTGTCTTGGCAGAAATGCATCAATCTTGCAATGTTGTTGTGTATCATTTTCCCTCTCCATCAAGAGTATATATGGAACATGTTGATCAAAGTTTTTGTGATGTTGGAAAATGCGAGGTTGTATTGCAGGTGGCCTATTGCAGGTGGCCTTCAATTTGTTTTTCACGGTATATTGGCATGTTTAACAGACTGTAACTCACCAAGATGCCTCTTGAAATGTTTTGAAAAACTTCTGCTTGATTTCACATGAGCGGATGATTATCAGTTGTCTTTCTGCTATCATCTTGTGTGAAAAAAAGTATTGTTTCTCTTCAAAAGATAGCGTGCCAATTAATCTGCACTTACTGTTGGTGCTCTGTCGGCCCTATAAAACATTCCAACCCACCTTCAGCCTAGGTAGTCTAGTGGGATTTTGGGAAAATATGAATGTTAGAGGCATTTTTTAGTAAAAGTTGGGAACCTGTCTATTTTGCATAATTCAAGTACGCTGAATCCAAAAATCTCAGTTTCCAAGCGGAATTTTTAGTCTGAGACCATCTAATTTGCATAAACAAAATGGCTCCCAACTCATTAATTTTTAAGGTGTTTCAATGATTTTATTCTCATAAAATCTCATAAGACATGCAGATATAGCAATAATTTCAGCATTCAAAGGTGTCAGGATAATGGATAGGTAATCACAGATCAATAACATTCACTTATATGCAAATTAAGACGTGAAATGTGCAAATTAAAAGTTGCCATGGATACAGCAATGCATTACAGTATACACGTGTAGTACTTGTTACCTTCCGTTTTTATTATTTTTACAAGTTATCGGGTAAAAAACAAAGTGTTCATGATGTCGTCAGAGTCCAATCAAAACCAAGTCTTGGAATCAATTCAGAAAAAAACTGATTGATACATATGCAAATATGCATGCAAATTAGTATGCAAGAGGATATAGAACTGGCTAGTTTTCAAGATTCCACAACGCATTGCCGCAACATATGAGTCTGAATCATAATAGTTATTATATCAAGACCTGTTCACGATTCTTGATGTGATAAAGAGAAACAGGAACAAATTCCAGCTATTAAAGAAAAAAATAATACGCACCTCTGTCATCTCATCTGCATGGTAAATTATGCAAATATTTGACCAATTCATGTGCATAACTTCCCCTTAATTGCTCTCACAATGTACCTTTGCGTATTGCAAGTATCGGGGAAACAAAGTGTACATGGTGCCGTCAGAGACCAAGGAAAATAAAGTACTGAAGTCAATCAATTCAGTAAAAAAAAAAAAAAAAAAAAAAAAAAAAAACCTGAATAATATTCTCTTAATTATATATGCAAATTGGTATGTAAGAGGCTACAGAAGCTGCAGCTTTCGAGATTTTATAACGAGTTGCGGCGATATGTAAAGCTGAATCATTAAAGATATCTTATCAAGACCTGTTCATGAGTCATGGTGTGATGAATATAAACAAGACCAAACTACACCTACTAGTAAAAAAAAAAATCACGCAACTTTAACCTCTCTTTTGCATAAAAGATTATGCAAATATTTGACACTTATCCATATGCATATATTTCCTACAACAAAGTCTTGCTATCAACATGTACCTATATAGATGTCATAAAAAACATATAAGTTATCGGGCAAACAAAGTGTACATGGTGTCGTCAGAGTCACTCTAAAATCAAGTACTGGAATCAATCAATACAGAAGAACTTAATAACACTTATGCAAATATGAATGCAAATTGGTATGCAAGAGGCTATAGACCCGGCAAGTTTCGTGATTCTACGACGCTCTTCTGCAATATATGAATCTGTCACAATATCACAATAGTTTTATATCAAGACGTATTCATTTTCATGGTGTGATAAAGAGATACAAGAACAAGCCACAGCTATTAACAAAATCCCTCGTATCTATCATCTCTTTCGCATAATACATTATGCAAATATTCGACACTTTCCCATATGCATATATTCCCTACAACAAAGTCTTGCTATCAACATGTACCTATATAGATGTAATGAAAAACATTTAAGTAATCGGGCAAACAAAGTGTACATGGTGTCGTCAGAGTCACTGGAAAATCAAGTACTGCAATCAATCAATACAGAAGAACTTAATAACATTTATGCAAATATGTATGCAAATCGGTATGCAAGATGCTACAGACCTGGCAAATTTCGAGTTTCTACGACGCTCTTCTGCAATATATGAATCCGTCACAATATCACAATAGTTATCATATCAAGACTTCTTCATTGTCCTGGTGTGATAAAGAGATACATCCCGCTTCTCTATCATCTCTTTTGCATAATAAATAATGCACTAAGTTTTTAGCAATTTCCCATGCATTTCCCTATTAGACAAAGTCTTGCTATCTATATGTACCTTGGCGTACTTAAAAACAAAAAACAAAACAAAACAAAACATAATCGAGAAAATAAAGTGTACATGGTGATGTCAGAGTCCCAGGGAAATCAAGTACTGATATCAATCAATACAAAAGAACTGAATAACACTTATGCAGTACAAATCGGTATGCAAGAGGCTATAGACGATAGACCCGGCAGGTTTCGAGATTATCCAACGCACTGCCGCAAACTATGAATCTGTATCACAATAGTCATTATATCACGACCTGTTCGTTATTCATTGTGTGAAAAAGGGATAAAAGAATTAACTGCAACGATTGAAAAAAAAAACCTATATCATCTTATTTGAATAATGAATTGCACAAATATATGTCATTTTCTATGATTATTTTTCCCTAAAACAAAGTCTTGCCATTCGAGTGTATTATGGCGTCATGAAAAAAAAAGAAGAAGAAGAAGAAGGAAAGAAAAGTTATCGGGTAATCACATTACAACAATGCTCTAGATACGTGCAAGTTCACTGTGTCTTTCCCTGTATTTGTCAATTTCACTGGATAAGTGCGTGTACATTTTCAATCTGCAGATGGATGTAAAATCAAGTGGCAACTTTCATAAATTTCGTCTGCGAACATGAAGTGTCTTTTCTATCTCTTCACCCGCTATGTAGGCTCAAGCAAAAAGAACATTGTCAGAAAATCCTTGAATCTGGAGAACCAGAATAAAACAAATACAGAAACGAGGGATCACTTAGCCCTTTTGTAATACTTCACTCATTAATACCTAAATGTTTAGGCTGTCGAAGATTGATATCTGAGTCGAAGAGTCTATTTCTCAATCGGGCTGAATTTAATTCTCTACATTCATGCAAGAAATTTCGTCAACAGATTGTTGTTGACATGCGCACACTGCTGCAGCTGCTGCTGTACATCGTAGGCCTGATTTGTGACAATTGCATCTCGATGTTCTGCATTGCGTTTGGCATGTACGTGAAATCATCTCAAGGCAACTTTGTGGTATTGGAGCTAGAGACATTAGTACAGGCTGTACACTCTAAGAAAAAAAGGTTCTCAAATGGTTCTCGTCGGCTCCAAAATGGTTCTCATCAGATGGTTCTCGCAAAATGGTTCCGATGAGCACCTATAAATGGTTCCCAATCGAAATGGTTCCGTTCGTCACCATTTGCTAGTATGCGACCCAGTCCCCGAGTGTTAGTTGTAGTACTCCTGCAGGTCAAACGATATCTTTAGGTCCACTTTCATTTTTCCCCTTGCTGTATATTCGAATGCCAGATGTAAGAATCACCAAAAGTGTGGTATTGATACAAAGATATTGTATGTGTTTCTACTGCTGTGATAATAAAAAGTACATATTGTTTCTTTTCGTAGACTAATGACTTCTCTTGGCTGCCGTGCCAACTGACAGTTGCAACCGGCCGAGCGCGCTTGATCAGATATGCGTTACACGCGTAAACGTACACATATACCAGTCCTGCACTGTTGCACCACCGCATGGGAAACTTGTGTATGTAACCGCCGCGGCACGCGCCGCGGCTATGTAGCCCTGTGCTGCCTGCCTATGCAAACCTACCACCACGTACAGCGTGCACAGTGTCAATGCAATACCATGCATACAAATGCAGCGCAGCAGCAGACGGCTAGACACAAATACACATACTAGGTCTATGCATCACACCCATAACGAACGGCACCCGGCAACGTTTGATATAGGCATGAATTTTTGTCAAAAAGGACTGGAAACGTGTCACTGTCAATTCCATTTTCGCCATGGCAGTCATCACAATTCAGGAGAATAGGTAAGATTTTTAGTTTTAATGTGGTTTTATCTCATTTTTAGATGACATTCGTTGGTGCACAAAATCAAGTTAGATTCATCACTCAGTTTTCGTTTTCAGTCAGTGTAGTGATTAACCTTTAACGGTAAGATCCTAATGTTAGATCTAATTTGATCGAAGCTGCTATCTTGTGTAGTGTTTACCAGGTACAGTACTCAGTAGATCCAGATCTAACAATAACATGTTAGGCCTAACACTTTACAATTAGAAATTTGGCATAGCAATTGGCTAGCCTGAACAGACGCCATGCGGAGCATGGGCCATGTCTGTCATGTTTTTACAGCGACTGGGCCGGGCTACTATAGCTAGGCCTGCATGTAACGTTTGAAATGCCTACTAACTCAAGTCTACTAACTCCAAAACACAGCCCGAACGCCGAATGCAAAGATATAACTGTGTACAAGGAGCTAGCGCCCCGGGGTAAGGCCTAGACTGTCTATACCGGTACATGCAAAAAGGAAATTTGTTCTAGCTGTTATAAGTTTAATATAACTGTTAGTTAGAAGTCCTAGTTTTAACGTTAACGTTTATGAGCCAACTACGAAGTCTGTCTACAGCCCAGGCAGTAGGCCTAGACAAGGTGTCAGGTCGAAATCTCTTCAGTATGTTTTCAGGCTTGTTCTAAGTAAGGAGTCACGTCATGTAATGCCATGTTCTGTTTATCGAATTATAGCAATGACTTTGTTTTATTAACGCGGTGTAGGTCTATTGTATCTTTCAATTCATATGTCAGGGAAGTGGACACACCAACATGCACAGAAACCAAGGAACAAGTAACTCCGGCCAGGACGATAACCAGAACGTACGTGTTTGGGTCGCTGGAGCGGTTAGGGAACAAGGTAGACTCCACTTTGATCAGAGAGACAGCCCGTGACAGACCGTTGACAGCATCGGCCAGAACCGTAGGCTTAACACTAGCCAAGAACGAGCTGGGCAGCCACAAGAATTCATCGATCAGAATAAGAGCCCGGGATAGCCCATTTACAGCATCAGCCAGAACCCTGGGCTAGTCGAGAATTAGCTGTGTGGCTAAGACAATACATTGATCAGAATGACAGCCTGTGATTGCCTGTTGACAGCATCAGACAGAACCCTGGGCTAGTCAAGAATGAGCTGGGTGACCAAAAAAAATACATCGATCAGAATGACAATTTTAGCCTGGATAGCCCGTTCACAGCATCGACCAGAAACCTACGCTCGCCAAGAATGAGCTGAGTCAAAGAGAAAACCTTTGAGAAATATGTAGATAGGGTAGGTAAGTCCGTTTGCATTGACTTTATAGTGTATTTTATAGCTGCTCTTTCTGAATCTGCTGTCAACCAAAAATTCAGGTCTGGCAACTTTTTGTTGGTTTGTGTGATGGAGGGTCACCTGTTTTGCTATGATCCCAATACAGTGTACAGTATTTGCAACTTACAATGTACCAGTGATGTATTGGGGGGGGGGGGGGGGGTAGACGTAATGAGATCAGACCAGATGCCAATCTGACAAGTGGAGTCATTCATAATTTTAAACTTTAAAAGCACAAACGGAAAATGCTCTTTATACTTCTCCAGTCATTGTGTGGTCGATTTCTGCACACTTTTAAAGTTTGCACCTAGACTGGTAAAACTTATTGCATTTATACCCAAGCAGGAATTACGTATTGTGTAGAGAATTGAAGATTATGTAATTTATTTCAAAGCACTGATGCACCTCTTGTCACCAGTGTCACGAGTGGAGTGACAGACGCTCTCCTCCACTGAGGTCAATTTGCATGGAATTTGTAAATAAGCACTTAAGTATGTAAATTGATGCAAATTGTTTAACATGTCAATAGAAGACATTCCAGACCGCTCTCGGTAGAGCCACAGGTAGTGCTATGTGTGGCAAGGAGCGGCAGTATGACATCAGGCCGTGAAGGGGACATCACGCTGTGGTGCTGTCTCCGTGACACATTGTATGAGAATGGCCACTCGGTAACGGTGACAGGGGCCGCCACCCCAGTCATTATTAACTAGAGATACCCACAGATAGTGGTCAAGGGCCCACTGACACTGCAAGAGGCAGGTGCATAAGGGCGTAGACTGTCGACCAGCTCCGAGGCAGTAAGGGAGCATAGACTGTCGACCGGACTTCATTCCTGGATGCTGAGGAGACACCGCTAAGACGTCCGTCGGGAGAGCGACCACGCGAACGGCAATCGCGAAGAGTTGCTACGACAGACCACGCGACAGTCCATCCCAGCACCAGCGTAACGGGGCCCCGTCGTCGACCGACACCGTCGTCGACCTGCATTGCCATCGTCATACGTCGTCGTCATAAGCCATCGTCACACAACGTACATCCGTGACAGCCATTCGAGGTGAAATGAATCCAATTTGAGTTAAACATAGTAAAGTCCTAAGAGCCAGAAAGCCACTGAGCAGGAATAATTTATGTTCGTTTTTTCTCTTTTTATAATTTGCTGTAAAACCAATAGTCAGTTATAGACAATTAAAATATTTGAGTTAACTGAATGCACATTGTTTCCTCCGTTTCGTCTTGTATGAGTTACAGCCTGCCAACAGTTCTCAGAGGTTATGAAAATTTCTTTGTTCCGTTTATTTCCATATATAAGGATGGAAATCGGGCAAATGAAGCCGACGACTATAAAAGTCTGAAAGATACACTCTTGCGGCAGTTTGCGCTAACTGAAGAAGGCTTTCGCAAACGTTTTCGAGAGGCGCGGCAGAAAATGGGCGAATCATTTGGGCAATTTGCAACGCGCATAACCGGATATGCTACTAGATGGGTAGAGATGTCGGGTACAAGTAAGTCCTATGAAGGGCTACTAGAGCTAACGGTGCGTGAACAGCTGCTCGAATGTTGTGATCGTGGATTATCTGTTTTCATTCGTGAGAGAAACCCACGATCGGTGAAGGAGATGGCAGATATCGCAGATCGGTATCGGGACGCACACGGGCATGGCGGCTCCGGTAAACGCGCACGCGACGATAATAAGTCTCGTAACCAGGGCAACGAAGCAAGCCAAGCAAAGAAAGGGGGCACTACGTCACGTGACAACCAGGGTTGCTTTGTCTGTGGTAAGCAAGGACATTTTGCTTCCAAGTGTCCAGACCGTAAAACTGACCAGTCGAAAGTAACTAACAAGCAGTATGTGCCAAAGTCAAAACAGACGGGGGCAACATGTGTGGTAGGAGTATGCCCTACTCATGATGCTCATGAGAGAGGGAATGTTAGTGGCACACCTTCTGTTAAACTGATGTGTGGTCACAAGTTACCCCTTCTTAGCGGTGGGTGTAACGTAGGCACAGGCATGCCGACATCTGAAGGTATGTTGAATGGTAAAAGAGTTAAGGTGCTGAGAGACACTGGTTGCAACACCGTAGTGGTGAAACGTCAACTGATAGAGGAATCACAGCTGACTGGTGAGATTCAAACTTGTGTGCTCATAGATGGTACTGTGAGAAAAGTGCCACTAGCAAAAGTTGAAATCGATTCACCATACTTTGTTGGAACAACACATGCTTTATGTATGACGAATGCTATCTACGATCTAATCATAGGTAATGTTAGTGGTGCTAGGCAGCCTGGTGACGAGGACATCGGATGGAGCGGAGAGGATGCTAGGGAGAAGCCGTCAGCTGAGGAGATGACGACCTCCGGTTCAGAGGCAGAGTCCGCGGAAGCAGAGTCTTCGAAAGGGACAACGCAGAACGGCATCACAACGACCTCCGACAGTCGTGATCGTCCCCACACTGACGAGAGGGTGAAGCAGTCACCGACACCCCTACCTACAACCAACGAAAGTGCAGCAGTAGAGACAAGAGGCATGAGGAAATCGAAGGAACGGCCGTGGAAGAGACTAGGCTCAGCAGACCAGCCGACGATCACTGCAACCAGGGAGGAGATGATCAGAGAGCAGGCACGAGACGCTACGCTGGAGAAACTTCGAAAGTTGGCGGAGAAAGGTGAGGCTAAGGCTGTAGGGAAAGGAAGTGAGGTCAGATATTTTTGTCGTGACAATCTTCTCTTCCGTGAATACAGGTCTCCCTACGTCGAGAGAGGAAAGACATTCACGCAGCTAGTGGTGCCCCAGCCGTATCGCAGTGAAGTGCTCCGACTAGCTCACGACTCCCCTCTAGCAGGTCACCTGCAGACGAAGAAGACGGCTGACCGGATTCTCGCCCACTTCTATTGGCCAGGGATTCAAGCCGATGTCAAGCGTTACTGTGCATCATGCGATTCATGTCAACGCACCACGCCAAAGGGTAAGATAGGGAAAGTACCCCTGACCATCCCCCCTTTGATTGATACATGTTTCCGTAGAGTGGCGGTCGATTTGATCGGACCACTTGAACCGATCACTGAAAGAGGGAATCGATATATCCTGACGATAATCGATCTTGCAACTAGGTACCCAGAGGCGGTAGCGTTACCACGAATCGAAGCAAAACGGGTAGCAGAGGCGTTAGTTGAAGTATTCTCGAGGTTAGGCATTCCTAATGAGATACTCTCTGATAACGGCACTCAATTCGTTTCAGATGTGATGAAAGAAGCAGCTCAACTTCTGGGAGTGAAGCAATTTCACACCACACCATACCACCCGATGGCGAACGGCGCCTGCGAGAGATTCAACGGCACGTTGAAACAGATGCTGAGGAGGATGTGCCAGGAGCGACCTAGCGACTGGGACCGCTTCCTGCCAGCTCTTCTCTTCGCATATCGACAGGTGCCTCACGAAAGCCTTGGCTTTTCTCCTTTCGAACTCATGTACGGCCGAGTGGTGAGAGGACCCATGACAGTACTGAAAGAGCTGTGGACTAAGGAGATCCCTGAGGAGGAAACGAAGACTACGTACCAGTACGTCATCGATCTCCAAAACCGACTCGAACAGACGTGTGAACTCGCCAAAGAGGAGCTGTCCAAAGCATCAAGGAAGTACAAGAAACACTTCGACGTGAAGACGAAGGAGAGACGCTTCGAGTGCGGCGACAAAGTGCTACTCCTGTTACCGACGACGCGGAATAAGCTGCAAATGCAATGGCGAGGTCCATTCGAAATCGTGCAGCGAATTGCCAGAGACGATTACCGATTGCTAGTGAACGGTAAGGAAAGGACCTACCACGCCAATCTCATGAAGCGGTACATTGGGAGAGAAGACGAGAAAGTCAACGATGTCGAGAACGAAAACCAGGGACAACTGGAGGCGAACTACGTCAGTGTCGTGGACGACCAGGTAGATGATGACGGATCGGTGCCCATCTCATTTCCCTCCATCGAAGCGTCGGAAGGCGTGCATGACGTGAAGTGCAACGACGAGCTAGATGAGAAGATGAGGGAGGTAAAGACTCTCCTGCTGGAGTTCTCGGACGTCATGAACGATGTCCCGGGACGGACCGACATCATCGAGCACGCCATCGAAAACTTCCTCTCGAAACGCTTCTCGAAAACTGCTAAAACGCGAGCGCGTGTACCCAATCGCTGAGCGCGCGTGTACCCAATCGCTGAGCGCGAGTGTCTAGCTCTTGCGTGGGCGGTCAAAAAGTTCTCGTACTTTTTGTATGGCCGAGCATTCCAGCTGCAAACTGACCACTACCCGCTTGCTCATCTAACACACGCGCGAATGCAAAACCCAAGAGTCATGCGCTGGGCGCTTGCACTGCAGGCATATCAGTATCGTGTACAGGTAATCAAGGGCTCAGAGAATGTTGGGGCTGATTACCTCAGCAGATGCCCTACTGAGTAGAAATAGAGGTGTAAACAGCCCATGTTATCTCTATTATATGTGGGTTAATCAGAATGTAATTTTGCAATGAATTTATCGTTATATACATTGTATGCTAGGAGGTATATTGGAAAGCTACAGCATTACACAAATTATGTATGCTGAGTATGAGGTAAGATACGCAGTTGACTCATACATCTCTGAAATTATTTGACTGCTCTGAATCAGACACCCCGGTAAATACCGTGCATAAGAAGGTTTTGCACATTACATTTATTTTGTAGCAACAGCTAATGCACATAATATGCGATTAGCACAGGTATCATAATATTCTCCAATGTCATACTGGCCAACAAGGAGAGTCTATTGAAATTGTGCCGAAAGTGTCAATTTTGTATTGTGCGGTGCAAAAGAGGCAATTTTATTATTGAACTGTGGCTGGTATAATCACGATAATAACGCAGGAGTGTTAAAAGAGATAATATGATGACGTTTATATGTTATCCAATTGACTGAGTAAATCAGATTGTATAGTATATTGTGGAGTTTGTTGGTTCGATAGAATGCACATATAAACTGTCTCCATGGACAGCAGCCGACATTTGGAACAGTAGTCTGTCATGTATCACGACAAGTGAAGTTATGAAGCAGTGAATTGTTATAAGGGGTATAATGCTTTTGATTTAGAAGAGTAATGGTGAGAAAGTACTTACCTGCTACAGACATTTGATTTTTATTAGAGAAATGGCTATTGTTTCAGAGCGACTGTCATCTTAAATGGGGGGTTATTTGTCACGAGTGGAGTGACAGACGCTCTCCTCCACTGAGGTCAATTTGCATGGAATTTGTAAATAAGCACTTAAGTATGTAAATTGATGCAAATTGTTTAACATGTCAATAGAAGACATTCCAGACCGCTCTCGGTAGAGCCACAGGTAGTGCTATGTGTGGCAAGGAGCGGCAGTATGACATCAGGCCGTGAAGGGGACATCACGCTGTGGTGCTGTCTCCGTGACACATTGTATGAGAATGGCCACTCGGTAACGGTGACAGGGGCCGCCACCCCAGTCAGTATTAACTAGAGATACCCACAGATAGTGGTCAAGGGCCCACTGACACTGCAAGAGGCAGGTGCATAAGGGCGTAGACTGTCGACCAGCTCCGAGGCAGTAAGGGAGCATAGACTGTCGACCGGACTTCATTCCTGGATGCTGAGGAGACACCGCTAAGACGTCCGTCGGGAGAGCGACCACGCGAACGGCAATCGCGAAGAGTTGCTACGACAGACCACGCGACAGTCCATCCCAGCACCAGCGTAACGGGGCCCCGTCGTCGACCGACACCGTCGTCGACCTGCATTGCCATCGTCATACGTCGTCGTCGTCATAAGCCATCGTCACACAACGTACATCCGTGACAGCCATTCGAGGTGAAATGAATCCAATTTGAGTTAAACATAGTAAAGTCCTAAGAGCCAGAAAGCCACTGAGCAGGAATAATTTATGTTCGTTTTTTTCTCTTTTTATAATTTGCTGTAAAACCAATAGTCAGTTATAGACAATTAAAATATTTGAGTTAACTGAATGCACATTGTTTCCTCCGTTTCGTCTTGTATGAGTTACAGCCTGCCAACAGTTCTCAGAGGTTATGAAAATTTCTTTGTTCCGTTTATTTCCATATATAAGGATGGAAATCGGGCAAATTCTGTGACAACCAGTTTATATTGTTTTTGCAGAAATACAAAATGTACCATACATGTACGTGGCGGTGGTGTTTTAAGACTGTTGCCAAATTTTGTGAACAAAATGACAAATGCTAACAACATATTATTGTCATAGGCAGGTTATAGGACAGCAAATTCAAACCTCAGCTTTAGGCCTGCATTGTTTATAGTTTACTCTAATGAATTTATGGCTCTGCATTTAAAAAAGTGTAAATTTGTATTGATTCCCAATGTTATATACATTGTATTTTAGATCATGGTTGAGGAATTTTGTTCATTCATGCTTGTGAAACTTGGGGTGTGGTATCCTAGCTCTTTTCCCCTTGGGATTTTTATTATCCTTCACATTATAAAACAATGTGTTCTTTGTGTGTGTGTGTGTGTGTGTGTGTTTTGTTTTGTTTTTTGTAGGACATGCTGTAAATTGTCAGAGGTCATGATTAACCTGAATTGATACTCTTCTTGTATTTGCAGTTTTATAGATGTGTCTATGGTGCTTTCAAATTGCAGAACAAAACAAAAAAAAAGGTCACTCGTATACAAACAAAGATAAGTTAATTCAAGTACTCGACGTTATAGATGTGAAGTGAAGTGAAGTGAAGAAGTGTAAAGCGTATCCTCTCCCAAGTATCATACCAGCAATATAGTGTATGTTTTCTGTGACAATACCAAAGGTCCTGTTTAATGGAATTGTTTTCCTGTCCTTTGTAGTTGCTTTTAGGACAAATATGCTCTATTTATTTATGATTTATTTATTTATTATTTATTTATTAAAACATCTTTATTCAGGATTACATGATCACCAAATGTACTAATTTTCATCAAGGTCCTGAGATATAAATGTTATATAGAATCATTTACAATATCATAAATACTGAAAAAGTTCCAAATCAGCTACAGTTTGTAAAAGAAAAAAAAAACAACACCAAACAAACTAGCAAATATGTGGAAAAAGTTCCTCATACTACTTAAGTAATGTACTTGACTTCTGCCTATCATAAGACTGACACAATTACTGTATCTCATGCATGCAGGAATTATTTCACAGAGAATTAGAAATTTTGTTGTGTATTTCAAAAGCCTGATGCACCTCTTGCTATTTCATATCTGTACGGAGATGTGTGATTGTGTTTCAGGAACTGCTCGGTACACAAATGACAATATTGTGGGGGAAAAATAGTGAACAAATGAAAATATTTTGTTAAGAATATTTGACAGATTATAACATGACAAATACAAACCTCACCTTTAGATTGTAAAAGTTAAGATGAATAAATACATAATTCTGCGAATTTGTGAAAGAGCAAATTTCTGTGGTTTTCAGTTATTGAGTAATGTTTCATGAAAAAATATTGGTGAATTTCATGTACACTGTACATGTATTCATGCTTGTAAAACTGTGTGTGCATGGGTGTGTTATCCTTGCTTTTTTTTCCCAGTGTCAACGATAATGTATGGCATGCTAATGTATTGCTAATATGTATGTTTTGTACGTATGTTTGACTGATCAGTGATGAGATTAAATTCAGTTCAATTCATTTCATTTCAAATGAGTTTGTGATGCACATTTTCAATGCAGGTAGGTACAAATGTACCTTTAGGAATGGTTCCAGTGAAGCACCTTACCAGCACTGCGTGTGAAACACACCAAAAATACACAGACATCAATTCACATACTACATTCTAAGAAAAAAAATGGTTCTTTTGAGCACCATTAAATGGTTCTCAGCACTGTCACAATAGCGACACCTTTTATGGAGCCTGTGAGAACCTTTTTAAATGGTGCCTGTCAGCACCTTTTAACATTGGTGCCCATTAGAACCTTTTCCAATGAAATGGTTCTCATGAGCACCTTTTGAAAAGAGTCAAAATGGTGCCCATCTTTAGTCAAAAAGGTGCCCATGGGCACCTTTTAAATGGTACTCACGAGCACCATTTCATCGGGAAAAGGGTTCTAATGGGCACCTTTTGCAAAAGGTGCCGACAAGCACCATTTAAAAAAGGTTCTCACGAGCACCAAAAAGGGTGTCGCTATTGTGACAGTGCTGAGAACCATTTAATGGTGCTCAAAAGAACCCTTTTTTCTAAGAGTGTAGGCCAGAGTCAGAACGCTGCCATCCATTGTTTACTGGTGAAGGAAGATCCGGTCTGCCACAGTGAGCATTTCTCCATACAATTGTTTGATAGTGTGCCCTCATCAGATGAAAACGGAGAGCATCGCTTGTTGGGGTCATTCCTTTGGGTTTTGCTTTTTTGGAAAACAACACATGCCTTGCTGCATCAATTTAACTGACTCTACACTATGCACCCCATATACTTTGCAGACAGATGCTTCTGAAGCGCGAATGGTCTCGTCTGTGAGTTCACCTGACCCTAGGTTTTCAAGAAGTTGAGGATGTTTCGTGAACACTTTCCAAGATGATTTCTTGCTGTGATTTGCAAAGAAAGATGTGGTGTCACACCCAGTTAACGCGCGGTACTGTACCAGGTTTGTAGCTACAGTTCTTGTTAGGTTCCTGAAAACTGCAGCAATGGGTATGTATCGTGGATTCCTTGCAGTCCCTGACCACATCCAGAGATGTTGACATTGTACTTTTGGGAAATGAAAAACCAAAAGAACAAGGACATCCGTGTCTCGAGATTGCACTACAACTGTATCAAACTGACTGTGTACAGCATGTAACACCAGGCGAGTGTCAGCTTCTTCATGCGTCGCCCTCAGCTCGCTCATGTCCGTGCTCTGCTTTGATGACCTACTGTCAAGTTTATCCCTGAATCCTCCACCGACTACAAGTCCCTTATCGGCAGGTGCCTGTGCACACAGTTCCTCAGAAAGGAAATTGGCAAGATCCGCTTTATTTTCTGGAAGAGATAGAAAGTTTTTCCATTTCTTTGGAAGAGGCACATCACGATTTTCCACAACCCTTCTGATTGGTCTGGCTTCCTTTGTTCGACGTACCCTTGTTTTTCCCTTGATACTCTCGTGTCTGTATCTGTCGAATACAACATCTATGCGATGAAACTTTGACCCTGCCTTCAGAACTGCCCTGATGAATGCATCCGCAAGGTCCCCGAAAGTCACTGCATTGTTTGGTTTTCCCAGAGCAACTACTAGGGCTTGACCATCAATAATGAGACAAGAAGTCGAATCACCTAGTTCTACAGTTTCCAGGACAGGTAATGTCTTTGGTGAGCTCATCAGCCAGAATAGCTTTGTTGCCTGTACGAAGAGTGCCGTTCATATTAGCTAGTGATATGGGCACAGGAAGAAGTTCATGCTTCAGGACAGCAGACAAGTCAACAGGTCGCCCTGCCTCATAGGCAGTCAAAAGACGCTGGAGCACTTTTCTGTCTGCTTTAAGGATACTTTTATTGTCCTTGTCAGAAGCGGATCTAGGGGGGGGGGGGGGGTGGGTTGCAACCCCCCCCCCCCCCAAAAAAAAAAAAAAAAAAAAAAATCCGGGGACCATTTTTTTTTGTTTAATCTTATCTTTTTTTTTTAACTTGTAATTTCATTATGGGGGGTTAATTTGGCAATGACCTCTATACCAAAAATAGTGGTGTTTTAGATGCAAGAAAACGCCATTTTCACACACAGATTTTCAAAAATTCTCCCTACTGTGGGAGGGGGACACACCCTCCCCCCCCCCCCCGCTCGCTCCGCTCGCTCGGGCTCGGTCGCTACGCTCCCTCGCATACCGCCCAATCCCCCATTATAAAAAGCTAGATCCGCCCCTGCTTGTCTTTGCTGTTTTTGGTCACTTCATACAGGGACGCAAACGTTTTGGCATTGCTCTTGTGCAGAACAGCATGGATTGTGACTTGGGGTTTTTCTCTTTCCTCACTCACAATCATTCTCTCTTCAACAAATGCAACCAATTTCTGTCGGCCAAGTTCTTCAGCACAGAGTAAGGAAGTTTGGATTGCATCACTTGCGACGTCTCTTGTTACAATATTCTGCAATGCTCCTGTTGGAGCAGCGGCAAAAATATTGAACCTCTGGAAAATTGACACAAGTGAGGCCTCATCATCATTGTCACGTTTTTGTCTTGATTTCGTAGCCTCATATTTAACATAATACTGTGTGTCATGATAACCATGCTCTTAAAAATAAATGAATCAACTGGGAAATAGAATTTCAGTGCTGATGCTACTGATTTGCATATGTGAACAACATTTGGATTTTTCATAAATCTCCTCGTCCAATGAAACTCCCTCCGTCCCCCCCCCCCCAAAAAAAAATGGTGATTCATGATCCCCCCAAAAAAGAAGAGTTTCTGTCCATTCTTTTTGCTCGTACGTTTATCAATCCACCAAAAAAAAAAAAAAATTCGTGTCATAACAACACGTTTTTTCGAGTGGTAATGTTGCAACAATTTTGTGTATGCAAATTAGATGTTAACTCCAATCACTTGAATGAGGATCAGACTTTTGCGTCCTTGCGCACTCATTTGTGGTTAAAAGTCGGGTTTCTAACTTGGATAAAACCCCCCCCCCCCCCAAGAAATCGCCGTGACCTTTTATAGAGGATTAAAAAGAGATGAAAAAAAAAATCCCACCAGGGTATGCAATAAGTGAACACATATGAAACTCAATAATCCTACATCTGATTGGCATACCAGTTAGAATATTCATATTTGATATCTCTGAAAAGGAAAAATGGTTTTCAGCTAACCCTCAAAACCTTAAAAAAGTTTCCCCTGTTTTCAACTTATCTCTCTGAAAAAAAAAGAGAAATTACTCTTCCAGTACTTGTTATATATTTGCATATTTCAGTGCTAATTTGCATATTTATGAATAAAATATATGCTTTAGAACCTGACAAAGTTTCATCTCTCAAATTGCAAATTCTATTCTATGTGTGAAGATTTTTAATCGCTGTTTTTCAGCTCAATTGTAAAGATTTACTGGAAAATGTGTCTCGGATATTGACAATTTCCGTGAATCGGCAGCCATTTTCTTTATGCAAATTAGATGGTCAAGATCAACGAATTTCTCTTGGGAACCGGTTTTTTCGGATTCAGCATACTCAAGTTAGGTAAAAGAGACCGGTTCCCAACTTTTACTCAAAAATGCCTTTAACACCTTTTTAGAGAGCCCCTTTTCAGAAATCCCACTAGACTAAGACATCCGTAGGCGTTGTGGTGTCGAGCGGGATCTGAACATCTCTCATGAAGCGAGACTTCTCTTTTCTTTTCTTTTCCCCACTAACAATGTGAAACAAAGATATCCGTAGGCGTTGTGGTATGTAGTCGTGGTAGAGCGAGACTTCTCTTTTCTTTTCTTTTCCCCACTAACAAACAAGTTTTCAATAGCAGGAAACATAATAGAGGTATTCGCACATACTGTTTACATTTCCCATCACATGCATTTTAGCGTGCCAATTAATCTGCACTTACTGTTAGTGCTCTATCGGCCCTATAAGACACTCAAACCCACCTTCAGCCTAGACATCCGTAGACGTTGTGGTGTCGAGCGGGATCTGAACATCTCTCATGAAGCGAGACTTCTCTTTTCTTTTCTTTTCCCCACTAACAATGTGAAACAAAGATATCCGTAGGCGTTGTGGTATGTAGTCGTGGTAGAGCGAGACTTCTCTTTTCTTTTCTTTTCCCCACTAACAAACAAGTTTTCAATAGCAGGAAACATAATAGAGGTATTCGCACATACTGTTTACATTTCCCATCACATGCATTTTAGCGTTCCAATTAATCTGCACTTACTGTTAGTGCTCTATCGGCCCTATAAGACACTCAAACCCACCTTCAGCCTAGACATCCGTAGACGTTGTGGTGTCGAGCGGGATCTGAACATCTCTCATGAAGCGAGACTTCTCTTTTCTTTTCTTTTCCCCACTAACAATGTGAAACAAAGATATCCGTAGGCATTGTAGTATGTAGTCGTGGTAGAGCGAGACTTCTCTTTTCTTTTCTTTTCCCCACTAACAAACAAGTTTAGCAAGAAACATAATAGAGGTATTCGCACATACTGTTTACATTTCCCATCACATGCATTTTAGCGTTCCAATTAATCTGCACTTACTGTTAGTGCTCTATCGGCCCTATAAGACATTCAAACCCACCTTCAGCCTAGACATCCGTAGACGTTGTGGTGTCGAGCGGGATCTGAACATCTCTCATGAAGCGAGACTTCTCTTTTCTTTTCTTTTCCCCACTTACAATGTGAAACAAAGATACTCGTAGGCACTGTGGTATGTATAGACGTGGGAGAGCGAGACTTCTCTTCTCTTTTCTTTTCCCCACTAACAAACAAGTTTAGCAGGAAACAGAAGCATTCGCACATACTGTTTACATTTCCCATCACATGCTTTTAACATCGGAATTTTCATGTACAAATTTTGCCTGGAAAAGAATTACCAAGAACTTTTCAACACAATAAATGTTCAAAAGAAGCAATTTGGCTCATATACAAAAATACAATTTACTCGACAGAGTGATTTATAGAGGCCTACTTATCACTGTCCACGTACTCGAACAGTTTTCGCTAAAGATACAAGTATGTTCACAAGACTGCAAACAGTAGAATGATTTTCCCCTGAACATATCAGACTACTACATCTCTTGAAATGTCTTCAAACGTAAATTAAAGTCATTCCTCTTAAATGATTACTCTCGGTCGACAAATGAAGTCCTCGTCTGCATGTCATTGTTGATCTCGTCAGTGTGACTGGGCCGTCCGTTGAGCGGTCTGCCGTCACGCTGTCAGTATTCTCTTCGTCACCATCACTCTCCACTTTGTATCAGTCTGACAGGGCGCTTCAACATCTCCGATGAACCAGTTGACTATTTGGAGTTTGTAATTGCACTCCAAATTGGCGTAAACCAAAGTTTTGTGTTATCGTGACTCATAGTTTTTCCTAATGTCCTGCTGCTCGCCGGTTCAGTCATGACAATCAGATCCTCATCACATTCACAGCGTAGGTCGATGGTGCATTCAACGTCGATAAAGATTACTTGGTTGACTTGGAGGAAAAAAAGGGGGGGGGGCATGATGTACCAAGAAGGGGAACTCCTGATTTTATCTCTGTGGTCTCCAACTATTCTAAAAGTTCCTCAAAATTCCAAAATACTCTGCAGCCTTTGCTTCACTACATAGTGTGAAGCCGCTCCCACTGTGCTTGCCACTCTAACTGATTTTTCGGCTGAGACATGTTTTTTTATAACTAATTTACTTATAAACTGCCTTTCCCTAAAGCATTTCATTGGCTCAATCATATATTGGGGTGTTGTGTTCACTAGAAATTAATTCCTTACTGGTCACATGTTCAATTTGCTCCTCCTATTCGTTTCTGTGAAAACTCAAGTTTCTATGATTCATCTCAATTTTTGATTAACTCGCCCACTGTCTTTTAGTTTCTTCATTCACTTGTTCTCTGTAACCACTGGTAAACACTTTAATTTTTCTTGGATATCAAAATGATAAACCAAATGGATATTAGTGTCCTTATGGCAACCACCGTCATCATTGTTTTGGGTCATTATCCCTGAATTTGTCTTTGGAGTTCCTATTTGACCCACTCCACTAAACAATAAATGCTAAAATAGAGGAATAAATTCTGGCCGGAGGGCCACCTTCCAGCTCAGAGGGTCATTTATGTTTGGGGATCAGAGGGCAAAAACACGTCATCACGTCATTCCCCGTAATTTGGCGCTGGGCTTTGGGGATGGAGAGTGCTGACCACTAGCGGGGAAAGTAGCCAACATCAAACTCATAAATTCCTATGACCATAGACTTTTCTTGGAAGAGGTGGTTTTGACCACAAAAAAAAAAGAAAGGAAATAGCTGGAAGGAAGATAAACGGTTTCATAAACTCCAAGAAAGGGAAAAGACTGAGCATATATTGACCTTACAGGGTGTCTAGGAAAACGACTGCAGTGTCTTGTTTTCTTTTACACTCTATCCTATTCTATTCTATTTTATTCTATTCTTTATCATAAACATGTGCTAGTAGCCATTTGGGCTACAATTGTGTTTGTTTTGTACATCCTCTAAAGGTCACCAGAGGTCAAAGGTAGAGCCCTGTCTATGCTCTTTGGAATATGAAGATAATTTCTTGTAAAACAGGTATGCTTACTTTGTACATCTTAACCATGTTTATCATTAACTAATGACACTACAGATCAATATTATGATATTTTGAGGTCATTGACCTCTAAAAGGTCACCGGAGATCAGAGTTAGAAACCTGTCTTTGCTAGCTCTTTGGAATATGAAGACAGTTTCATTGCAAAACAGATATGCTTGTTTTGCACATCTTAACCATGTTTATCATTAACTAATAACATCACAGATCAATATTATGGTATTTTGAGGTCATTGACCTCCAAAGGTCATCAGAGGTCAAAGGTAGAAACCTGTCAATGTCCTATGGAATCAGATTTGTTGTACAAATGCATATTTTGTGCAGCGTAACCAAGATGTAAAGGGGGTTTCACACCAAGCTTTGCGTAGAGTTACGTAGTATTGCGTAGGGTTGCGTAGTGACTACGCAACACTACGCAACTATGCGCTGTGAGCACGCAACTCTGCGTAACAGTATGCCGAGGGACGCAAAATTTGTACGCGAGATGTACGCAGAAAATTAAACATGTTTAATTTTTTCGCGTACCGTCCGCGTACCGCACTGGTACGCAAATTGTACGCAAATGTACGCAACACTACGCAACTCTGCGCCATTTAAACGCAACAGTACGCCACCAAACGCACGTGTTCACACGAAAGGACTTTTGGGGCTCGCGTATGACATGGCGTAGTGTTGCGTACTGTTACGTAGACAATTGTGTAGACTTGCGTAGACCTGGCGTACATTTGCGTAGTGTTGCTAACAGTTGCGTAGCCTTTATTACTGTTCATCCAAATTTGGCATTCCCATGCATGATCCGTGTTGGAAAACTGCTTGGTTTCATTCATTCCACTTGACTCTGCACATCGCTGGTGAATGATTCTACCTGTGCTCTTCGAGACTATTCTTCTTGTGTAGGCCTAAATAACTGCACAATGCCGAAAAGGAAGAGCAAAGGGTGTAATACGGGCAAGAGTTCTTCTCCTGCTCATCAAGATGCAGACAATTCGCCAGCACTATCTGAACCTAGTGATGAATCTGGCAATGAAGATGCCCGGGAAGTTTCAAAACCACTGAAGAAGAGGAGACAAACCAAGCTTCCACCCCTTTCAGTTTCAAGTGACCAAGAGAGGGTGGCAATTATGGAGTGGGTGCAACAACACCCGATGCTCTATGATAAGGCTTGTGAAGACTATAGTAATAAGGAGGCAAAGAAGCAGCTGTATCAGGAAAAGGCCTTGGAGATTGGGGTGGAAGGTACAGGTGACCAGCCAGGACAGCGCTTGCAGACATGGGTGAAAACTCAAGGAGATAAAGTTGGTAGGCTTATGAAGATCTCTAGAGGAGCATCAGGGAGTGGATCTATCAACATGACAGCAGAAAACAGTCGCTTCCTGAAACGATTTGGTTGGATCCATCAGTACCGAAACGTGAAGAACACTGGAACCCCAAGTGTTGCTGTATTGGTAAGTATAGGTTCCCTACACGACAACCTCCCACTTTTATCAGGGTATCGCTGGTTCTACTCCCTGTTTCATTTAATGTAGAAATAAATGTTTCTTGAATGGAATGAATGCCTTTGTCCCCACTGCGCACTATATTCAATTGTATTTCCTGACAAGGCTTATTTATATTCCAAGGTCCTGTGAGACATTTGTTCAAGGAGTCGCACTTCTCTTTAATGCATGTCCATAATTATTCATCAGAAATGAATATATTAATTTCAAGGGACACAAAAATCAACAGTGAACAAGTCAATATTAATGAAAATGTCACGTTTTGCTTTTTTAACCTGGTGTAGAAAGGAACAGTAGGCATATGTGCATCATCAGAAGGGAAAAGAGAATCCGAGGACGACGATGAGGGGGCTGATGAAGAAGAGAACGATGAAGACGAAACCATAGACCTCAGTGTCAACAGCTCGATAGACAGCAGGCCTCCCAGCAGGGCATCTTCCAGCAAGGCTTCACGAAGCAAAGGAGGGCCATGCAAGAAGAGAGATATCTCCCCTGCATCAGATTTTGCTCAGGTAAAGTGTTTCTAGATTTTATCATGTTTATGGAACGAATGCAGTAAACACAAAATTGTCACAGCGGCAATTACAGAGAATTTATAGAGAGAAAGAGAAAAGAGAAGATTAAAAGGGGAATAAACCGAAAGAGTAAGATGAAAGGTAGAAAATAAGAAAGTATATAAGTATAAATAATGCAATTGATAATGAAAAAAAAGAGGAAACGAGAAAGTGAGAGAAGGATGAAGCAGCTGAGAAAGGCCATACATGTTACAGCAAGACCAATAGAAGGAGGAAGACAGAAATAATGATCAGAAAAATACACAGAAATGGGAAATGCGTGAGCAAAAGAGAAAAATTAAAAGAGGACAGATTTTGTCTGTATTTCACTCATTATTTCTATTTGTATGTCTTTTTAGCTGTCAAAACAGGTCAGTTCCACCAGGGCTGCCATTATTGAAGCTATGAATGCGGAAAAGGGTTTCGAGAGTCAAAGGATGTTTGCACAACTGGTGTTTCATGAAACAAGCAAGATGGATGAGGAGACATGGAATGAATATTATATCGATGCGACAAAACAGCTTCATCAATACAGAAGACAGCAAATCCAGAAGAACCGAGAATCACAACAAGCCCAGCAGCCGTTTCAGCCTCTTGCACAGCCCTCCAAGGCTCCTCCACAATTCCGACCTCCAATACAAACTTTCCAGTCCCATCCACAACCTTTCCTGTCTCCTGCACAACCATTTCGGAATCAACAATTTTTTGAGCCTTCGATTTACCATGGTCAGTCACTGGGCCACCAAGACATCTCGCCACAGGGCCACCCGTTCCGAGGTCATCAATACAGTTCGTCACAGAGTCAACAGCCGCATGGCCAGCAGATGACATCGCAAGACTTTCAGGCCCATCATAATCTCCCTGTATGGTCTCCGCCTCAGGAGCGAAGCTCATCATCTGCTGGACCTGCCAAGAAGCCCGTGTCCTACTCTGACCCGGGTGCTAGTACCAGCAGCTATGATACTGCCTCACAGATGTTTACCTTCCAGTGTCCAGATCCCCTGATGAACGCGTCCAGTGAGAACAACACTCAGGAAGAGACCGATAGCGAATAACTGTTGTGTTCACAAGCTGCCAGGATTAAACTCTGTCTGGCAAGTGTTACAGACCGTTGATCTTGACTTTTTATTTTTTTCATTTCTTAGATTTTTTGTTTTCATTTTTGATCTCTTTGATTTTAAAGTATAGGCATTAAGAACTACACAGCGTTTTAGACTTCATCAGGATTGACATGTAAATTTGGGACTGTTGTCTCCATGGTAATCAGTATTTTGTGTTCAAGTTTGTATTTGAAGTTGCTCTCCTCCTGTAAGTTTACAGTTCACATGTTAAAGTGTTAGCAGGGTTTTCATTCTTGTTTTCTGCTGTTTGTTGGTACCATGGTAATCAGTAGGCCTACTTGATGATCAAGATACAGTCATGTCAGTTGTACTTGTCATGTAACTTTACAAATTACATTTCAGAGTGTATAAACAAGGATTTATGCTTGTTTTATGCTGCTGTTCGTATAAGATTATAGTGATCATAAGGCTAATTATCAAGTTAAAGTTGTGTTAAACTATTGTTGTTTAAGGTCACATAAATTTTGATTGACGTTAATTTTACTCTTCTCGGACGCCATAAAGTTGAATGGTATGGTTATTTGTTGAAGGGAATCTCTTTTGCTGACATTTTCAAAGTAAACAGTAATTAAACACCAATTTTTTTGTCTTAAGACCAAATATACAAGTCTCAAAGTCGAAATGGTCTGGAATTAGAATCAAACACATTTTTGCAAAACATTGTGCAGTCTGCAAGACAGGCTTTTATGTCAGCCTTTTATTGAATCAACCGTGGCACCACATCAGACATGTCAGATATGTAATGGTTTGAGCAACGCACGAATTCAGAAATGTCTACTCTAGTTTGTAGTTTTGAGATGAATTTCAAATTTCTCTCCTCCCCCCTCCCCCAACAAAAAATTAAAAATATTCAACGCGTGGACTTTTAAGATACACTATATATAGGATTTCGAAGAGTCAGCATCTGCACGGCCGCAAAAATAAAATCATGACACATTTATCAATGAAAATTTCTTCCTGCATGACTATGATGAGAAAATTCTTGTTTCCGTAAGAATGAAACTGACCACAATCAAACGGAACCCCTTTGCATGCTGTTGTAGTTATCATATCTTCTTCAAGAAAAACTGAAATACTTGTATAACTTGTAAGGTTCTCTGTAACCTGCACCGTTTGTTTGCTTCATAACAAATTGTGTCTCTTAAACAAACTGAATTCGATCCACATGTATTAATTCACAGTAATACAAATCTACACACTTCAACAGAACTGCAATGACTACTTTGTAAATTTTCCAATGAAGTATCGAATCAAACAAAGTCGGTGAAGACGTATTGTCTCCCAAATGTTATTGTGGCGTCGATGTCCAAGAAAGAGGAATGTCATTCAGTCACAATGATATAATTGTTGATGATCAGTATCTCATCTAGCCATTGCACACTGCCTACACGCGATGGAGTTGAAATACTCCACGAGGTTGTTTCTTTGCTCCTTTGCTGCTCTTCTGTAGAGAAATTATTGCTTCAGTAATAACGAAACCCCTTTGCACGCTGCTATTGTTATCAGTATGTATTTCAAGCAAAGCGAAATATTCATATAACTTGTAAGATTCTCTGTAAGTAGCACAGCTTGTTTGTACAAATTAAAATATATTGTCTTTGAACAACTGAATTCGATCCGTTTACATTTATTCACAATGATTGTGCTTTATAAATGTGGAGTGAGCTTTGACTGAAATGCAACAACTTCTCTGTAAATTTTCAGATAAAATGGCGCATCAAACAAGGTTGGTAAAATACATATTGTTTCCAAAATGTTATGGTGGCTTCGATGCCCAAGGTAGAGAAATGTTCAGTCATCGTGACGTAATCATTTATAATCAGCACATATCATCGTGTCATGGCACACTGCCTACGAGCGAGTTGAAAGACTCGACGAGGTAGTTCATTTCCTCCTTTTCTGTTCCATTATATATCTTGCTTTAGTTATTATGAAACTGTTTACAATCAAACGGACCCCTTTGCATGCTGTTACTTTTTCACATGTACTTCAAGAAAAAGGGAAATAATAATATAACTTGCAAGATTCTCTGTAAGTAGCAGAGTTTGCTACAAAGTAAAGTCGAAACAAACTAAATTCAGTCCTTTTGCATTTATTCACAATGAAGGAAGTGTGCTTTAACGGAAATGCAACAACTACTTTCAGATGAAATAGCACGTACACATCAAACAAGGTCGGTAAAGTCATATTGTCTCCAAATTGTGGCTTCGATGTCAAAGGTAGAGGAAGCTACTGCAATGTCATTCAGTCACACTGATCTAATTATTGATTATCAGGATCTCATCTTGCCATGGTACACTGCCTACTGGCGAGTTGAAATACTCCACGAGGTAGTTCCTTTGCTCCTTTGCTGCTCTGCTTGTGTTGCCACGATACAGTTGTTCCATGTCTGGCAGATGGGCATCCTTTTTCCATGAACCAGGAATTACTTCATGGTTGTGCTGCTGGTCCTCTTGATCAAGTGTAGCTACATCAGCTGTAGGGTTTCTGAACAGAAGAAAGTTGTGCAGGACACAGCAAGCATGGGTAATCTTGATGACTCTCTCTGGAGTTAGAGGCAAAGTGACCAGAAGGCAGCGGAACCTTGCTGCAAGCAGACCAAACGCATTTTCTACAACCCGTCTGGCTCGTGAAAGCCTGTAGTTGTAGACTCGCTGCTGGTGAGTCATGTTGCGAAGTGGCAGAGGCTTCATCAGCCAAGTCCTCAGCGCAAAAGCGTCGTCTCCAACAAGGAAGTATTCAAGTGGCTGGTCATCATGGGGCAGACGGTCTGCTGCAGGCAGGTTCAGCTTCCCGCTCTCAATGGCTGTCTTGAAAGGGCTCTGATTGAACACCCCAGCATCAGAGCCAGAACCTGTCTGTCCATTGTCCACATACATGAACCTGTAGTTAGCGTCTACAATTGCCAGCAGGACAATGGAGAAAAAACCTTTGTAGTTGTAGAACAAACTTCCGGTCTTTGCAGGTTTCTTAATGGCAACATGTTTGCCATCTATTGCTCCAACGCAGTGAGGAAAGTTCAAATGGTTGTAGAAATCTTCAGCCACTTGTTTCCATCCCTCTGGGGTATCTGGGCACATGAGAACTTCATCAGATAATTCTTCAATTATTGCCTGGCACACTTGGGGGATAAACTCACAAATAGTATTATGAGCAACTCGAAATCCATATTGTAGGGTCTTGTAGCTATTGCCAGTGGCTAGAAACCTCAAAGTTATAGCAAGTTTCAAACCAGGTTCCAAAGAATGTCTGAAGTTGGTATCCTGTTTTGTGATTCTCGGTGCAATTCGTGTCAGGAGTTCATTGAATACCTGTGGCTCCATCCGCATGAAATTGGTAAATGAAGAAACATCTTCGGCATGCAGTTCTTTCATCAGTTGTTCATACTGCCCGTGGAGGGGTCGACGCTGGATCCAAGGCTTGACCCACACCCTTCTTCTTATTCTTGCAACAGCCCGTTTTCTTTCCTTTTCTCGTTGAAAACGTTCGCATTCTGTGAATACTGTCTCTAGGGCATCCAAATGGTGAAGAATTGTAGACACTAGCAATGGATTCAACCTCCCCATGACGTTTAGCTACCTGTTTGAACAGCAGACAAGAGTGAACTGAGAAGCACAAAGCTCTGGTGAAGTAGCTCTGCAGTCTCATTATTTTATGAATACGCCCTCGGAACGCAACTTTACGCAACTGTAAGCAACTCTACGCGGTCTCTACGCTCAACCTACGTATGTGTAAGTAGCTCTACGCCCGCTATACGCGAAACACGCTGCATATCTACGCGCTACTTACGCAGCCGATTTCGGCGTAGTCGCTACGCAACTCTACGCAACTCTACGCTACTCTACGCAAAGCTTGGTGTGAAACCCCCTTAAGCCTTTCATTCACAAATGCCTCCAAACATCAATATTCTGATATTCAAAGTTCCTTGACCTCTGGAGGTCATCAGAGGTCAAATCAGACTTACCTCCCGATCTTTAAATAAATCTTATGGTATGTACATGTACTTAAACTGGTGAAAGTTTCATACTTTAGTCAAATTTTGCACAATTCTCATGATTTTGAGGGCTTCACCGCTCTGATAGCTAAGCGTATGTAATTTGAAACCACAGATGTGACATTCATGAATATCATACTCTAGGAGTTAAAATGAATAAACTCATAATCATAACATAATCAAACTGTGAGCAAAGACCAATTATTTGAATGAGAACACTTATTTGGACTGCTGGCTGAATTTTCCATCTTCTTTCAATTTGGCGAAAGTCATTTTTCACACTCTGGAAAAAGAGCGTCAGTGTTCAGCCAAGCGTGAACAAAAATTTGTTTTGTTGATTGCGCTTGATAGATGAGACTATTGAGCATCCATATAATATGAAAAAATCTTCCATATATTTTGAAATGTAATTTAGACGATTTTTTTCAAAAGTGTAACGTTTTATTTGATACGCCCTGTATAAGTGAGGATACTCAGCGTTTACCAAGAGAGATCAAAGCAAGCGACTCCATAATTTTTGTCGCCAGCGTCCACGCTTACCCAACTCGACATTCCAAAGATTATCACCTCCACAATCCCAAGTTAATGATAGCTCATAAGTCATTTGGATACCATGGACCAGATACTTCGAATAATCTCCCTGAGCAAATAAAGACAATCGTTAAATTGTATTCTTTTAAGACACTTTTCAAAAAGATATAATTTAGCGAAATATAAGGGTGTATGAGTGACAAGAAATTTGGTTTTTTTTTTATGTTAGCCCATAAACGGTTTATGTGGGCAAACACCGTATTAGGAGTCTTACATTAATTTGCAGCATGGGCCTTTTTAGAATCATACTTATAATCACAATAAAAAAGATATTGTTAACAGAAATATGTAATTGACATGTACATGACATACAAATACAATGAAAACAAACCCAATTATGTATCTTATACCCAAACGTGAAATTGTATTCACGCCATACACAGCACCGTAAAAGACCGCAAAAGACAGCACAGCACACTACAGCACTCACCTCAGCACAGTATTGTAGTAAAAATGACTTTTGAAAACAAATATGATAACTTTTTTCCCCTCTTCCCCTCTATTCTTTCTTACCTTAAAAATTACTACAAACACTATATTTTGGAGATGATTATGGATTCTATTTTGTAGATACCTCCGTTATACAATTATGTAAGTCGAAAGTTAATTATCGAATTTTACCCCGAGGCCTGGATCCATGTCAAGCTTCTGCTTACGATCGCGGTCTAACAATGTCTAAAAATGACAATTCTAAAATCAATTCATTTAAATCCACCTTTTGATTTTTTAAGTTCGTTTATCGAAACGACAAGAGATATTCTAAATAACAATTAATTCTCTTTAGATGATTTACAACTGTTATTTTCAAGATTTCCTTCTGAACCTTTCTTTTTGTGATATTATGCTATACGCTTTATACATCCTTTTTAATACTGTCATGTTATTTTAATAATTATGTATGCACTCTGAATTAATTTTTAAGACAGTATGCTAAGCTGTTGCGTAGTGTAATGTTATTTTCTAAATCTATGTATTTTTTTGTTATGTGTGATTTAAAAAAAAAGAAGAAATAAAATCAAACTAAACCGAAATCCTTTGTTGGATTAGAATCGCCTGTATTGCCAACCCTTTTCAATGCTACATCGAAACATTTCACGAGGAAAACCTATACAATCCACAAGTTCCTGTTAAGGCACTATCCATCCCTACTTGATGAATGATCGAGCAAACTAGAATAATAAAAACAAGACAAAATTGTTACCTGTTTGACCGATGGTCTCCGTCATGTTGCTTTTACAGTGTTTAGCCGGCAGTGCGGAGTATATGGTTAGCCCAGTTTATTCCACAGTGGAGGAAATGTATAGAGAAAGATAATTTGCAAAGGGAAAGAATCGGTCGAATTCAATTTCAACACGAAAAAAAAAATCCCGCAACTCAGCGGCTTCTTAGAGTTTCAAAATAATTTGGACAGCAAAACACCATGACACAGAGTTTAATCACTCTTACAGGATGTGATGAGAACGAACAAAGTGCTATGGGCGTGGCAAATGAAACGACCCTTGCTGCTGGTGAGCATGCGTCATCTGGAACAAATGACGGCAAGCTATATTTATGTCTCAATATCACAAAGAGAATTATCATAACGGCAATAGTGCAAAGTGCATCGAGTATTAAAACTAGACATTGATTGGCAACAACTCCACTATAAGGCACCACAGAAAAACCTGACTGAGAGATATCTTCGTCGCGACGATGTCGCATTGTGCATGTTTCATGATTTGCATATGAACAGGCGTCACGTGCATATGAATAAGCAACCGTGCATATGAATACACGTACTTTCTTTTCATACCTTTGTTTATTCGTCCCGACGATAAGCGACGATAGAGAAAGGATTCCCTTTCACTAATCGTCGCTCTTCGTCCCGACTTACTAGCTATTTTCAAATTTCGGCTTCTATTGTGCCTTGCGTTTCTTTTGTTAAAAACGTCGCATATCGTTCCCGACGAATCATTGTTCAACCGTCGGGAAACGTCCTGACTATATGGCTTCGTTTCAATGCCGTTCGTGTTCAAGTTTATATGTTTTGTTCAGCTATACTTGTCACAGCATAAAGCCTGTTATCCGTGTGATCTAAAACGTCGCATATCGTCCCGACGAATTACCATTACTGTACCACCGAAATTCCGTCTCTGTTCCATCGTCGAGCAACGTCCAAAACGCGTGGCTACAGCTAATCCGCTGGGTGATATGATTCGCAATGCCGAATACGATAGTGAATGGAAAGTTTTGTGTTTTCACGAGAAAAAAAAAAGTATTCTCGCTGCTATAGATAATTGTGAATAACAGGCTGACTTTCCGTCTTTTGTGGAAATGGTAGTTACGGCGATGTGAAAGGAGACTTGACCGCAGTCGATAGACATTGAATTTGTATTATCTTGTCTTTACGTGTAGGAAACACGGCGGAGAGATTTTGTCCGGTTTACAAACGAAAACTTGACCATCGTTGCAAAACTTATTTCATGGTCGCCGTTCGTTGTCAAACTCCGACAATTTCTGTCATATTTTTTGCTGTAGAATACATTGATTTTTTTTTTTGTTATTTGACACAACATTGAATCAAATATTTGTATTTTAACAACGTGTTTACCTATTCATTCTGTTGCGGCATTTACTTCAACTGGTCGTCGGCCTTCGCGTGGTTGTAATCATTGTTAACATTTGTGTCGTCTTGTAAAATTTTAGAGCGGGCGGAGAGATTCTGTCCAGCGTTCAAACGGGAATTCGACTGCAGAACTTGTTTCAGCTGTCAATCCCTGCTCACTGTTCTCATTGTTTGTTATGCTAAAAAAGGAATATTGATTTCATGTTGTCAACATACCAAAAAATGTCAGCTGCATTCGCCTTTTAACCTTACTGTAAAGGCGGATTTTTTTTCCACCCACTTTGCGCAACCAGAAACTAGCGCAAAAAGTAATTATGCGAATGTTTTCACTTGCTATTATGTTTCAGGAGATGATGTCTTGGTTTCGGTAAAATACGAAACTCTCTTTCACGGCTGAGTGCGAAGAATTGGTCACTAAGATGGTTGATGGTAGCTACGACGACTTGTAAGGAAACTTGACTGTTATCGAATTAATTGTTAAGCTTCAGGTGGAGAGATTTTGTCCGACTTCCAAACGGGAACTAGACTAACATTCTTATACTTATTTCAGCTGGTTGTCTTTCTTTGTTAAACTCCGTTGACTTCTGTCATTTTTGTAGCTGCATAGAATACATTGATTTCTGTGTTCTTTGACACATCATTGAATCAAATCTGTGTATTTTAATACCAGGTTTACCTTTTTACTTTGTTGCGGCATTTACTTCAACTGAACGTCGGCCTTCGTCATGGTTGCAATATAATTGTTAAAATTCATGTCGTCCTGTAAAATTTTAGAGCGGGAGGAGAGATTCCGTTCAGCTTTCAAACGGGAATTCGACTGAAGAACTTGTTTCAGCTGTCCATCCCGCTTTTGTCGATCCCTGTTAACTGTTCTTATTGTTTGTTATTCTTAGAAAAAGAAACAAAACAAAGAAAAAATTGATTTCATATTGTCAACATACCATAGAATGTCATCTGCGTTCGCCTTTTAACTTTACTGTAAAGGCGGATTTTTTTTTTCGCCCACTTTCCGCAACCAGAAACTAGCACCAAAGGAAAATTATGCAAATGTTTTCACTTGCCATTATGTTTCGGGAGATGATGTCTTGGTGTCGGGAACACACACACACACACATACAAAATAAACCACACACACACATACACACACACACACACACACACACACACTCTAAAAAATGCGGGGTTAAAAGTGAACCCGAACGGGGTTGAAAATGACCCCGCATACTTGGTCAACTATGCACTAACCCCGTGCGGGGTCATTTTAACCCCGCATTGCGGGGTCACCCAAAATGACCCGGCAGCGGGGTTAAAATCTAACCCCGGCGGGGTTAGAATTCAACCCCGTCGCGGGGTCATTTCTGGATGACCCCGCATGATTGCGGGGTCATTTAAAAAATAACCCCGCATGACTTGCGGGGTCATTAATCCGACCTTTTATGGGAAGCCAAAAATGACGAATTATTTTCACAAATGTCAAATTTTCACATCAAATTTGATAAACAGATTTACATGAAGCTTATTTGTTTTTTCTACCCAGAGAAAAATGTAAAGTACATATCAACATGATACGGCATTCCATGATCATTGAAAAGAAAGAAAAGAAAACGAAAGCGTACATTTAGAGTCTAGCAAGCAGTCTTGAAGAATCATCGATCACTGGCGTAATTTGTATGCTTTGTAGTGATCAATACCAAAATATAAGAATCAGCTCTGCAATGATTCCCTCCTGCTTATGCAGATTTTGGAGAAAGTGGGCGTGTGTCAAAAGATGTTATGATTCTAGATATGACTTGTAATTGTAGATAATGATTATGAATAGATAAGTACATCAGTTTTCCTGGGATTAGAATAACGATTTTAACTTAGTGTAAAATGTAAAAATAATTTCAGTTTTATACAACTAACACAAAAGCACACAAATCACTGCAAAGTATTCGTTTCTCTCCCAATTTATTTAGTACTACAATTCTATCAGAAGAAATTCAACATTTGAGCGTGATCATTTCATTTTATTCTTTGTTACAAGCATACGTTTGTTTACAGTTGGATTTAAAAAATGAAGCTAACCAATTTACAATTGGACGAAAATCAAAGCAAACCGTTCAATAATAGGGTTCTATAGTGCCCGGGGCCAGAGTTGTCTATTTCTATAGCGAGAGACCGCCGATGTGTGATAAAACTAGAGAGTTAGTCTGAAAGTCTGCTAGTCCTTAGACTTTGATTCGAGAATGATAGAGCCAGGACGTCCAATACTAAGTAACTGAAACTCACTTACGTGATTAGGAGAGTTAAGCTGCGTCTGCGATAGGTTTAAAAAGTACATAGATGAGAAGATGATCCGTTCGATATAGCCTACATTTATAGAAATTTTGATTTATTCCATATTCCAAGTTGGTGGCGTTGATCAGAAGGATGATGGCCTGGAAAGGTGCCACGATGTCAGTGAATTCGTTCCAGCTTGGCTCAGTGAAGAGCTCGATCGGCGGCTAGACTAGATTTACATGTTCCTGATTTCCCTGGGCCTACCTGTTTACGACGACGATGATGACAAGATGTGTCCAGCCCTACCTCGACGATGACCTACATGTAATTTAAATTTCAGGCGCAATGACAAACATCTCAGCAAAGTTCGATCTCGCGACGAAGAAACACCTACAAGAGCACGATGATTAAAATACACCTTCTGTTGCAACAAATCTAGAAGTAGAACTCTCTTTACTTTAGTTGAAGCTGACGATGTCGATGTCGATAAACAGTAACCGTGCTTGAAGTGGAAAACCGGCGGCGGCTCCAACTATACAGTAGCTTCCGTATCTGTACACTTTCGTCTGAAATGAGAACAGTGTATGGTTTACGTAGGTGTAGGATTCAAAATCAGAATAGGAGCCCAATAGTTCCGTAAAAACAAAGTTGAGTTATCTGCACGTTGTAGTAGAGCGGTTAAACCCTCAAAATCATGAGAATTGTGCAAAATTTGACTAAAGTATGAAACGTTCACCAGTGTTAGTACATACCATAAGATTCATTTTAAGATCAGGAGGTAAGTCTGATTTGACCTCTGATGACCTCCAGAGGTCAATGAACTTTAAATATCAGAATATTGATGTTTGGAGGCATTTGTGAATGATAGGCTTAGATCTTGGTTACGCTGCACTAAATATGCATTTGTACTACAAATCTTCTGATTCCACAGGGTATTGACAGGTTTCTACCTTTGACCTCTGATGACCTTTAGAGGTCAATGACCTCAAAATACCATAATATTGATCTGTGATGTTATTAGTTAATGATAAACATGGTTAAGATGTGCAAAACAAGCATATCTGTTTTGCAATGAAACTGTCTTCATATTCCAAAGAGCAAAGACAGGTTTCTAACTCTGACCTCTGGTGACCTTTTAGAGGTCAATGACCTCAAAATATCATAATATTGATCTGTAGTGTCATTAGTTAATGATAAACATGGTTAATATGTACAAAACAAGCATACCTGTTTAACAAGAAATTGTCTTTACATTCCAAAGAGCACAGATAGGGCTCTACCTTTGACCTCTGGTGATCTTTAGAGGATGTACAAAACAAACACAATTGTAGCCCAGATGGCTACTAGCACATGTTTATAATAAAGAATAAAATAGAATAGAATAGAATAGGATAGAGAGTAAAAGAAAACAGAACACTGCGGTCGTTTTCCTAGACACCCTGTGAGGTCAATATATGCTCAGTCTTTTCTCCTTCTTGGAGTTTACGAAACCGTTTATCTTCCTTCCAGCTATTTCCTTTCTTTTTTTTTTCTTTTCTTTTTTTGGTCAAAACCACCTCTTCCAAGAAAATTCTATGGTCATAGGAATTTATGAGTTTGATGTTGGCTACTTTCCGCGCTAGTGGTCAGCACTCTCCATCCCAAAGCCCCGCGCCAAATTACGGGGAATGACGTGATGACATGTTTTTGCCCTCTGATCCCCAAACATAAATGACCCTCTGAGCTGGAAGGTGGCCCTCCTGCCAGAATTTATCCCTCTATTTTAGCATTTATTGTTTAGTGGAGTGGGTCAAACAGGAACTCCATAGACAAATTCAGGGGTAATGACCCAGAACAACGATGACGTTGGTTGCCATAGCCTAAGGACACTAATATTCATTTGGTTTATCATTTTGATATCCAAGAAACAATAAAGTTTTTACCAGTGGTTACAGAGAACAAGTGAATGAAGAAACTAAAAGAGAGTGGGCGAGTTAATCAGAATTAGAGATGAATCATAGAAAATTGAGTTTTCACAGAAACGAATAGGAGGAGCAAATTGAACATTTGACCAGTTAGGAATTAATTTCTAGTGAACGCCACACCCCATTATAAGATTGAGCCAATGAAATGCTTTAGGGAAAGGAAGTTTGTTAGTAAATTAGTTATAAAAAAACATGTCTCAGCCGAGAAATAAGTTAGAGTGGCAAGCACAGTGGGAGCGGCTTCACACTAAGTCTATGTAGTGAAGCAAAGGCAGCAGAGTATTTTGGAATTTTGAGGAACTTTGAGAATAGTTGGAGACTACAGAGATAAAGTCAGGAGTTCCCCTTTCTTGGTACATCATGCCCCCCCCCCCCCCTCCAAGTCAACCAACTAATCTTTAACGACGCTGAATACACCATAGACCTACGCTGTGAATGTGATGAGGATCTGACTGTCATGACTGAACCGGCGAGCAGCAGGACATTAGGAAAAACTATGAGTCACGATAAGACAAAAACTTTGGAGTGCAATTTCCAAACAGTCAACTGGTGCATCGGAGATGTTGAAGTAGTTTGGAGTGGTCAATCTGCACAAGACTAATCACTACAAGCCAGTCAACACAGGGCCTAACAGTGCCAAAGTGGTGCATGTAGTATCAGACTCCTTTACGACCAACAAGGGTTTGTGCCTGATGTTGAAGCGCCCTGTCAGACTGATACAAAGTGGAGAGTGATGGTGACGAAGAGAATACTGACAGCGTGACGGCAGACCGCTCAACGGACGGCCCAGTCACACTGAAGAGATCGACAATGACATGCAGACGAGGACCTCATTCGTCGACCGAGAGTAATCATTTAAGAGGAATGACTTTAATTTACGTTTGAAGACATTTCAAGAGATGTAGTAGTCTGATATGTTAAGGGGCAAATCATTCTACTGTTTGCAGGCCCCTATAAATCACTCTGTCGAGTAAATTATATATGAACCAAATGGCTTCTATTGAACATGTATTGTGTTGAAAAGTTCATGGTAATTCTTTTCCAGGCAAAATGTGTACATGAAAATTCCGATGTTAAAAGCATGTGATGGGAAATGTAAACAGTATGTGCGAATGCTTCTGTGTTTCCTGCTAAACTTGTTTGTTAGTGGGGAAAAGAAAAGAAAAGAGAAGAGAAGTCTCGCTCTACCACCTCTACATACCACAACGCCTACGGATATCTTTGTTTCACATTGTTTGTGGGGAAAAGAAAAGAAAAAAGAAGTCAAGCTTCATGAGAGATGTTCAGATCCCGCTAGACACCACAACGCCTACGGATGTCTAGGCTGAAGGTGGGTTTGAATGTCTTATAGGGCCGATAGAGCACCAACAGTAAGTGCAGATTAATTGGCACGCTATCTTTTGAAGAGAAACAATACTTTGTTTCACACAAGATGAAAAAGCAGAAAAACAACTGATAATCATCCGCTCATGTAAAATCAAGCAGAAGTTTTTCAAAACATTTCAAGAGGCATCTTGGTGAGTTACAGTCTGTTAAACATGCCAATATACTGTGAAAAACAAATTGAAGGCCACCTGCAATAGGCCACCTGCAGTACAGCCTCGCATTTTCCGACATCACAAAAACTTTGATCAACACTTTCCATATATACTCGTGATGGAGATGGAAAATAATAAACAACAACATTGCAAGATTAATGCATTTCTTCCAAGACAACAGACAGGAACTGATTCCACGTAAAATAATAAACATGTATTTTGATTTTTTCCATGCATTTTTCCCATATCATTACACACAATCATTACACACGTATACTTGATATGGTGTTCAGCTCACTGTGTGCAGACTGAGCACGACCCGATAATTCAGAACCTCTGCCTGAGAAAGGATTGTAGCCTATCCCGCGAGTCAAAAAGAAGCTTTCTTATCATCTCGTGCACCCTGTACTCTATGTGCAATGCACTCATCATAGAGACAAGCTTGCCTTCACCCAAACTGTTTAGATATTGTCAATGGAAGATTCTGATGATCGCATACAGTGGCTGTGCACCTATAAGAACGCTGGTCTGACCTCAGGATGTCTATCCAGTTTAGTCGTGGAGGAGATTTGTGTGCCGATCTGTGCAATGTACGTAGGCTCAATCGCGTGCTTCACTGAAGACGCAGATGCTGCCCTGTCTTGAAAGAGATCGAGGGTATATATCTAGACCAATTTCAGCAGGTTACACTAAATCATCACTTGCTGGCAGAGAGTCTTAACCGGATCATGCAGGTGATATTACCCGCTGCCAGCGTACCCTGATTCACACATTGGATGCAAACCGGATGGCGGCCATTAGTGGAAACAACCAATATTTGGGCATGGGGGCACAACTCTTGGCCAGGCCCAAGTGTTAAGGAGTATCGAGCATAAAGAAGACAATTAGAGTAAATAGTAGTTCCACTCCTATTTGGAATTGAGGTTCCTAAACAGGTCATTGAAAAAATGCCCAAAATTGCCTGACGTAATCACTGGCGTAGCCAGGGGGGGGGGGGGGGGGGCGATGGGGGCGATCGCCCCCCCTAAGATTTGGACCGGGGATTTGGGAGGCGGGAAAAAAAATGCGTGTATACTGTATATGCATGCACATGAAGCGGGTCTCCTTTGCAACCTTTCATCAAATAAGATATTTTTTGAATATTTCACTCAAAGTGTTCAACAGATCGTTGGAATTTCAATTCAAAATATGCAAAATCTCTCGTGCTTGGGAGGGGGATACCCCCTCCCAAACCCTCCCCCTCTGTGCCTCTTTCCCTAGCTTAGTACACTTTTTAGATTTACAAAAAATTATGAATAATTCTGAGTGCACAAGACTTATCACTTATATTCCGAAAACTCAAGGTTCCCTCATGTATAAGGGGAATTTCCCCTTTTAATCGACCCTTTCCTCCCTCAGCCCCCCCCCCCCCCCATCAGTTTTTATTGTGTGTGTGTGTGTGTGATTTCCCAGATGTTGATTCCATCAAAAATGCGTAGATGAGATATCTCAATTTCAGCCTTAAAAAGGCAAAAGCTCGATCGGAAGGGAAGGGTGGGGATAACACTCGCCCACGCCTTCTCCCTGCTCCCCGCCCCTCCCCCCCCCCTTCCACCATGCATAGAAGTATAGACTGTGGCTATACCCAGATCGCTTTATTTCAATTCTAAAAACGCAAAAGCTCCGCGAGCGGGAGGAGGAATTCCCCTTCCTCTATATACCTCACTAGACTTTATACATACACACAGATGGTGCACATTCGGAATAAGAGCTAAATTCCGTGATTTTATCACTTCGATGAAAAAGTATTGCACCAAATATTTGCAACAGATCGCTGAATTTCAGGTCTGAAAACGCAAAATCACCTTCGTGTGGGAGGGGATATGGCCCTATCTACACCCTCGTGTGCATGCTTTTTCTGTTTGACTGCTGAACAGACAATGTTCATGATATTCAGTGTAAGAATTAATACAAAAAGATTATTTAAATGATACCATTTTATAGGCAAATTGTTCAATAATAATCTACACTAACTTATACTGCAACTTTAAACAAGTGGGACTGTTTCATCTCGTTAAAACACGCAAAAACATGCATCAAATTGCACCATTTGCAACATCAAAATGCAAAAAGTTCTCACCGTGGGAGGGGGTACACCCCCTCCCACACCCTCCCCTCCCCCCTCACTCACGTTTGAAGACATTTCAAGAGATGTAGTAGTCTGATATGTTAAGGGGCAAATCATTCTACTGTTTGCAGGCCCCTATAAATCACTCTGTCGAGTAAATTATATATGAACCAAATGGCTTCTATTGAACATGTATTGTGTTGAAAAGTTCATGGTAATTCTTTTCCAGGCAAAATGTGTACATGAAAATTCCGATGTTAAAAGCATGTGATGGGAAATGTAAACAGTATGTGCGAATGCTTCTGTGTTTCCTGCTAAACTTGTTTGTTAGTGGGGAAAAGAAAAGAAAAGAGAAGAGAAGTCTCGCTCTACCACCTCTACATACCACAACGCCTACGGATATCTTTGTTTCACATTGTTTGTGGGGAAAAGAAAAGAAAAAAGAAGTCAAGCTTCATGAGAGATGTTCAGATCCCGCTAGACACCACAACGCCTACGGATGTCTAGGCTGAAGGTGGGTTTGAATGTCTTATAGGGCCGATAGAGCACCAACAGTAAGTGCAGATTAATTGGCACGCTATCTTTTGAAGAGAAACAATACTTTGTTTCACACAAGATGAAAAAGCAGAAAAACAACTGATAATCATCCGCTCATGTAAAATCAAGCAGAAGTTTTTCAAAACATTTCAAGAGGCATCTTGGTGAGTTACAGTCTGTTAAACATGCCAATATACTGTGAAAAACAAATTGAAGGCCACCTGCAATAGGCCACCTGCAGTACAGCCTCGCATTTTCCGACATCACAAAAACTTTGATCAACACTTTCCATATATACTCGTGATGGAGATGGAAAATAATAAACAACAACATTGCAAGATTAATGCATTTCTTCCAAGACAACAGACAGGAACTGATTCCACGTAAAATAATAAACATGTATTTTGATTTTTTCCATGCATTTTTCCCATATCATTACACACAATCATTACACACGTATACTTGATATGGTGTTCAGCTCACTGTGTGCAGACTGAGCACGACCCGATAATTCAGAACCTCTGCCTGAGAAAGGATTGTAGCCTATCCCGCGAGTCAAAAAGAAGCTTTCTTATCATCTCGTGCACCCTGTACTCTATGTGCAATGCACTCATCATAGAGACAAGCTTGCCTTCACCCAAACTGTTTAGATATTGTCAATGGAAGATTCTGATGATCGCATACAGTGGCTGTGCACCTATAAGAACGCTGGTCTGACCTCAGGATGTCTATCCAGTTTAGTCGTGGAGGAGATTTGTGTGCCGATCTGTGCAATGTACGTAGGCTCAATCGCGTGCTTCACTGAAGACGCAGATGCTGCCCTGTCTTGAAAGAGATCGAGGGTATATATCTAGACCAATTTCAGCAGGTTACACTAAATCATCACTTGCTGGCAGAGAGTCTTAACCGGATCATGCAGGTGATATTACCCGCTGCCAGCGTACCCTGATTCACACATTGGATGCAAACCGGATGGCGGCCATTAGTGGAAACAACCAATATTTGGGCATGGGGGCACAACTCTTGGCCAGGCCCAAGTGTTAAGGAGTATCGAGCATAAAGAAGACAATTAGAGTAAATAGTAGTTCCACTCCTATTTGGAATTGAGGTTCCTAAACAGGTCATTGAAAAAATGCCCAAAATTGCCTGACGTAATCACTGGCGTAGCCAGGGGGGGGGGGGGGGGGGGGGGGCGATGGGGGCGATCGCCCCCCCTAAGATTTGGACCGGGGATTTGGGAGGCGGGAAAAAAAATGCGTGTATACTGTATATGCATGCACATGAAGCGGGTCTCCTTTGCAACCTTTCATCAAATAAGATATTTTTTGAATATTTCACTCAAAGTGTGCAACAGATCGTTGGAATTTCAATTCAAAATATGCAAAATCTCTCGTGCTTGGGAGGGGGATACCCCCTCCCAAACCCTCCCCCTCTGTGCCTCTTTCCCTAGCTTAGTACACTTTTTAGATTTACAAAAAATTATGAATAATTCTGAGTGCACAAGACTTATCACTTATATTCCGAAAACTCAAGGTTCCCTCATGTATAAGGGGAATTTCCCCTTTTAATCGACCCTTTCCTCCCTCAGCCCCCCCCCCCATCAGTTTTTATTGTGTGTGTGTGTGTGTGATTTCCCAGATGTTGATTCCATCAAAAATGCGTAGATGAGATATCTCAATTTCAGCCTTAAAAAGGCAAAAGCTCGATCGGAAGGGAAGGGTGGGGATAACACTCGCCCACACCTTCTCCCTGCTCCCCGCCCCTCCCCCCCCCCCCCTTCCACCATGCATAGAAGTATAGACTGTGGCTATACCCAGATCGCTTTATTTCAATTCTAAAAACGCAAAAGCTCCGCGAGCGGGAGGAGGAATTCCCCTTCCTCTATATACCTCACTAGACTTTATACATACACACAGATGGTGCACATTCGGAATAAGAGCTAAATTCCGTGATTTTATCACTTCGATGAAAAAGTATTGCACCAAATATTTGCAACAGATCGCTGAATTTCAGGTCTGAAAACGCAAAATCACCTTCGTGTGGGAGGGGATATGGCCCTATCTACACCCTCGTGTGCATGCTTTTTCTGTTTGACTGCTGAACAGACAGTGTTCATGATATTCAGTGTAAGAATTAATACAAGAAGATTATTTAAATGATACCATTTTATAGGCAAATTGTTCAATAATAATCTACACTAACTTATACTGCAACTTTAAACAAGTGGGACTGTTTCATCTCGTTAAAACACGCAAAAACATGCATCAAATTGCACCATTTGCAACATCAAAATGCAAAAAGTTCTCACCGTGGGAGGGGGTACACCCCCTCCCACACCCTCCCCTCCCCCCTCACTCTCTCCGCTCTCTCGGGTTCAGTCGCGTTCATGATATTCAGTGAAAAGAAGTAATACAAGAAGCGTATTTAAATGATAGCATTTTATAGGCATATTGTTCAATGATAATCTACATCAAAATATACTGCAACCTTTAAAACAAGTGGGACTGTTTCACGTCGATAAAACGCGCAAAAACATGCATCAAATTGCACCATTTGCAACATCAAAATGCAAAAAGTTCTCACCGTGGGAGGGGGACACCCCCTCCCACACCCTCCCCTCCCCCCTCGCTCACTCCGCTCGCTCGGGTTCAGTCGCGTTCATGATATTCAGTGAAAAGAAGTAATACAAGAAGTGTATTTAAATCATACCATATTATAGGCAAATTATTCAATGATAATCTCCATCAAAATATACTGCAACCTTAAACAAGTGGGACTGTTTCAACTCGTTAAAACACGCAAAAACATGCATCAAATGGCACCATTTGCAACATCAAAATGCAAAAAGTTTTCACCGTGGGAGGGGGGACACCCCCCTCCCACACCCTCCCCTCCCCCTTCACTCGCTCCGCTCGCTCAGGTTCAGTCGCGTTCATGATATTCAGTGAAAAGAATTAATACAAGAACTGTACTTAAATGATAGCATTATATAGGCAAATTGTTCAATGATAATCTACATCAAAATATACTGCAACCTTAAACAAGTGGGACTGTTTCAACTCGTTAAAACACGCAAAAACATGCATCAAATTGCACCATTTGCAACATCAAAATGCAAAAAGTTCTCACCGTGGGAGGGGGGACACCCCCCTCCCACACCCTCCCACACCCTCCCCCTTCACTCGCTCCGCTTACTCGGTTCAGTCGCGTTCATGATATTCAGTGAAAATAATTAATACAAGAAGTGTATTTAACGTATACCATTTTATAGGCACATTGTTCAATAATAATCTACACTAAATTATACTGCTACCTTAAACAAGTGGGACTGTTTCACGTCGATAAAACGCGCAAAAACATGTATCTAATTGCATCATTTGCAACATCAAAATGCAAAAGTTCTTACCGTGGGAGGGGGACACCCCCTCCCACACCCTCCCCTCCCCCCTCACTCACTCCGCTCGCTCGGGTTCAGTCGCGTTCATGATATTCAGTGAAAAGAAGTAATACAAGAAGTGTATTTTAATTATACCATATTATAGGCAAATTATTCAATTATAATCTCCATCAAAATATACTGCAACCTTAAAAAAGTGGGACTGTTTCAACTCGTTAAAACACGCAAAAACATGCATCAAATTGCACCATTTGCAACATCAAAATGCAAAAAGTTCTCACCGTGGGAGCGGGTACACCCCCTCCCACACCCTCCCCTCCCCCTTCACTCGCTCCGCTCGCGAGTTCAGTCGCGTTCATGATATTCAGTGAAAAGAATTAATACAAGAAGTGTATTTCACTTATAGCATTTTATAGGCAAATTGTTTAATAATAATCTACATCAAAATAAACTGCTACCTTAAACAAGTGGGACTGTTTCACGTCGATATAACGCGCAAAAACATGCATCAAATTGCACCATTTACAACATCAAAATGCAAAAAGTTCTTACCGTGGGAGGGGGGTAAACCCCCCTCCCACACCCTCCCCCCTCGCTCGCTCCGCTCGCTCGGGCTCGGTCGCTTCGCTCCCTCGCAGACTAACCGCCCCCCCTAAGATGAAATCCTGGCTACGCCGTTGGACGTAATGACCCAAACTTAATTGGATGACAATAGCAAGTTGCAAGACACAGGGTTGCTTCATGTGGAATGCATGTTATGCCTCACAGTATGTCGCTTTCCAGATGGTCCATGACGTCACTGTATGCTTCAGGACCATGAGTCATTCACCGGAACCATACAGCCCACGAGCTTGACACTGACCAACACAGGCCCGCCAGCTCGAAACTTGGTAGCATTGCCCATGAGCTTGACACTTAGGCAAACCAGGCCCATAAGAGTCCGACACATGGGGGGAGGGGGAGGTCCACAAAGACCTCAACTGAATGGATTAAGCTTTCTGATGTAATACATATATTAATCTCGTGGGCCTTGTTTTCCTCGAGTGTCGAGCTCGCGGACCGCACAGCTTGTGGGCCTATTATATTTGATGTCGAGCTCATTGACCTTGTTCATCTAGTGTTTAGGTCACGGGATGTATGACTCGTGGGCTGCGTAACTCATGGGCTGTACGACTCGGGTTGTTTGACTCGTGACGTACATCTGATCTGATGAGATGGGCCTGTTGTTTTCTGGTTAGCATCTGTCACCCTTTCATCCAGTTCAAGGGACTTTGCCATATGCCTGTTCACAAACTATTAAGCATCAACCCAAAATATGGTACTCCCCTCCCCACCTTCCATGTTTAAGCGTACAAATTTTGTCCAGTGCAAATTGGATAATGTTGCACATAATTTCATGCAAGCTAGTCTGCATAACTAACCCAAACATAAATATTATATCTGAGGTCACTGCCATCACTGAAGACACGTAAGCTTCATTTCTGAAGTAATTGACCGCTCACATTCCTGAGACTTGTTACTATGAACCAATGCTTTGTGGAATGTGGATACATACTTTGATTATAACGTCAAGGCGTGATTTGTACATGATTAAACATTTAGGATTAAACCATTGAAGCCAAACATCAATATTTGCAATCCTACACAAATTTTTAGTGATATTCTAAAAGTCTGACCTCACATTGTCCTTAGAGGTCAAAGTTGGATATACACAGGGTAATGACCAATGTTCTGTGGAATGAGAAGACACTTCTTGTAGTATAAATGCTAATAGCATAATGCATGATTGCACACCAGGTATACAGTTAACCACTGAATATACATCAAATATCAATATTTTGATATTTTGAGGTCATTGACCTGTCACAGTCCTCAGAGGTCAAAGGCAGAGACGTGTAAATAATTTCCCTTGATCTGAGGAATAGGAAAACGATTCAGTTGTAACACAAATGAATTTTTAGGACATCGTTATGTTTATCATCAACAAATTGCACCAAATATCAAAATTCTGATAATTTGAGGTCATTGACCTCTGGAGATCATTAGAAGTCAAAGGTAGAAACCTGTCAAGGATCTATGGAACATGAAGACAATTCCACTGTAACAAAAATGAGTTTTTAGTACATCATTACCATATTTAACATTAATCAATGATGCAAAATATCAATTTTTATCAAATTTTGAGGTCATTGACCTCTGGAGGTCATCAGAGGTCAAAGGTAGAAACCTGTCAGGGTTCTATGGAACATGAATACAATTCCACTGTAACAAAAATGAGTTTTTAGTACATCATTGCCATATTTAACATTAATCAATGACGCAAAATATCAATTTTTATCAAATTTTGAGGTCATTGACCTTTGGAGGTCATCAGAGGTCAATTCAGACTTACCTCCCGATCTTAAAATGAATCTTATAACATGTACTAACACTGGTGAAAGTTTCATGCTTTAGTCAAATTTTGCACTATTTTTCGGCTTATCTGTTCTACTATTGTAAATAGATCTGTGTCATGATTTTCTAGTATCTAGAAAGATGTAACGTTAATGTTAGAACTCTCATTCTTTTTTTAAGCACCCATTCTCATTCACGGATTCCAGCACTGGAACTACTAGTAGGCCTAGGCACTAATAGAATTAGAAATGCGCATTCCACAGCGCAATGCGAATGTAGGCCCCTAGGCCCTGCCTGGCTATAAAACGGAGGGAATTTTTGCTACGTTGTGTATAGATAGTTTCTAGGCCCACCTAGTTAGAGAGTTTCTAATTTTTATTTCTTTTCGTAGGCCTAACATGTTAGATTTATTGTACATCTGAACTTTTGCAGTGTTGGTCTGACTGGCTGGGACCAAAAATGAATACAAACAAAATATAGAAAGCACCACTGTCTGCTTATTTGCCGGGGCATAGGCCTACCGGTAATTTGTTATTGTTAAGGTACCGTATCGTCCGTAGTGAAACAATGAAATAAAATCTTAGGAGACAAAATACATTTGTAACAATAAACATCCGAACTTTCACATGAGTTATTATTTATTAAGACTAAAATTTGAGATCTGCATTCCGTTTTTTCTAGTGGGCTAGATCACGAAATTGTTTATCTAACTTTAACATGTTCGGCCTAACGTTAGACAGCTTGATCCTACGTAGTATAGGCCTAACTACATTAGGACCTACTTGCATATTACAAGTCATTTATGTAGGCTACATTGAACAAATAACAAAGGTCATTGTTCTATTTCAAATTCAGGGTTCTCTAACAATAACATGTTAGAGTCAGTCACATTAGGGGGGTAATACCCCCAGTATTCGGTCATTTATTAAAGGGTGTGTCTTAACAGTTCTGATTGAGGTTAACTATACAAAGCCCAGTCGCTGTAGGTAGCGACTGCACAGCGTACAGTACTTACAGCGTCTGGTCGGGCTAGATTGAGGCGAGGATTTAGTTTTTAACGTTTTGCGAGATATTTACAGAGACCACTCTATGTATGACTAGCGCTTCTATGAGATGTCAAAGAGCATGCAATTGTAAGAAGTAGGCCCCTATCAAAAGTTTATTTGAAGATAATCGGTTTTGAAATGGCCGAGATTTCCAAAAACAAGGAGAAACAAAGAGATTAAAAAAAGGCGTGGCCTTCGTTTTTCTTGTCATCACTTTTTTGGATATCTCAGCCGTTTGAAAACCAATTTTCATCAAATAAACGTTGAATCCTTCTTAAAATTACGTGCTGTTTCATATTTCATAAGCGGTTTCTCATTATCTCACTTTATGAATATGATTCTTATAAACGTGAATCCCCACCTCGACCAGTAACATAGCCATAGGGCCACTGTATTGGCAACAACAAGGTCCTACAGTCCTTAAAGCGGAATACTAAAGAAATAGAATTATATATGAAGTGAAAGAGTGGGACACATAGAACAATTTGTCGTTTACATCGTTTAAAATGGCCTTTTTGAAGTGGAGTTAGAGGATTTTGAACATTTACATCTGTCACCCCCCTGAAATCTAGGTCACAGCGTAAATTTCGAGGCTTTGCCGATGACGTCATGGGATGAAAGGAATCGCGCAAGCTCTCGAGCGCCGCAGGCCCCCGCGCGCATAATGCATGCATTGTATCATACAAGTTGTTGTAGATAGTATTTGCATACAAAGTTTAAAAGTTTGTTTTTCGATAATGCACGCCATGCAGTGATGATCAGGATGATTTCTTGGTGGAATTTGAATGTGGGAGCGATGATGAACTGAGTGATACAGTACACACTAGTGATGATAACGATGATGAAACTAGTGATGATGACCCTGGTGAAGTTGGAGAGATAGATGTTGCTGACGAGCCGCACGGCGGGGCGCAGGAGGGAGACGCTACGGGCGAGCTAGTGGGGAAGGCCCAGGGCGGTCCGGTTGAAGCGGACGGACTTAGTGGAGATTGGCAGTACGAGCCCTTGCCACACGGCAGGCCAGGGGACAATGTTGGTGACGCAGGACCAATACCAGGTAGACTTCAAAATTTAGATGGGTAAGAGTTTTTTTTTAAATTCTGAACTGAAAATGAACCGAGCTTAGTGCTGACTTGATCTCGTACTTCAGAGCAGCAGTAGGCCTAACTATGAACACAGCCCAGTCGCTGTAAGTGGCGCAGCGTCTGGTCGGGCTACGTACATTTGTATTATCAATCACATCACACTCACTCCTATACAGCCCAGTCGCTGTACGTAGGTACGTCGCGACAGGTATTCGCACAGCGTACTTACAGCGTCTGGTCGGGCTAACTCACTCCGTACTCCCGTTCACAGCTCATCAGCATTCTATGTAGCAAGAGCTAGGTACTGCACGATCCATTCATTACTTCACCGAGTCCATCAAAGTTTTATCACTATCGATGAAAATCGCAGTGCTCTGTATCTTTTATTTTATCACCAGATAGGCCGGCCGGCCTAGTCAAGACTTCGACTTAGCCGATGCCCGCGCATTGATTGCGTGGTATCTAGCATTAGCGATCCACGTACGCCGAATGTTTCGCGAGTTTTTATTATTATTATTATTATTATTTTCACCAATTTCGCGAACCTGGTGCTTTTTGCAAATTTAAAAACACAAGAAAATATTAACTCTCTTTCCGTATATATTTCCTTCTTCCGTGGTGTACTCCACAACCACGAATTTAAGCACTCGCGAAATTATTGGCAAGTCCCGATTCGCGAAAAAATAGACTCGCTAAATACATGTACAATATGTATATGGCGTACACAGCTGTAGTACTACCGAGGAACTGCCGATATAATACATTTGTACGTATCAAAGAGGTACGAAGCTCAGGCTTCTCCGCTCTTTGATACACGGAGGCTACTGCACTGCGACATACGCGGCCGGTGATGGGCGCATGCATGTGACTGATCGACTACGAAGCAACATCGTACAGGCACTAGGCCTGACAGCTTCTGTATTCGTTGCCTAAATAACATTTAACAGACTCTATTTAAACGAGGAAATGTGTGATTTCATAGGAGACTTGAAGTAGAAAACAATTTTATTTTATTTTTTGTGACATTCTGATAAAAAATGTGTTGGGATTTCGGGGTATGAGCCTCGACATCACGCTCTCATCGAGAGCATACATAGGTAAGCTTAGGCTGTTGTGTGATACTTCCGGGTTTGCCTTTCATCCCATGACGTCATGGACACGCCCCCAAAATAACCACGGATCTTCCGATTGAGCATGATTCAGGATACAATTTTTCTAAGCAGCCGTTCTCCAAAACGCAATTTTCTAAATGGATGAATTAAAGGCCGCTGTGTTTAACATGCTCTATGCTTGAAATGGGGGAATAATCCAACAAAATATGCGTTTCCTTTAGTATTCTGCTTTAAGCTTTTCTGCAATATTTTATGAACTAAAATAATACATACATACATCATATCTACAGCAACGTATGTGAAATATATCAAATTTCTTTAATCTCAATTTTCATATTGTTAATATCTCAATCCCAAAAGATATCATTTTGAAAATCCCCCAGAATACGGTCACCGCGATCAGAATTCGGTCACGAGATATGCTTGAGTAGGGTCTAACATTAGGCCCTACCATTGTATTAATGATATTACGGTTTCATACTCTTATAGAGTCTTAATAGCCTGGAATTACCAACGTTGCAAAAATGATAATGTAGACAGGGGGTCTATGCATTATACGCCAGTTAATGTGAATGAACGACATAGAAAGAGATATAAGAGGAAAATAGTACCGATAATTGCTTTTCTAAACACATAGTAGTCATTAAAAAACCGAAAGATTCGCTCCAGGCTTACCTTTCGCTTTGCACTTCTTATCACACATCCTCGAGGCCTCATCCCCATGGCCCGCCCAAAGCTGTCCGTGCCCGGCGCCCCATCTACCCGGCCGGCCAACCACAAATACATGAGGGGCCTCGACGCGCATCGCGCAGTTGATGTACTGTAGGCCGGCTGTGCGTGCAGCACACATACATTATGTATCACCGCGCGCTGCATATAGAATTGTTTGTTTGATAGATACTTTATTTTCTGCAAATCAATATACATAAGTTACATAATCATGAAAATGCAGGAAATGTACAAAGTAAATTAAACGCAAAGTCGTTTGACTTGCATAAACCACGATACATATAAGTACATAATCATGAACATGTAGGACATAATTATGTAAAGTAAATTTAACACAGTCTTTTGACTTGCATAAACAACGATATGAAAGAAATTTAATATACAGTATGCATGTCTATGCAGCAGTGATAAGAATAACATTTATAGTTAAGAAACGATTATACAGAGGGCCGCCATTATAAGCATTGCTTGAAAAGATGGCCGGTCCGAGGAAAAGATAAGGACGTACTAAATTCGTAACAATATAAATTCTGCTGCGAAGGTAGCAGGGGAAAATAAACTCTGGTGTGTGATGGTGGTGGTGGTGAATGTGTGTGCAGGTGCTTGAGGGTGCACAATAGCAGATAGGCTGGAATTTAGAATAGTGAAATTGGTTTACTGAAAGAGGGGACGATATGCGCTGTTGCTATCAGGGGACCAACATTAGTTACAGGTTTATATTATTTATTTGTTTTTAGTTCATATTTGAAATATACTGTAATAAAATGTACTTCTTTAAGTTTGCTTTAAATGAAAACAAGGAGGCACACTGTTTCAACTCCTCAGGAAGAGTGTTCCATGTATCCGGACCTTGATGTCTAATCGACTTTTGAGCAAGTAAAAGCTTCGGATTACTTAAGTGAAAATCATGGGAACGACGGGTAGGGTATGAGTGAATATGGTCATTGGTTACTAGGGTATTATGAAAAAATGGTAATGCATTTCGAGTGTGTTTATACATAAATATGGCAGTTAGGTATAAATGTATATCATGGGCCTTCAAAGTTTTTAGGCGATAAAATATGGGGTCAGTGTGAGCCAAAAAAATGTGAATGTGTGCATATACGAAGAGCCTTTTTCTGGAGAAGAAAAATTGTGTTCAGTTTTGTTTTGCTACTGTTGCCCCATAAAATATTACAGTACATTACATATGGTAAAAATAAAGTGTTGTATAACATAATTAAAGTTTGATCATTAATTAAATATTTTATTCTTCTTAAAACACCAGTTGCTTTAGATATTGCTGTTGTAATATTCTGAACATGAGTATTCCAAGTTAGATTGCTATCTAGGGTTACTCCTAGGAACTTGGTTGAATGTTTCTCAGCAATGTTTATATCATCAATAAAAATACTTTGAGGAAGGGTGGGTTGGGATTGCAACGTATGAAAGTGTATAAAACATGTCTTATCAATATTCAATGAAAGCTTATTACTTCTAAACCACTTCGAGATGTTGCTTAATTCCGTATTTAATGTGTCAACCAGTGTTACAATGTCCTTGTGGGAATAAAAAACATTGGTGTCGTCTGCAAATAAGATGAAATTTAAACGAGGAGAGGAGTTGATAATATCATTGATATAAATCAAAAAGAGTAGGGGCCCAAGGATAGATCCCTGAGGGACACCGCATGACACGTTTGAATATGTTGAGTGAGTGAATTTAAATACAACATATTGTTTTCGATGACTTAGATAACTTCTGAACCACGACAGAGTAATCCCTCTCACACCATAGTTATATAATTTTTCAAATAAAATATCATGATCAATAGTGTCAAACGCTTTACTAAGGTCCATAAAAACTCCAATTATGTGCTCCTTTTTAGAAAGCGCATCTATAATATTATCAACAGATTTAATTATAGCATAATCGGTAGAAAATCCTTTCCGAAAACCAAACTGATTCGCATTTAATATTTCATTTTCAATCATGAACGAGTGGAGACGCTTGTAAACTACTTTTTCTAAAATTTTCGATATTGCAGGTAACAATGAAATGGGTCTATAATTTTTCACCATTAAGGGATCTTCTCTTTTATGAATGGGGATAACTTTGGCCGTTTTGAAGGAGTCTGGATAATTTCCGTTGAGTAGGGATAAATTGAATATATGGGTGAGAGGGGCTGCTAGGGGGTAAATTATTTTTTTCAACAAATTCACACTTAAATTATCAGACCCACAGGATTTACTACATTTCAAAAATCGAACAGTATCAATAATTTCCGATTCATTAATTGGAGTAAAAAACAAAGAATTTTGATTACTTTCAAATAAATAATCTTTATAATTCTTTGTATCATTTGCAGGAATAGATGCTGCTAAAGAAGGACCAACATTAACAAAAAAATTGTTAAAAATATTTGCAATTTGGTCAGGATTGATAATAACATTATCGTTATGAGTAATGCTGTCAGGACATTCCGTAGGTTTCTTTTTGAGTATTTCATTAACAGTCCGCCAAAGAGCACTTTTATCATCCTTATTAGATTCGAGTTTATTTGAGATATATGATTCACGTGAGACTCGAATCAAGGTAGTTAATTTATTAGGTGATACGCTATCAGCGTATCACCTATTGTGATTGTCAAAATTTCTCTTTTTTAGGTGATCCGAGAATCCTCTCGGATCACCTTCTGTATCTGTACTGATTCTTTGTTAGGTGATCCGAGAATCCTCTCGGATCACCTATTGTATCTGTACGGATTCTTTCTTTCTTTCTTTCTTTCTTTCTTTCTTTATTTCTGGACAAAAGTTGTGCAGAGGTTAGCTCAGAAAGTGCATTGCCTACCAATGTCAAACTTATACCATATATGTATCATGTCGCAAAGACGACAGCGCAAGTAAAATCATAGTGATCAGTCGACCGTGACGTCACTATGACGTCATTATATGAAAACACATTTTCATGCATATCTCATTAATGGAATGGAATATTTCAATGAAATTTACGTCACATATATTTCAAGTCAAGCGCATTCTACTCATATTCTCAAAATTCATTTTTATCTCAAAACGCGCGCGTACGCGCGCGTTGAAATATTTGTATGCTCAAATCCAGCTCAAATTTTTTTTGCACACGTTTCAGACCATTTGGAGCATTTTTTGAAAAATTGAAAAAATTGGACGGACGCGTACGCGCGCGCACATATACGCACGCACAGCTAATATGAAATAGAAATTTTCAATTTTTTCACACGGATCGGATGTCCGAAATTTCAAGGAATATTTCTACCAAGTTTCAAGTCGATCCGATTCAATATGACGTCATACGGGCCCGTCAAATTCAAAATTCCGCGCGTGCGTCAATGGGGATACACAGTGCAACTATGCCAAAAAACCGCCAATTTTAAATCGGATTTTACTCGTCAGGATGGACGGTGACCCCCCATTTTCTTTACATATTCTGAAAGGTGATGAGTTGTACATGTCATTTCATGGGCTGGCTATGCTGATAAAATGATTAAAAGATATCAAATTTCTTAATAAAGTAAAAAAAGTAGATTTTCAAAATGACGTCATCAAATTTCAAGTTTACTCGAGCGTATCTCACTAATCCTTTGCCAATTTTCACCCAAATTTCAATATGTTGTAGCTTATGAAATGTTCTTTCATAAATGTAATTAAACAATTTTGATTTGATGACGACATCACCTCGAAAAAATGGATTGAAGGTAACCTTGTCAAATTTGACCAGTTTACGTGTAATCTCTATGGGAGTGCAATTTTTATGGAAATGAAAATTGACATGACTCTCTTTATCGAGCACTAGCTCACTTATG